>NC_041057.1:22150927-22520467 GCF_900634775.1 Gouania willdenowi
TCTGCGTACACATTAGACATGCATTACTCCGTAGATCTTATTTTCTTTTCATCTATCTGTGCATATTTGGTGTAATCCGGTGTCCCGTTTTTTTTTTTTTTTTTTTTTTAATCTCCTGATAACACTCACTGAACTTTGTAGCTCCAAAAATTGCTCTAAAGTTTCTTCAATCAGGCCACCACAAATCTGATGGTGGATTTTTGGAGCTGCTGTTCACTCTGCATTACCCAGGGACCCTGACCTAAATGTCAATTCCCATGTGAAGTGTTGGAATAAAGAAGAAAGTAGTCTGGCACTGGGAAAGTTTTGAAATCCTCAAAGCAAAATTATGCTTTTTGATGCTTTCACCTTTTTAAATTATCTTCACAACAACAACAGACTATCCTAAGTTTGGCATTTAGAAATTTAAAAGGGAATGATTCACTTAATGTGTGGCAAAATACTTCAAGTCGAGATCTATACAGACACATCAATACAAATTAGGGCTGTAACGATTAATCGTAAGGCAGTTAAAAATCGATTCATAGGTATCACGGTTGATATCGATTTTTTGAAAATTGAATCGCAGTACTTTTTTAACCAGCAGAAGGCGCTATCCACAAGTGTAGGCAGCGGGCGGAGTCTGCTAATACTTTCTTTCTGGCCGCCTTCTACTCTTAAATATGTTAATAAATGATTCATTACCCCTTTAGCACCGAAAGAATATCTGTAATATTACTTGAATATCTGTAAAAGTCACGTTTTTCTATTAGCTCTGTCTGCTAGCATAGCTTTTCTTCTTCACTGCAAGATATCTGCATGCCAACCGACCACTGGGTTACCAGCGCCCTCTGCTGGTCCAAACAAATATGACGTAAATCAGTGTAATCACGTTTTTTTTTTTTTTTTTAAAGTCCAATTGTTAAGGCACAAAATACATTTTCAGTTGCACTTTTAAAAGAAAAAGAACTATTATGCAGTTTTGCATTGTTTATTATAGAACCAGAATTTAAATTAATAGGCTTCATTTTCATTTGTATTATTCCTTTATTTATTTCATTCAAGATTTATTTTTAGTTAATTTACATTGTTTTGAATAGTTCATCAAGGGATTCTTTTGACAATGAAATATAAAACGAAAATAATACAGTATTGTCTACAGTCCCATTTTGTAAAATAAATCGTGAGAGAATCCTATCGTGAACCCAGTATCGTGAATCGAATCGTATCGGGAGTTGAGTGAATCGTTACAATCCTAATACAAATGTACATAAAGGAAACATGGGCTCACATCAAAATTAAACAATATCATTCATTCAATAAAATATTGTCACTATAATATATATTTACATAATTCAAAGTGCCTGGAGATGTACCTGCTGCAACAAGTACATACCATGTCATACAATAAAAGCTGAACCTGAACCTCCCATGGTCTGAATGTTGATAATTTATTAGTGTTAATGACACCCCAAATTTAAAACTCCATAGCCGAGCTCATGCTGCTTTATAAACACGAGGGGCGGGGCGTTGGCCGGTACATACATAGACTGTAGAAAATACATACATAGCACTGTGCGAAGGACGCTGACATGCTCTCTTTCGTGGGCGTGTCTGTTTAAATGTCAATCACGGCAAAGAGGGTTGGGAATTCTCCCAATACTAGTATCGGTATTGACACAACACTAAATTGTTGTTATTCAACACCAGTCTGGCATGTTAAAGATGTCTCTCTTGAATAACTTGTTTTTTAATGCAATCTCACATATTTAGAACTATCTTTCAACAACTATCATGAACATCCATTATTTTGGCTCCCTCATTTAGTAGTGTTTATATATTTATAATCACAGCATGATATTCTCATTTACATTTTCAATGATCTCCAATGTAATTTGACTCTTTTATGGATTCTTCTCCACATGCTGTTATCCCCAATGGTTGGTTTTTACAGCAGCAGCCTGTGTGTAGCCTCTGCCTGGTGATTGTCCCACTGGATTCATTTGTATTCCTTTTGAGAACGCAGCGTTCGTATGTTTTAATGACCACAAAAGCTCTGTGGACAGCAACGAATGTAATGTGTGTCTGTGTGAGAGCTATCCAAGAAAGGGGGGGGGGGGAAGAAGAAGAAGAAGAAGCGATGAGAGATACGGAGCATGAGTCACTCGCGTTCAATTCACGTTTTCTCAAGTCAGTTGGCAAATCTCTCCACTTTGGCTGGCATGCCCACTGTACCCTACTGGCTGCCAGCTGTCACTCAGGAAGACGGGAAGATGGAGGATGGAGAACAAAAGCAGAGGAGTGAAAAGGGATAAAGGGAGGGGTGATGATGCGAGGACATGAGCCCCGAGGCGTTCTCTTCGTCTTGTTTCTCATTTGTCTTTCTGATGTTAACAAAAAAACATGGCAGCTCCAAAGAAGAGCGGCCGACATTAGGGAAGAAAGACAAAAACAATGCTGAGCGGCAGATAGTGGGAGCAAGCTCGGAACGATAGACGGACTATTTTTCTTGGAAATGACTCGGTTACAAGCAGACGACAACATAATGATTCCTAATACATTACTCAAAATGAGTATTTCACATGTCAATAACGTACAGTACTCGACAGCACGGTACGTTCCATTTGCTGTGAAGTTCTCTGTCAAGGACAACATATTTACTCGCAGTTTGTTGCAGAATCCATTACAGAGACTCTTTGACTAGCGACAACTAACACTCTTCATATTACTCAGAAAAACACACACATCAAACCATTCTCTATACCTCTTCCCTTATTTATGGATACAACTATAGGACAAACTGGTACAAAAACAGTTCCATTAGCATCTCTCACAACACAGAACAATTACCGGCGAAGAGGAGAAAACATCAACCATGATGAACAGAAGTGTTCCTGATGAAGTCAGCGGCCCCAACATCACACCGCACAAAATAGGACTTTGTCTGACTCCGTCACTCATTCGACGCTGTGCACTATTTCCACAAAAAAACAAAAAAAACAAAGAAAGCATCAGCAGCCTGGGAACAGAGGTTTTCAGAAACACTGTCGATCAGCACATACTGCATATTGATGAGAAAGCACTTGATATTCTTTGCACTGCTGTGGCTTTTGATGTTACACAACAAGGCATGACACACGAGGAGACAACATGCTCATATTCAACCTCAAGGGACACGTTAATATTTAATGCTTTAAAGTCCATTATATAACTTACAACCAAACAGTGCTCAAATGCTGAGTTTGTGTTGATACGGTAATTCATACAATGTATGTACACACAGAAAAAGGTATGTACATTTTCCTCATAAATAAATAAAGCAGCAGGTACAAGGCGATAAGTACTAGGTATGCACTATTGACCTCTTTCAACATTAGAATTATAGATTCAATCTCAGAATCAGATTGAATTGTACGGCTATAGCATAAATTGTGAAATATTAAACATCAATGTGCCAGAATTCCCTAGGTTAGCTCCATTAGAATAACTACCATGCAATTAAATAATCGTTTTTTCACTTTAAATTTCTGCTAAGATAATTGTTATCAATATCTATATATATCAAATAACAAAAACAAAAGCTAATATAGTGTTTATCTGTCAAAATACTGGTAAAAAGTCAACCAATAAATGAACATAAACATAAACAATAAACATCGTCAATCACAAAGCCATTTAAAAAATAAGGCTTGTTTGGTCATAGCAAGTAACACAGATCAATTTAAGCTATTGAAGAGCAAATATTACATGGTAAAAATCAATTGTGGCCACTCATTAGCAATGGCGTGGGTACAAAATGCTAATTCCTCGAATTAGTATTTTGTTGCCACATCAGAAGTAAAAAGTTTGCAAGAAATTGTAATTAATAATAGTAGATAATAGTAATTAATAATAGTAGATTAATAGTGGAGAGGCTAAAGCTACATGATGGACAGGGATAGTAGGATTGGATTTTATTTTAGGATGGGAATGAGCTACAAAGTCATTGAGAACCAGGTTGCACACGTTCGTATTTCATGGCCACGAATTAGTGTTTATATGCACGTCAGAGCTTATTTAAGGCCATAATTAGATCTTAAGGGTTTATTTTACCAAGTCATGTCTGGGGCTGTGTAAAGATGTCATGTGAAGCAAAATAACTTTATTGGCACAGTAGATTTACAGTGCATTTCCATTTTTATTCAGGGTGAGCACTAGAGAAACTGCAATCGTGGAGAGAAAATGCAAACTAAGGTTTAATGCACATTATAAGAGTCTGCTATGCCAACAGCAAATACAGCGTGGGATTGTAGAAAAGCTTTTGAGAATAGCGAAAAGAGGATGAAAATGTGCTTTTCAAGTTCCTAATGTAGCAATTTAACATCTGACAGGGGAGATGATATTGTAGAGTACAGCAGCACTGGTTCTTATGAGAGGGACAAATTGCAATTCTATTCTAGCAGCTTCAAGCTGGTGAAGCCTGCTACAAACAACAATTGTGCCTCCACATTTAATTTGGAGACTAGAATATCACGTATACCATAAGCACAGCCTCGTATTGGACAGCGTCACGGCAGCATTTACCCTCCCACCGCCTGCGTGCACAGCAGATAATTTGCTGCTCTGACGCTGTGGGTTAAAATCAGCTTTCTGCTTAAAAAAGCCTGACTTTGACATGACAAGATTTTTTATCTTTTGTTAAAATGCTGCACACACAAATGCCACGAATGGACCGGGCTGATGAATGAAGCATAGTTTCCTCAGTAAATGGCTCTATCAGCACCCCAGCTGATGTAATCAGGAAAGGATATGCATTGCACACACAGCTAAGCTAGTCTGAGCATCACAGAGAAGGCTTTTGCAGCACCAGTCAACTTCATGGGTCTAAAGTCAGCTTTTAAAATGATCCTCAGCCTCACACAAAAATGGAATTAGATGAGTACTACAATCTAGGGAAGATAATAAATTAGAAAATCTACATTTTTAAACGAGTGACTCAGATCCAATCAGATACCTGATTTGTTTCAGCAAAAATGGCACACGAGTTGCATTTGCATTTATATAAACATTGATTACGTCTAGAAACCATTTTCATCTATTCATCCTGATCTAATTTACTGGATAATGAAGCCAATTCACATTGAACAGGACACACCAAATAAGTCCAAACAGTTATTTGTAAGAATCACACAAAAAGGTCCAGCTTTAAAACAAAGAGAGAGAGATAAAGAGATATAACAACACATTATTATTGGGCCAGTGCATAAATGCACACATTAAACTAGAACACTAAACTAGTGCCCAAGGAGGTGGTAACCTAAGAGCCAATGCACATGGTGCATTAAGATCATGCAAGGTCTCAAACACACACATCACACCTGCTTTATACTGTATGTTGCGCAATAGATATTGCAATTTTTACCTCACTCCAGATTTATTTAAGTTCAAATGCTTTAAATCAGGGATGGTCAACTGTTATCACAGCTGAGCTACAAAAATGTGATTTTCTGATCTGAGGGCCATATTATCAGCATTAAAGTAAAGTTTAGAATAAATCTGAGCATTTGTGCAAGAAAGAACAAAGCATTTGTCTATTTTTGCAGTCGTTTGGCATTTTTTTCTCTCATTTTGTGTATTTTTGTAGTCATTTTGCATATTTTTCTCTCTGTGTATTTTGTAGTCATTTGTATATTTGTCTCTGATTTTGTTTGTTTTTGTAGTCATATCGTATATTTTGCTCTCGATTTGAGTGTTTATGCGGAGACTGTATGTTTTCTGCATTTTTGGAGTCATTTTGTATATTTTTCTCTCATTTTGTGAGTTTTTGTTGTTTTGTGTATTTTTCTTTCCTTTTGTGTATTTGTGTTGCCTTTTGCATTTTCAGAGTCACCTTTGCATATTTACTTAATTGTAATGTATATTTTATTCTGTCCTTTTTGTGTATTTTTTTCGGCTTCTGTGTATTTTTCAAAATTTTTGTAGTAATTTTTACTTCAGGGGCCACACAAAACTAGGTCGGCAGTTGTCTTTGTCTGCTCTAAATCATACTATAAATATAAGCTTACAACATATAATTTATTAGCTCAAAAGCTGTCATAGTAGGTCATAATGTAGAAGCCCTCTTTCAATGCAGGTAGAACACTTGTCATCAAGCTCACAAAAATGCACACGCTGATATGCTGAATTGACCTGCTGATCAATTGGGAGAACGCGAAAAAACATCCTTTGACATTCCTTATTGAGCAAACAATCAAATTTGATCAAGGTATTGGACACTACTGCTCTAAACACCTGAAAACATGGCGAAGAATGGTGTTGTCCCAATGCAAAACATATTATATCCATATTATACAGTTTTCCATAATTTTTGTGTCTATAACAGTGAAGATTAAAACTGCAAGCACTGATAACGGGCCCTCGCACCTGCCGTGCCCGTCGAGGCATGAAGCAACTCCTTCCTACCGGCCAGGTTCAAAGTCAAACTTCATTCCGTACGGGACAAGTTCTGGTTGAGGAAAGAGGCATCTGTCTCCCGTGAACTTATATGTGTTGCCGGTGAAAATTATTATGTTTCATAAAATGTAAGTGTGCTCTAGAACAGGGGTTTTACAAAGTGTGGGTCGTACAAGAGTTCTTCAGGGGAGGCGTGCAAGAAAAAAATAAACCCGAAGAAATCGTGGTAAACTTTTTCAGAAAAAGCTGTCATCAATATGCATTGTAGAATGAAAAAAGTTATTTTCTATTACCATCAGGGGGCAGCAAGACTTGTTGTGTGAATGGTCATCTCGTTGCGTGCAGAACGCATTTCCCATTCTGCACATGACTTTGGGTTTTAAGTGAATGAGTTTTGGCAGAGTTATTCAAAAATTTGAATAACTAGGGGGTGCTAAAGTCATTTATGAAACTTTAGCACCCCCTATACGCTTGGCAATAAGGTAAAACTCGCCGTTTTGCACATGATTTATCTCCAACTTGTCAAGAACATAAATCCAAAATTTCATGTGGAAATTATGAATGCTCTAGGAGGAGTTTGCTTTTAAGGATGTGTGGTTTGGCCCGCTAAATTCAAAATTGCAGACTTGCTGTTGAATTGAGGTTATAAGTCCCAATTACGTTGTTGCTAGTCACAGGTCAATGCATATGCCAAACTATACAGTACTGCCAAGTTTTACGAAATTACGCCCCCGGAAAAGGCCTCAAAAATCCAAGTAAAATAACAGAATAATAAAAATAAAGAGAAAAATCCTTCCAGGAACTATAGGGCCTTCGCACCACCTCTGGTGCTTGGTCACTGGCAGCAAAATGCAATTGACCTACATTCAACACTGTACCTGAGAGTTTCCAGAGTAAACCGAGGAACCATTAATTATGTGCTGCCTCACTTCATTACAGTCTGGCTGTTGAGCTATCCTGACAAATCCATTGACTAAATCAACAAGACAATGGAATTAACAAATTGGACACTTTCTCTGTCTCTGGTTTATACAGTACATTTACGACAAAGGAGAGTTATGACACAAATCCCAAGCTTTTTAGGTAATATAGTACATTGTTAACAAAAACTGCGTAGCTCCAAATAGTGGTTGAATGAAACATTATATTTTGGTTTCATTTGCAATCAAGATAAGACATCAGCTTTTTTATTTTATGTTTCTCAATTGGAATGTTTTTGCATTAAAATGCATGTGTTGATTAAACCATTGCCACTCAGCAAAAAATAGAGCACTCATTAAACTCAGGCATCTGCAGCCGGGAATGAGAAGAAGTTCACAATAAATGTCGGGATAAATCCATGAAAAATTCCTGTTGCCAAATTTTCTCAAATGAAATACGCTAATGGCTGCTCAAAAAGTGTTACAAAAGAGGCAATGCACTAATTTGCATGTAAATTAGGTTGATATGCATTTATCATCCAAATGGAAAGAAATGACATGAATATGAGAGGGGTGAGTGTTGTTTATAGAGACTGAGCTCACCCTGGAACATGGAGACGCACTTTCATTGGATAGTAAGAGGTAAGTAAAACACATCCTGCCACACGCTGGCCTTCTCTTGTCTCCCAGGCAGCTGACTACTACACTCATCCAATGAAGCTCAGTTTGACAGCAGAAATTGTTGCTGTTTAGGCTGCAAACCTAAAATTAAATATTATGTGTTCAAGACCCAAGATAAGGGCTGTCCAGCTCAATGAAGGCCAATGACAAGGCTATAGCCTTCACGTGCACTGTGGTTGAATAAGCCCCTTACTTTGCTCCCCCTTCCTGTCTTGTAAAAGCTTTGACAGGGGAAAAGAGGAGCTGTGTTTCAGTTCCTGCAGCTACGAATGACTCCAGGCGCGAGAACGGTTTCATTAAAACACCAAAAACAAAGGGATGCATTTTAACTATGAAAACAGATATAAAAGCCACCGTATGACCATAAGTGATTAGGACAACACATCTCTGGGAAGATGAAACATTCCCATGGTTTTTATATCTTCATAATTATTAATGGAGACAGTGAGTGCTAGAACGTGAATAAAAATATACATAAATACAAAACACTTTTTAACATGGTATAAATTTAACTCCATGCAATGTTAGGTCTAAATGGGTTCCACAAGATAAATATAACACAGCTGTACTGTATCATTCAATCTAATTGTTTGCATGCAAGCTCATACATTTTCAAATTTACACGAGTATGCCTTGTGTTATCCATGTGACATTAAAAATCACACTGTTGTTGCTGTTGAGTATTGCAATGACTAACCTTAAAGAGCAACTAAACCCCAAACCCAGTTTTATCTTCTGAATACATGTGCTGTTTATTAATCCTCATCCCACTCTTTACATTTTAGAACCTGTATTTTAATTTTGCATATTTATTTGTAAAATGTCAGAGTTACTGACTCTGAGGGTTGAATGCCGGCTATTACAATTGAATTTTGTTATGGCCTGCGTCATCAACTTTCACTGTTGGTCCCGCCCCTCCTATAAAAGCTGAGAGGAAGGAGGAGAGTTTCCTCCAATCACAGCCCTCAGTGAGCATTGATTGACAGAAAATGAGGAAGTGCATGTGTTCCGTGTGCAGTAATGTTTTTGATTCCCCACTAATAACAGGGTTCATCAAGCTATGTGTGTATTTACAGATGCAGCTATGCTATGAGTGTATTCCTGTCTGTCTCTGCGTGTGCGCAGACGTGTATGTACGTCTATGTAGGCAAGGTGGTGGGAGAGCAGCTCTAATTACCGCTGAGTGGTGTCTGTAAGGCTGTGTGTGAGCTTCACAACATGATTGTGTGTGCTGAGTTGTACTGACACTCACTATATCTGTGTGTACAGACACATCATTGTGTGTATTTCCATCTGTCTCTGTGCACAGGGCGGACAGAGTGGGCGTGTCTTACTGCTACAGCAGTAACGCCCATAATCAAGGCATTTTTTAAATTTCCCTCCTCGTGGCAGGTCAGTAGACAGCAGGGGTTTAGTTACTCTTTAAACTCAATAATAAGAAAACAGGCTTTTAAAAAAAAAAAATATGAGTCTGAATGTAATTTTCCATCCATCTCCAGTCTGCACTGACAGGTCCACCATCAGTTTTTAGGTAATAGCAACAACCAGTGGAGTGAAAGCTGCCATTCCTGTAATAACTGTGCTGTCATGAATATAATAGCTTTACTGTTATGTTGTGTCATTTGGAAGTTCACATATTCCCAGTGTGAGGAGGGTAGACAGATGAGCGCTAACCTAGTGAAGATAAAAATGATGTAAAAAAAATGGCTTCACGCCAGCATTTTGTTGTTTTTATTTTATTTCTAAATCTACAGTTTATGAATCAAAAAAAATCACACTAACAACTTGTATCTGTGTCATCAATGGCTTTCAGAAAACTAGTCTTACTTGAAAACAAGCCCAGACCTAACGCAGTGATGAGTAGCTTGTACTGTTTGCTAAATACCGCCTTAAGAAAGCGAAAAGTTGGGAACACTGTTTTTAAAGACTTACTAAACCCCTGCTTTCTGCTGACCTGCCACTAGGAGGGTGGGCGTTACTCCTGACTCAGTAAGAAACGCCCAGTCAGGCTGCAGGTCAACTCTGCACATTAAGTTCACAGCTGAAATGTGTCAATACAATCATATGCACACACAATCACGACCTGAAGCTCATACACAGCCTTATAGACGCCACTCAGGGGGCAAACAGCCCTACTCTCCCACCACCTCACGCACAAAGGGATAAGACGTACACGTCCGTGCACACGGAGACAAACGGATTAGCGTGGAATCTGCTCTTTATAGAAGCACAGAGTCAAAGACATCACACAGAGCAGTGAAGTTCAGCAATGAGGCTGTGAATGAATGTAGGGCATTATCAAATCCACGTTAACGGAATCGCAGGCGGAATCACGGAATTAAAAAATGAAAACGGTTAAACGCGGAAATGGACAAAATTGGCATGAAACGCTGTCACTGTAAGGCAAGGAACGTTTTTTTATGGGGAAATGTTTCCGGGAACCACTTATTAGGTGCACCGCCCTCCCACCTCCCGTCCTGGCAGCATTAAACACCGCCAAAACCACCCCAAACACCGCCTAAACTGCCAAGAAACCACACAAGTCATCACTGACTCCTAATACAGAGCCGACCATTGCCCGCTTAACTTTGCTGTGCCTGTGAAGCCGTTTCTAGTGTAGCTCAGCGGCGCTCCGTGAAAACAGGAGCAGCTTTAAAAATAAAACAGATTTTATAGAGCCCTATGAATGCTCACTGAGGGCTGTGATTGGAGGAAACCTCCCTCCCTCATCTCAGCTTTTATAGGAGGGGCGTGGCCAACAGTGAAAGTTGGTGACGCACAATGGCCACAATAATCTGTCTTAGCCAATAGCAAAAAGCAATTTTTCAAACTGGCGTTCAACCCTAAGATGGCAGTAACTCTGACATTTTACAACTAAAAACGCAAAATGAAAATACTTTTACTAAAATGTGAAGAGGATTAATATATAGCACAATTTAATACCCAAATACATGTGTATTCAGCAGAGAATAGTGGGTTTGGGGATTAGTTACGCCTGAAGTGTTTTTCTTTAATGCAATTGATTAATGAACATAGCAACTTAGTAAAAGGTAACCGTGGCTCAGGTGGTAGAGAGGTCGTCTTCTGATCGAGAGGTTGGAGGTCCAATGCCAGTGCTATACATGTCCATGTGTTGACGTGTCTTTGGACAAGACACTGAACACTAAGTTGCTTGATTAGTGCCTTGCATGGCAGCTCTGTCCCACAGGTGTGTGAATGGGTGAATGAGCTGATAATGTGAAGTGCTTTGGGACTACCTCTGTGGTTATAAAGCACTTTATAAAGCATATAAACCATTTAAAGTAGCCATACAAACATTGAAAATTAAGTTAAACCTGCTACAAAGATTCATTTGCAACAGTGTCATCACAGCTAGAAGATTATCCATCACATCTCTACACCTGCTTTTCCTGCTCAGGAAGGCATCACTTAAAAAGTAGCTGTAGGTATTAGCAACAGATTTACCACACCCCAAGAGGTACTATTTTCATTGGGATTGTTAGTTTATTAACAGGATTACGTCAAAAGTACTAAATGGATTTTGAAAAAATTGCAACCAAAGACAGACCTTAGGTCATGGAAGATTCTGTTACATTTTGGTCGGGATCCAGCACAAGATCAGATTAAAAAATCAAAAAATCCCTATCTTCCCCGACCTTTTAAGAAATTTGACTCAGTTATGTCGAGTTGGTTCCTCAATTACTCCATTGAGTTTCATCTTGATCAGATACGGATTGCACATTTCATCGCAATTTTTGGGGGACATTTCTTACAAGCCTTTGCAGTAGAGCTGGTTATTGATTTAGATTCCCCAAATATATTAAATTTGATTTTCAAGGGTGTTTTAGTTAGATTTTATTCCATTTCAATTTTCTATTCAGGTATTGATTTTTTTCAGTCACACTACCAATTTTACTTGAATATGAAAGAGATTCTCAGAGATCTAATGCTGTAAATGGTAGAAAATACCTCAAACTTGGTGCAGCATTAAAAATATAACTGTTTACATTAAGAATTGAGCCCATATCACTGCTTTACACATGGTAGAAAAGACAGATTAAATGATCCAATTCTTTTTAGGATTTTATGAATCAATACCAAGCCGTTCAAAGGGAAATCGATTTAAATTTTTCTTAACCCAGCCCTACTTTAAAGTGTGAATGATCATGGAAACAGGTTCAGGATCACTGATCCAGATCACTGCCAATATCTGGCAAACAGGAGATTTGGCACTTGGTAGAGGTTGGCGCTCTCTAATTTTCCTGATACACATGCAGCATATCTCAATTACACTAATGGCAAACTTGCCCATCTTGACTGTTTACCTGTACTTGGTACAGATTTTAGCCAATTACAATGAGTATTGCCATGCAGGTTAAGTACTAAATATTATCCTTCCCTTGATTAATGTTGTGGTAAACATAATATTCTCTAAAAAATTTTGTAAAAAACTTTCTCAAGCGACAAAATAGTTGAAACCATTATTCACAATTGGATAATTGTGTTAGTGTTACTTGTGCACTTGCTATGTTTCGAATATATGAATCAAGTGTTTGTGTAATGCCAAGGTGGAGAGTGGACTCCAGTTATCATGAGTATTATTAAGAAGTTGATTAAATGTTGCAAACACAACCAATCATTAGTACTTGTCGTCATATTGATCGAAGTATCAGTTATATCAAGCAATCAACTCTTTCTGGTGTCTTCTACAAAAATCACAAGCTAACATGTCGCAGAGCAACGTCAGAAACATTTGAGTTGGCATTAAAGTATAATCTGCCTCCTCTATTTAAATTAAAGAGCCTTATAGTTCTGAGTTCATGAGCAGGCAGCAAATGGCACTGGAAGAAGCTGCATTGTGTTCAACCTATTCATGCAATAGTAAACCCCAATTGCTTTCATCTATTGATGTACAATGAAGCAATGCAAATCAATCTAGCAACACTCTACAGTCATCAGCACCACACTTACTGTGCAACCACAATGATTTAAATGGTTTTTTTTTAAGATGTGTTTGTATCAAGTGTGAGCAAATGTAATCAGCAAGGCCATCGAGCATGACTGCCATCATTAGTGCCAAACGCAGGCCTCCGTGCCAGCAAGTCGTCGGGTAAACCGTCCAAGAATACTTCTTCCAAATCTCACAACATGATTTCCCTCAGAGGTACCATCTGTTTGTCTATCGCTCGACTACCATGTATATGCAGGTTAGGTGGAGCTATTGTAGCAAGCGTGTCTCAAGATTCGGCTGCCTTTTATTCATACAGGTCGCTCCTTCAAGTCTGCTTTGGTTTCCCTTCTGTGAAAATCCCCAAGTAGGCTTTTTCCTGACGTTGCTCTCGGCTTCTCTATACTTTCATTGTGACATTCGGCAAAATGTATTATTTAATGAAGCTGCAGAGGAAATTTGGGCTGCACAAAATCTCTGTAAGTTTCATTATTGTGCTTTCATTTTTAAAATAGTATTGCTGAATCGTCTCTTCAAATGCATGATCACACACAATGAAAAATACCATAGTCTGAAATTTAGAATATCTCAATAAGATTGATTATTTGGCTTTCTGGATCAAACCATGAATAAACCAAGCTTTATATCAGATGATCCCCTTATTTATATGTTTGGCTTTGCTCCATGTTGAGATGATTTGAGCTGTTTTACCATCTTAATGACATTTTAATGAGCAGTGCATGGCAGGGGGCCCTGCTGCAGTAGCAATACATAGATTCTGTTTAACACACAGCTCATTTTATCAGATAAGTCAATGAAAAAATGGCAGGGTGGGGCGATCAAAACTAGCATGATCAACTTTACAGCATTGATTTATTACCCGAGCAGAATGGCTGATTGAGACTTCAGAGCCGATTATGTCAGTCACACATGTATCCACCTGATCACATTGCAGAGGAAAATGGGAAGCATTTGTGTTAAAAAAAAAAAAAAAAGTCTTGATTTCAACATCTCCCCTATATATATATATATATATATATATATATATATATAGGGCCTTCGAAGCATCGTCCAATATGTGAGTATAGCAGCTATTCACTGGAAGCTGCATCCTCAATGAAGAGGATCAGCTTCTAGAAACAGGTCGATTGTATTGTTTGCCAGAAGAACTAAATGATCTCGTCTGCAGAAAGAAAGCCAGGAATATTCAAAGGATGTGCCAGACACTTATTGGACTGAAACGCACACAGCATCTCCGATCATGGGAACCTGACGTGTGATTTTTTTTTTTTTTTTTTTGTTGAGATGCGATAAAGGATCGTATTAGCACATCAATCAGCGCTCACCTACCGGATGATGCTGAAGGCGGCACCGTCGGATCCTCCACGCGCTGCTCCTGGTCCAGGTGCGAAGGGCTCAGTCCCGCCTTCCTTGTGGTGGTACTCCCATATGTCGTGGCCAGCGCAGTTATGAATGCTCCAGTTGATCAGTGACTAGAGAGACCATTCTCTCTCTCTCTCTCTCCCCCCCTCCCTCCCCGCTGCGGCACTGGCTGCTCGGTAACACGCGGGAACACTATCGTGCACACTGGTTGGACAACTTAGATGTTAATTAGTCAGTGTGTTCCCGCATTAAACATCTAGATTTATCTGTTAATCTATATCTATTTTAATTCAATTCAATTCAAAACAGCTGTATGGCATGGGCATAGTTTCCATTGCCAAAGCAAGTGTGACATGGAACGATGTACACACCAAAATAATTCATATAAAAAATTAATTAATAATAATGAAAAATAAATAATTATTATTATTATTATTATTATTATTATTATTATTATTAATAATAATAATGGCTTGGATTCATATAACACTTTTTTAATTCACACCAGTCACTCACATCAATCATACTGGTGGTGGTAAGCTACAATGTAGCCACAGCTGCCCTGGAGCATAGACTGACAGTAACTTACAATTAAGTTATAAGTGTTATAATAGGGGAAACTGTTATGTACAGAATCTTACATATATCGTTATACACGCACATATGTGTACTGTTATACAAGTACATACATACATACATACATACAGTACATGCACACATGCACAAACAGTGTAGACGACTTTTAAGCTTTTTAATTGGTTTATATTGCATACTATGGCAACTGTTGTGATTGACAGCTCATAATCACAGTTCACAGAGATCACGTTTTTAAGTGAAATGGGCTGCTGCTTTCAGGGCGTAACTCTGAAAACCAGGACTGTCCCGGGTAAATTGGGACCTCTGGTCACCCTAATCTAGCTATCGATCTATCTATCTATCTATCTATTGAGGTGGGATGATACACAATATTCAGCCATCAGCCAAGCAGGAGCGTCAAAGCGTGATGTCCACAGGACTGCGAGGGACTACCGTTTTTTGTTTTGAAGGCTTCATCACCCAATAGCATTAAAAGACTTAAAAAGAATGTTTATTTTTTTCAAAAATCCTGCCCTATGTTTAATAAAATAAACAATAACATGAATGAACAAGACCAGATTTTCCTATTTAAAGAGTAACTAAACCTCCAAACCTCTTTTTTCTGCTGAAAACAAATGTATTTGGATATGAAGTAGTGTTGTTATTGATTATTGTCCAACGCTTGACAATTTAGTGAAAGTATTTACATTTAGTGTATTTTGTTGGAAACATGTAAGTGACTGCCTTCTATTGGTGGAAACACAGCTATTACAGGAAGATGTTGCTATTGGCTGAGAATGGTGGTTTGTGACATTTGGTTTCTTACGTCACGAACCAACACTGTTTGCCCCGCCCCTTTTATAAAAGCTACCACCTGCCAACTCTGCAATCTGTGGAGAGTAGGTTAGATTGAGAGAGTTGTGAATAGAGAGCTATCGTCAAGTGAGTATTGAGTAGGTAGTTAGCATAGCATATATTGTTCTTTGGAGATTTTATAGAATGGGTGTGTCCTAACTGTTCAGCAAGCCCTGCCCATAATCAAGGCATTTTTTTTGAATGGGATATATGCACACTTCACTTCCGCGTTTGAGTGAAGACTGTGAAAGAACTTCCGTTCCTAACCCTACTGTATTATGACAAATGACTATAGTTTTCATATTAATCTCACGCAACTCAACAATAGCAGTAAATAGCAGCAGACATCTTATACATTTGCATAAGCTACTGGCCTTTCACTGAAAGTTTTTTTCAGAGTTGCTCCTTTTGTTTTATGTTTAACTAGGCGCTAATGCTACTTTATTACAGTAGCTACAGCTATGTTTTGATAGCATTTCTTACGTTGATCATCTGAAGGAGTAAACCATTCCAAGCCAAACTTGTTGCTGGTGGTCATCTCCTCCATCTGTCACCGGAGCGCCGCATTCTCCGCCCGGACCTCCTCTATAACACTGAGGGCTGAGTCCAATGCACCCGGCTCAGCAGAGGAGCAGTAGTCGTGGTCAGGACATGGTACATCCATTATCTCCTCAAGGTCAGAGGGAAAGTCTAGTCGCTCTCTTCAATCCCAAACACCAGGACGAGAGTAATTATTCTGTTAAAAAAGAACAGGGATAGCTCCTCCGACGCACTTGTGCATTTGATCGCTCCTTCATGTCAGGGTTAGGGGTCAGGGTTTATCTCTCCGGATGTTGATGATCCATCAAGCTGAAGCTCGAGTGGTATCTTGATGTGCTATCTTCTCTTGTTTGGAAGGTAAACTTCGTCATTGTGTAGACACACAACCACACAAACATACACAATAAAAAAAACTGTGAAAAACACGTTTCAAAAGTATGACGGTCGCCCTGCGATGGACTGGCGTCCAGGGTGTACCCTCGCCCAGCGCCCAATGAGAGCCGGAAATTGGCACCGGCAGACCCCCCGTGACCCTGATAAACGGGAATTAGTGGGTTTGAAGATGGATGGATGGATGGATGGAAAAGTATGACGGCTCACTTCTCCACTATTTTGACTGTCCGAAATACTTCATCGGTCTTATTTTCAACCGTCTCACTGTGCATATAGCCCATTTCCAGCCTGGATACACGTCAGGTTGGAAATGGGCTGTTTTGTACTCAGAGCTAATCTTGCTATTTTTATTACAATGTAAGCAAAACTCAGCAGTTATAGTTATAATTGATAAACAGCAGCGTTAATGGGACCTTTAAAAAAAGGACCTTGAAGAAAAAAGAAGCTTACCGGTGCCATTCAGCCCCTCTGTGTGTCTAATTCACATTGTCTGTGTTTCTCAGGGAAACAATTACTGTTTCATCTGACTGTTGTAAATAAAGCCTGACAGAAAGGCAGAGGCCGGTAGCCTAAATGAATCCTGCTCTTCTCTGAGCCGTGCTGTTTCTCAGCTGTGTCGCACAACCTCATCCCACTGCTGAGATATATCTGTTACCTATAGAAAGGCTCAGCCAAATATTCCTACACTGATCTGACACAACGATAAAAATACAAAGCATAATACTACATCCCCCCATATTAAAACCTGCACAAAGGTTGTCAAGTGAACGAGTCAGCCTAGTGGCAGTTGTGAGAGTGACTTTACAACGTCACGCGCCCCTGGCAAACAGTCAGAGTAAACATACTCAGCCATCAGTAAAGCTATCTGATTCTAAATGTAAATCATCTGTGTCTCTATCAATGTCAATATTTGCAAATGGGGAATTTTCTTACTTTGGCTTCTTCATAATCAGTTAATGAGTATAGATTTGAGCATGTGGCTCCTCCTTCACGTGGATGCTCAGAGCTCCACTAGAGTTAGCAACAAGCTAATGCTAACAGAAAAGTTCTAGTGCATGAATCACTGTCAGCAGTGGATGTAGGTGTAGAGGAGCTTATACATTTCTGAATGTGTTATTTGAATAAGTCCAGCTGTCACAACACTGACTAATGCTAGCTAGCTTCCTATGCTGGCGCTAACAGTGTAGCTGTCCATTACAACCGTGTGTGTGTGTGTGTGTACTGTTCTTTCAAAGCCTGCTGTTTGGATTTTAGAGTGATATGAAGGCTTTGAGTCGGTCTAATCAAGTTTTGTATGGCTGACTGTGATTCACATTAACATGGAGGTATTGTAATTAAACTCAGAAGCAGTGAGAGCGCAAACGATGTGTGACATTCATTGCCTTTTTCTTTAGATAGAGTGCACAAGGCCCAACTGCTCCAAACAGAATTCCATCAAGAAGAACGGCGCTGAGATGGAAATCAGCAGCTTCAAAGCAAACCATAGAAGCAGATGTTCACAAGAATGATAACAAAGTGGTTTGTTGTCACCATTTTCATTATGAAAAATATGATGTTCAAAGTGGACCTTTCTCCCAGTGTGGAGGAGCGCCTAACCAACGTCTGCTAATCAACAAAACACTAAATCCAACATCTGACCCCCCATGTGACACTCAGTTCATTTTTCCCTCTCCCACTGCCTCAGCCTTCCATCTTCATTGCATTTCCCTCCTTATCCTCCCTCTCCATGGCGTCTCAGTGGGAGTGGGAGTGTAATTACGCAGTCAGACGGTGTTTACAGACGCAAAAGCGCCTTAATTTATTCCAACAGTTAGCAGTAATTCCCCAGTTTAATTTATAGCTTCTCCACCCAGTGGGAAAAGCCCAGAAGCAGATAGTGTGACTGAGGGGCAGAGAGAAGGAGCATATGGACAGTATATTGCAGAATACAGTTGACTACAACTGCTACAGGAGTACATGAATGTAAAAGCCTTCACCATTGGGTTTTACAGCACATTTAATCCCCCTTTCTCTCCAATCAGGTGCTTGAATTGCTAACTGCTTGGAAGGAATGCAAATAAGCCTATAAAGTTTGCCATTGCAGACTACTGATGTTCATCACTGAAGTGCATTTACAGCGTCACTGTTGGTTGCTTCTGTCATTAGTAAGCTGCATAGCTTAAACAGACAGACTACTGACATGTACTATAGCACATTAAACTACAAAAAATGTTAAGAAGAGGGAGGTTTAGTTTTTATTTACATTTCATTGCATCCCAGTGCTTTCCCACAGCATAGCAGTGCTTTAAGCTTCTTCTTTTATTTCTCCTGTACCTCGGCCAAGGACGTAAGTTTTACCGCCGTTCATTAATGTGTTTGCCTGTAATTACATTAAATGTGCTTAACAGATTTTGACAAAATTTTAACCTAAGATAGACCTTACCTTCCATTGAATTTAGAGGGGATCCAGATCAATCGATATACTGATTCTGGATCAGTTTCAAATATTAAAAAAAATCATTGTCTCTCATCAATGATGAAATTTCAAAAATGCATTTAACGGTTTGTAATGGACCAATCTTTTGACTCAGTTATGTCGGGTTGCTGTAAAACTAACCCCACCAAATTTCATCCGTAGCATTCCGTGTACCCTTTGTTTATTTGTTATTCCATTTTAAACCAAATCAAATTGACAAAAAAACAGTGTGGTTATTATGTTTTACTGATTTAAAACCAAAACAGAAATACAGTTTTTTTTTGTTTTTGTTTTTTTTAAAATTGTTCTGTTTGTGTGATATTTACAGGGACATTAGAGCGAGAACTGGTCCTGCTCATGTTTTCATTCAGTCTGTGGATGTTTTAGCTCATAAAAAGCTGTTCACATTTATGTTTTGTTTTGCGGTGTTGCGATCCAAATAGTATCCAAATAAACTCGTGACTGACTATCGACTGTGAAGCTGGTGTGAAGAACAATCGATATTAGAACTTCTACCATTTGACACTTTTGCAAAAACAATTACAGCTTTTTTGAAGGCAGTAAAATGTTTATTTTGCACTATAATACCGCTAACACCAGCCATCAACACACACTGCAGTTGATCACAAGAAACGAGGAGCACCAGTAGATTCATTACACCACCTCTGGTTCCACATATGTGCATGTTTTACGTAACATCCATTTTTTAGTTTTGATTTATTTATGTACTAAAAACGTTTCAATTCACCAGTAATGTGACTTATGCGTTGCTTCTATTTATATCCGGACCGGGAGCAAAAGTCCGGTAGATATTCACAGATTCCAGCATCAATAACTCTTTAACGAAACATCATCGACCCACAAATTACACCTCTACCATCGGTGTGAGGTGGTCAACATGCTACAATATAATTTTTATCAAATGCAGCAGAGTAAAAGTCCATCTGTGTCCCCTTTGTGTGGTGTTTCTGGTTTTAAATGAATGAAACAACAAAAACAATCAGTTTTTTTTTTTTAATTTTTCAATTTGGTTTTGAAACGAAAAATAACCAAAGAATGAAAGGTACACGAATTTGTATCAGATCCAGATTGCGCATTTCATCATAATTTATCCTAAAAAATGGTTGTGCCCATACATTTGGGTCTACTGTACCGCCAACACAGTCTCATTGGATTTCATGAGGAAATCATGTTGACACATACAAAACAATAGATGAAATCATGTGACATACAAACATGCATCAGTACTAGTGTGGATGGAATTTTCTTCCAGGTCTTTAAAGTGCGAATAATCACGGTCCCATAATCAGGATTGCTGATCCAGATAACTGCCAATATCTGGCAAAGAGGATTTTTGGTGCTTGGCAGAGGTTTGCATTCCATGAGTGCTCTTGTTTTATTTCTGTCTGTTTTAAGTGAAATTTTATGCAATCATTAAGTCATCTAGATCTTACCCAACTTTTTAACAGACTCATTTTTATTGCAGACATAATTTTATTTTGAATGTTAACCACTAACACAATAACAGTGGAATTGGAAATCATTCAGGTGTGCTATGCCAACATTGTAAAAGCCTTTGAATATAAAACTCAATGCTGAATTGTCTTTACACTGTGGTCTGGTATGGATTATACTCTAAAATCAAATTAAAACATGTTCTTCCAGCATTCCTGTTAGCATGCCCTGAATACTATATCATATAGAGAAAAAAAAAGTCAGCTTAAGGTCAATTTCAATGAATATTGCCTCACTGGATTTGAAATTGCAGCGATGTTGGAATAAAATGGAGAAATTAAAGTATTTGCCGATATGTACACTAAACAAAGATGCACTCTGGAAGGGAAGTGCTGTCGGGTTTTACTCTGACACACACTGAACACAGTGTTGTGCTCCCAGATGCCCCCCAGTCTACGATTTACCTTCATCAAGCAGAAAACAAACAATTGCACCATACTAATTAGATTTTCTACCTCACATTTTAACAGGGGGACTGCATTACAATCAATGTCAAGTTGATGTGCATTCCATATTGTAAACATATCAGAACATAAAAGGGTTTAATCATTATATGCCACAAACTTAAATAATTGTAAAAAGGGAGCTGAGCCAAAAAGCGAAGCTCTCTATTTACAGGTCGGTCTACGTTCCAACCCTCACCTATGGTCATGAACTTTGGGTCATGACCGAAAGAACAAGATCACTGGTACGAGCGGCCGAAATGAGTTTCCTCCGTAGGGTGGCTGGGCTCTCCCTTAGAGATAGGGTGAGAAGCTCAGTCATTCGGGAGGGGCTCAAAGTAGAGTCGCTGCTCCTCCGCATCGAGAAGAGCCAGATGAGGTGGCTCGGGCACCTAATTAGGATGCCCCCTGAACGCCTCCCTAGTGAGGCGTTCAGTGCACGTCCCTCCGGAAGGAGGCCCCGGGGAAGACCCAGGACACGCTGGAGAGACTATGGCTGGCCTGGGAATGTCTCGGGGTCCCCCCGGAAGAGCTGGAGGAAGTGGCCGGGGAGAGGGAAGTCTGGGCCTCCCTACTGAGGATGCTGCCCCCTGCGACCCGGAAACGGCTAAGTGGGAGAAGATGGATGGATGGATGGAACTTAAATAATGGCTTTTCACTCTCTTATGCTGTTGAGTCCCGTTGGTTATGACTAATGTTCCTAAATGCATCCTAAATCCTCAGCGTTGTAGTTTGACCAAATACATTGGTGAGTTATGCTGAAAGCAGCTCATCTTGCCATGAGCTGGCAGAGTGAATCAGAGATGATTGTACAAACTATGGGCTGTTTTTAATTGCCCTCTAAGAGTTTTCTTTTCCAAAATTGTAGTCCTTAAGTAGGGCTTAAGTGCTTTATCAGATTTTGTTCAGCTCACAGTGGAGACCCAAATGGCTTTCAAGAATTTATCTCAGAGCAGTGATTCTCTACACCTGTAAACAGACTTTGATGTCAAAGCTGTGGATGTAGAAAAAAACAGGCCCTCACATGCACGTTAGAAGTGAACATTAAACCAGAACATATGGTAAGAAAAAAGATAAAGCAATTCATTCCTTTCAATTGAAATGAAAAATATGGTGCAGTCTGTAGCTTGTAAGGTGGCTGAGAAGTGCAAAACACATTTACAAATACCAAAACACATTTACAAATAATTGCAAAACTTTTACAAATGACCGCAACACCTTTACAAATTATTGCAAAACTTTTACAAATGCCACAACAAAATGCAAATAGAAAAACACTTTTACAAATGTTGAGACAGATTTACAAAGGCACATTGTAATTGTAAAAGTGTTTCCATATTTGTTCATTTGTTGCAGTCATTTGTGAAAGTGTTGTGACCTTTTGTAACAATTTGTTGTGGCATTTGTAAAAGTTTTGCAATAATTTGTTAATGTGTTGTGGTATTTGTAAATGTGTTTTGCACTTCTCAGCCACGTACAACAGAGCAACAGAAAAAAATCTACAATAAACTTCCTGATTTTATAAACTAAAGAAAAAAGCATGTTTTTATCTTTAAATTCCAGATAATCTAATGTAAAATTGCTCAATAAAATAAATAAAACAATACATAAATATATAATTTATTAATTGTAATGCCCATTGAGAGCTGGAAATAGGCACCAGCAGACCCCCATGATCCTAAAAAAAGGAGCAAGCGGGTCAGAAAATGGATGGATGAATGGATGCAATTTTACTGTCATGTTTTTTTTTTTTTGTTTACCAGGGAAAAAAAATGGGTCCAACTCAGACGTTAAGAACCTCTTTTGTAAGATACAAAATATACTAGGTAAGTAAAAAGCTATTCTCTGTAAGGTTTAAACTTCAGTTTCTACTTAGAAAAAAATCAAAAATCAAAATCCGACTTTCCTCTCATGTGTGGGTGAAATTACTGTTATGACATCGTATTGTCTGAAAAGCACATTTTAGCTTTCAGAAAGTGTTAGATTTAATCCAATAGGGCGGATATTGACCAAGCTATGGCAGTTTAAAGTGCACCCACGACACATTCTATAAAAAAAAACCAAATATTTCTTTGTAAGGGTTTATAAAAATCCTTTCACAATTCTGTTTACTTTAAACAGTATGTTTTGATTTTCTATGGATAAAGCCTGTCCACACACAGTGCACTAAGCCTTGTTGGGATCACCGTACACGTTTTCCAGCCAAAGGTTTTTGTTTTCCCATTCCACTCTTGTGTAATTTAGAAGCATTTTCTTTTTTACTCTCAGAAAAGTAGGCTACTGCTTGGGAACGAGTTGACCGATACCTGTGATTCAGATCTAGCATTCACTGAGGTGTAGTCTTTCATAATGCTTGTTTTGTCTCACTATGGGATACATGCCCCTGGGTCATCTCTCAGAAGCCTAATCTCATTACGCCAATACTGATTGGCTGATGAAATGTATCCTACCTACTATAACGAGTGTGGGCGGAGGATACAACGCTATTCAAACACCTCATTCACTGAAGCTGGATGCTCTTTGCTCTCGACCACACAAGGTCGACCAGTGCTTCCTTGCCTTCCAACCTTGGTTCAGCACTGCCCTCAACATCTCACTACGGCCGTCGAGCACCGACTGCTAACACACCAGTTGGCAGCTCGGTTACAACACTACCCTCACAGACCCACCACGGTCGCCAGGCACCAGCCGTTGTCTTTCCGGTTAGCATACCAGCTAGCCGCCACATGTTAGCACTACCTAACCACCTCTCTCTGCTTGCATGCAAGCACAGAGGGATGGAGAACAAGGCCCCACACACCAGGGGGTTCGGAGACGAGACTTTGCCGATGGGGGAACAAGATTTTGAGCAGGGGCGCACACCAGGTCTGCTCAGGCTGCCTCGGGCTGGAACATTCCAGGCAGGCCCATGACGCTCCCGGTTCTTGCTGTCACTGTGCAGTGTTCAAAGTACAGAGCCTCCACAGACTGTCTGAGCAGGACCCCTACCTCCCTCCACACGACACTCCCTGTCGCAACGGGAGTGGAGACGGGGACCTTTGTGGAGGCCGCAGTGAGGCCTGGTTCCAGCTGGGGCTCCCAGCTCGACCATGGCGCTGTCCCTCCATCTGAGGAAGATGTCCTGGAACTGGATTGCGTGGACAATGAAGATGAACTCCTCATATCAGAGGACGAAGAGGAGGGTGACATCTTCGTCAATCCGGCTCAGGCTGCACAGCTCACTGCCTCTGTTGCCTCCCGGGAAGGAGCTGAGGGAAGCACACCAGCATGTTGGACATGTGCAAACGCACCGCTGCCCAGCTGGCCATCCCCTGGCCCACTGTCGTGGCTGAGACACCAAGTCTCGCTATGAGGGAAAGCGTTTTCCCGCAACCAGGGGCTCCATTCAGCAGCAGGAGCTCTGTACACACACATCTTCCCTCGACTGCGATTCGATGGAAAACCGAGGTCTGCTCTGTATGCCTCCGGTATAGCCATTCGTCGCAGCACACCTGCTTCTGCGGCTGTCTGCAGTGTCCCCTGGAAGCCCAGCCTACCAGGCGGAGCTGTGTGACAAACTTGGGCCGACTCAGGACCCGGCCAAATGGGAGGAGATGTCGGTGGTCACCGACTTGTGCCTCCGCGTCCAGCGCTGAGCGGTTCGGGCCACTTTGAGAGCAATGGGGACTATGGTTCTGCAGGAACGAAACTGCTGGCTCGACCTTGCAAACCTATCCAAGAGTGAGAAGGGAGATATGCCCGTTGTTCCGGAGAAGATCTTTGGCTCTGCGCCGGCTTCCATGCAGCGATAATGCAAAGCGAAAAATAAAGACGACAAGGCTTTTTGCCTCTGTCTTCCCCAAAAGTCCCCAGTTCTGTCTCCATCTGTGCGCCATCATATATCAACTGCCAAGGCAGATTGCGCTCCCGTCGGTTGTATTTGCTGGTGCTCAAACTGATCCTGTGGAGCTGTGGTTGCCTCCTCTCGTTGAGAGCGACACACATCCCGGGAGCCCTGAACACGGGCGCAGACCTGCTGTCCAGGGGGGCGCCGATTTACGGGGAATGGATGTTACACCCGATGGTTGTGGAACAGCTGTGGGCCCGTTATGCACGGGCCGAGGTGGATCTGTTTGCCGCGGAGGAAAACACTCAGTGCGCACTGTTTTACTCCCTACACAGCTCGGGTGCTCCCCTCGACTTAGATGCACTAGCGCACAATTGGCAGCACGTGCTGATCTATGCCTTTTTCCCCACTGGCCCTGCTGCCCCCCATCCTTTCCCGTGTACGGAAGCACGGCCACACCTTGATCCTAGTTGCGCAGGGACCTGCTGTCACAGGGGGTGGGGGCAGTCTTCCACCCGCACCCGGAGCGCTTGGCGCTATGGGCTTTTACCCTGAGTGGCACAATCTGTCAGCCGTGGGACTCTCACAGCGTGTGATTTTCACCATACAGAGCCCTCGGGCCTCCTCCACAAGGTCTCTGTACAACTGTAAGTGGAGAGTGTTTGAGTGGTGGTGTCATGGTGAACACGTGACAGGTGGCTAAATTGCATCTACAAACAGTAGTGATTCATTACAGTTTGATTAAGCTTATTTCAAATCAACATTATGACTCAATTAAAGACAAAGCAGCTGATACATCTCAATGGACATGAGCTGCCTGCTATTAAACCATAACTACACGGTGTGTTTGTTTGTCCTTGTTGACGATTTGATTATGTTGTTGACGTTTCTCACATCTTTTCTGTTTCTCTCATCGACTCTGTCTGTCCTTGTTTCCCCTTTACAGCACTACATACTCAAGGGACTTCTTTCCTTGCCATTGCTGCCCCGAGAAAAGAATTACACTACAGTGTGGACTCCCTTGAATGCTGCAGGCACTCAGCCCTCCTCTCTTAGAGTGTCGTGTTTCTCACCCTCGGGACGCACTGAGACACAACCAAATATTTACAAAGGCATACATTCATAAATCCACATGGTGTCCATTATTTCTACCCAACATTGGGAGACATTCTTGGCACAGATAGGGATGGAAAATAGCAGGAAAGGAGGTGAGACAATGTGTGAATTTAGTTTCAGGCAGGTATCTTAGGCACAACACAATGCATTATTAAGATTGCATTAAATCTCTTAAAACATAGTTTTAGTAGAATATGGCAGCTTTGACTGTTAATGTAATTTAGAGCAAACATAGTAAAAAAAAAAATGTTGCTTAACTAATAGCTTTCCAAAAATATTTAGTTAATTATTGTTTATGAAAACTACAAAAAAAACTGCACGTGTTCCAAATACTTAAAACCCCTTCTGCGTGACATCCAACAGGTCTTGAAAAGCTGCAATTTTGCAAACTACAACAAATTACAGCTTTAGTGGCATTTGTTCATGTCCTACTGAAAACGTCCATTTCCTGGTGCTGCAAAGTAATGGACGGAGTTCATTGTCAGAGTCAGGGGACCATAAATTACTGTTTTTGCATAGTAATGAATAAGCAGAAGTAAAAATCTATACATCCGACTTTTGTTTGGTTTGTTAAAATCTTTAATTATATATACATTTTTCAGTAGTACATTTTGGACTTTTGAATGTAAAGCCTGTGTCCTCTTCCCTCATTCAATACTTTTTATACATGTTCCCAGAAGCAGATCAGGATCTTTAAATTAGCATTTCTGTGAAGTCTTTGAGCCATTGTGGTATAGTTTAAGTGTTGGCAAATCAATAGCAGTGGTTATTTGAACAATAATGTAGCTTAAGGTTACAATACTGTTGATGTAATAGCTTTTGTTTTGCCACGTATCCACTTACTCTAAGCTTCAAAAAAGACATTGTCATCATTACCATGGTAACAACAGCTCATGGTGTTATCCTTGTGCCGGATGTTAATGAGACTTAGATGTTTCTGGTGATTAATTTAGCTCCAAAAATAAAGCAAATAAAATTCATTTCAGAACTGTTTTGAACTAAAAGCATTACAAGTTATGTGTCCTGCATATGCCATGCTTACTTTCTACAGCTTCCTGTCCTTCCTCTTTTGTGCTTGGACCAATGTATGCTCTTATAGTTAATGCACTAGTAGTTACAGAGCGGGTCAGCCTAGGACAGCCAATGGTTATATTCACTAAAGTAATTAAGAGACTTTACTTACATTATGTTTGGTTTCACAAAAACACTAACTGTGACTTTTCTGGATGGAGGTACAAGATTTTATCCATTCTATTACCAATGACAACTATTCAGGCTGTGCCACTCTGCTTTCTCTATTGTTACCGCAGTAATCATTACAGCCATTAGAGGTCACCTTTTGTCCTCGTAAGAGACGGATCAATAAAACAAATGGGTTGAATCAGCCTTCAAAAGAAAGAGACTCAGCATGTGCATTGTTTGTAGGAATACATAAAAGCTGTAATTTAATGTGGAATTGGGCTTTTTCCAACTAAAATGTCCTGTGTGTACTTACATAGGCGATAAAGTTTAATATGTTACCATCCTCAGGCCCGTTTTTTTTTTACATGTGTGATGTAGGCCACTGCCCAGGGAGCAATCTACTCTATTAAAACGTTATTATATCACTACCCTTCATTTTCGTCAACCTGATTTTGAACTGCTGCTCATTTCCACCTCAAGTTAGTGGAGTGGCTTCCAAAACGTTCTTATTATCACATCAGCCAATGTGAACAAGGCCAAGGCAAGGCAAATTTATTTGTATAGCGCATTTCATACACAAGGCAACTCAATGTGCTTAACATGATCAAAAAGTGCAACAGAAAACATTCAACAGCTTAAAATCAATAACAACATTTAAAATCATCAGTAAAATCAATTAAAATCATCACCAAACATATTACATCAACACAATGACCAAAAATCTCCCTCTCAGTAATACACAGTAGAGAAAAAAATTGCCTTTAACTTTGATTTAAAAATTTTCACATTTGATGCTGACTTCAGCTCTGCTGGCAGTTTGTTCCACTTCTTTGCAGCATCACAAGTAAAAGCAGCATCATCATGTTCACTGTGAAGTCTGGGATCCACTATCTGACCTGTGTCCATAGATCTGACAGACCCGCTAGGTTCATACCTGTCTAAAATCTCACTGATGTATTCTGGACCAAACCCATTCACAGATTTATACACCAGCAGCAGAACTTTAAAGTCTATTCTGAGCAGTGTTGCGCTTGTTACTGAAAAAAGTAACTCGTTACTGTTACTAGTTACTTCATTCACAAAGTAACTCAGTTACTATTTTGATTACTTACACCAAAAAGTAATGCATTACTGGAAAAAGTAACTTTTGAGTTACTTAGAATTAAAGAGGTCATTTGTGTCCATACAGCTTCACATCAGTGCTGTAATAATATAATAATCCACTGTTGATCAACTGCTATAAAACAACCATAAATGATGTGCATATAAAGCACAAAACAGCTGCTCCAAAATTAAAACAGTAATTTTTCAGCCTTAGCACAATAATGTAAAGTAAGCTGTGCATATTCCAGGTGCACATTCTGCTGTTGAAAATGCTTATAAAAATAAATGTGGAAAAACTAATTCACAGCATTTTTCTGAGATACACAATGTTAAACATATCAGGTTAATGAGCTGCTGTTTGCAGTGACTCGGCAGCAGTGACACGCTGCATATTTACAACAACATACTGTGCAATAGTTTGGCTGACCTGTCCCTGGATAACAGTCACAGTCTGTTAAAATCCAGCCGCAGCGTTGGCTTAGCTTCACTGATCCATCTTTTGGAGACAAAAATAATGCGCATATTTCCACTCTGAGAAGCTCATCCTGTTCCCGCATTGACTCGCCATGATTGGCCCACGTGATGTAAACAGAAACACACTGACAATGCTTCTTCTTCTACTGTTTGACCGTGTTTGGCACGGCATCCCACAAAAATATGTAGCGCCACTGTAAACAGGAAGTACACCGCTGCTAGCAAAGTAACGAACAAACGCACCATATTGTAACGGTAATGGCGTTATTTCTTTAGAAATGTATTGCGTTACAGTACTAGTTACTGTCAAAAGTGATGTTGGGGCGGTAACACGTTACAAGTAACGCGTTACAGAATGTTACAAGTAACGCGTTACAGAATGTTACAAGTAACGCGTTACCGCCCAACACTGATTCTGAGGCAGACTGGGAGCCAGTGTAAAGACTTTAAAACTGAAATAATGTGTTCTGAACTCTTTGTTCTGGTTACCCGAGCTGCAGCGTTCTGAACCAGCTGTAGCTGTTTGATGCTCTTTCAGGATATTCCTGTAAGAAGACCATTACAATAGTCCAGTCTGCTGGAGGTAAAAGCATGGACCAGTTTTTCCTGATCTTTAAACCTTTCACTCTGGAGATGTTCTTTAGGTGGTACAAGGCTGTTTTTGTGATAAATTTAATCTGACTGCTGAATGTAAGATCAGAGTCAATCAGAACACCAAGTTTTTTGACTTGGTCTTTAGCTTTTAAAGATCAACACTCTTTTCTTTAAACACACAGAAGTAGGGGGAACAGATGTTACAGTCTCTAAGTAACAAAAGACACAGAAATGATCAGATAGAGCTAAGTCTCTTATATCAACAGCAGAGATATCAACACCTTTAGAGATAATCAGATCCAAAGTGTGACCTTGAGTGTGTGTTGGACCAGTCACATGTTGTATAAGACCAAACGTGTCCATTAAAGCAGTGGTTCTCAAATGGTCTCACCCTGGGACCCACGGTTTAGTACAGTCCAACCAACCAAATTAATTTTTTCAAAAATAGCTCTTGACAACACACTTATATAATCTTTTTTAAAACATAAATCTATATATTTTCCTGTGCAACATGAATTTAACAGCATGCCTGTCAAAAGAAAAAGTTTCTTTCAAAATAAAAGACAAGTCCAACATGAGAGAAATTAACTAGGCTATTTATTTATTTTTGATTAGCTGTCCGCGACCCAACCAGTACAGGTCTGCGACCCACTTTTGGATCGTGACCCACCAGTTGAGAATAACTGTATTAACGCATATAGTTCTTTGGCAGTATTGTTCATGTTATTGTCTACATGAATATTAAAGTCACCTGTTATTAAGAAGTTGTATTCAGTGCATACAATTGGACAGCTAGAAGGATAAAGACCTAATGGACCCAGGTAAACTATACAATGTTACCAATTCAGCAACTTTGCCACACCCCTAGTGATGTAATTTCCAAAAAGTGGCAATACTGACAATACTAGCATTTTTTTCCAGCAGCCAATTATTTACAGTGCGAGTTATACTGTAGCTGGTCTGTTCCCAGGAAGGGGCATCAGCTGGAAACATCCTTGACTATTTTGCTTTTGTCTACAGTTATTGTTTTTTATGAAGAAAAAAAAACTGGGATTTTTGACAAAATGTCACAGTTTTTAAAGCGGATGGGTGTGGACCCAAATGCAAGGAGAGATGGAGGCAGAATGCAGGAGTAGCATTCTTGGAACCAGTCCATGTTTATTCATCCAACAAAAACCAAAATCCAAAATGGCAGCATGAAGAAATCAGGGAACAAAATGCAGCAGGACACGAGGAGGGTTGACAATACACAACGAACCAGCAACCATTCAGTGTTCAAGCACTCAGCTATATAGTGGAGGAGGCCTGATTGGGAATGGGCCACACCTGGGTGGAAACATGAGGGAGCTAATCAGTCACCAACCAAGCACACAGACATCACAGGAGCCACAAGCAGGAATACCTGAAACACAGACAAGAGTTAAACATAGGAGGCCAGACTCAAACAGAATAAACAAAGACACAGAATAACTGAAAGAGGACCCTTAAGGGCTAGACAAACTCAACAGAACCTGACACAAAATCTAAAGAAACAAATACCAACATAACAAAATAACATTCACTTTTGCTTTCATTCCTGGATTATCACAATTGCACAGCACTGGATGACATGCTTCTTTCTTCAAGCCATGTGTATTACTCAGGATTAGGTTTATCACTTGTGCAAAAGACACATTTAGCTTTGTAACTATATGAGAGACAGTGTAGCATGTCTCTGACTGAAGTAAAGGTTCAGAGAAAAGGACACAGATGAGTTTCAGGTTTTTTTCTGGCTTCATTGGCCAATTAGCTAACTTGGCGTTATGTGTTGTACATCAGCAGTCAGCTCCTGGCAGACTGCTCTCTCTTGTTCCAGCCATTTCCTGAAATATAAAGCAGGTGTGATTAATCACATGCACTACCCCTGCCATTAATTTCACACAGAGTTGCTCCCTGAATCACCTCCCCCTCCAGAGTCAATGTCTGCTAACACACACACCACAGACAGGTATTAAGAAAACATAAGAAGAGGTTTAAGAACAGTCTTTGTTTTTTTTGTTTTTCATTATTATTATTAATATTTTATACAAATACTTAGTTGATCAAAGATAATCAAAGAAAAACAAAAGTAGAAAAACCCTATTTTATTTTATTGTTGAAAAAAGGAAAGGGTGATTTAACCTTTGAGATCATACCCAACAATTGCTAATACTGAAATACTTACCCAAAGTTCCTTGTTGATGACTGCAAATAATGACCTAACTTTCCACCCCAGTGGACTGACTCCTTCCATTTCACAACATATGGGAGAAAACCATTTGAGGCAGGGATTGGAGACAAACTACTTGCATGATAAAAGGGTGTGAGTGATTGAGAAGGGGTGGTTCTGTCTCCTTCTGTAGTACAACTGATACGCTGACATTGAGGAAAGGTTAGAAAGTAATCAGCAATCTTAATAAATGAAGACAAAGCTTTTATAAATCTCTTTTAGGCTCATGGCTTCTATCATAAATCTAATTTTGGCTGCCAAGCTAATTCCAGCTTTTGCATGTTTAGTTTAGTTCGGTCTTCCCTGTTTTCTTAGCACAGGTAAATGCTCCTACCTGTAAATTTGTTGCATTTGCGCAATCTTGAAGTAACAAAGTGAAGCTGTTTTTTGTGATAAAATCAGGTCAACAGCATGCTGTTGTCATTTTAGATACTATGTGTAAACCTATAAACAGTGTGCATGTGGTTTGTTACACAAATGGGTTTGTTATCTTCATCAAGGGTATATTTTTACCGGCATTTATGTGTATGTTTGTCTGTTAGCAGGATTAAGTCAACACTTAAAACTGGATTGTACCAAAATTTTAACCAAAGATAGACCTTACATCATGGCTGATTTCATTAAATGTTGAAAGGGATCTGGATTAATATATTGATTCTGGATCAATTTGAAAAAATCAAAAAATCTTAAAATCATATTCTCTCATCATGGGCATTTAAAAAAAAAAAAAATCTCTTGTTTGTTATTGACTGATTTTTATGAAATTTGACTCAGTTATGATTGTGTCCTCAATTACCCCACTGAGCTTTATCCTGATTGGATCCAGATATTGTGCATTTCATTGTGAATTTTTTTGGGAAAAAATGGGGGTGTCCATACAAGTGGACCATGAGGATAGAAATATCTTTCAGGCCTTTAAAGTGTGAATGATCATGGTACCATGACGAGGATCACTGATCACTGCTAATATCTGGCAAAGTGGATATTTGGAGTTTGGCAGAGGTTTGCGCTCTCTGAGTGTGCTTGTTGTTTACTGCCTGATTTCACTGTGTGAGTTAAGAAACCAGAATTTAAAAAATCCTTGTATCGAGTATGTCTTTGTTTATTATATGTGTTGTGAATCATGGTGTGAATTTAAGAAGTTCAAAGAGTAGTTGACTTTAGAGAAATGGTACAGCATTTCATGCTACATAACGGAGACACTGGACATTGAATGGCCTTGTGTTTTTCTCAAACCATATTTCTAATTCTGCTTTCTGGTGATGGTCGCCAGAGAGCATGTGCAAAACACTGTGTCCGACTGAAATCGAGCTAAGGTTCAAATCTATTCAATTCAACTTTATCTATATAGCACCAAATACAACAATGAGTCATCTCATACCACTCATCACAAGATATAGTGTCATGGTGAAAAGACCCAACATTTCCACAGGAGTAAGCATCAGTGGTGGTAGAGAGGAAGGGCTCCCTTTTAACAGGAAGGAACCTCCAGCAGAACCAGGCTCAGAGGTGGAAGCCGTCTGCAGGACTGTTTGGGGTTAGTGACAGAAAGAGTCAAACAGAACCAGAAAGAGACAAAGAGCATCAAAGTATCACAGATTGGTTGAACCACGAACCACAGATTAGGAACCACCAACTCCAGTGCCAAAACACCTGAAACTGAGAAGGGTGAGGAGAAAGCACAGACCGTAGAATAATATGATACAGTTCTGAAAAGGAAGAGTGAACCTATAGACACTGAGAAGGGCTCATGGTGGAGAATCCACTTAAGGGTCCGGGCCATGGTTAGAGAGTCAGTGTAGGAACAAGGAAGCGGAAGATGAGACTGTATCTGTCACCACCACCACTGTTGGGAGTAACTAGTTATTTTTGTATGATATTACAGTAATATATTCCTTTTTGAAGTAACTCAGTAGTGTAACTCATTACAAAAGTGAAAAGTGGTTATATATTACTAGTTACAATTAAAGTAACTCAAGTTACATGCATATTTAATTTAAGTGCATATTTGCTTTGTTTTCTCACTGTTTGCAATTGTTTGAGGACAAAAAGATGATCATTATAGTTAAATATAGCTTAAGGGGAACAAAAAAGAGCTTTCTGCTCCTGAAACAGCAGAAGTATTTGAAACAAAACTTAGACCGATGTTATTCACACACTATCAGTGTGATATAATTAGTGTTCTGGACCAAAAGTAACTCTAAGTGGTGTAACTCAGTTACATTCTAAAAAGCAGTAATATTGTAATACATACTGAGCCCCTATAGGGACATGGATATATTTTTTTTTCTTATTGCGTGCTCACGTAAAGATTCCACGCTTTACACGAGCGTGTAAAACTAATATGTGAGCGCTTAAAAGTTGTAAGGGAGCACGTAATAGTTTTAAGCGTGCACGTAAAATGTTTTTTACGTGGGCGCTTATAAACGTCATTCATCAGGCTGCATGCTCTGCTCGTAAGGAGTTAATCATGTTAGAGAATCTAAACCGTATTTTGATGCCCACCCCAGACCGAGCCAGGCGAGAGAAGAGGAAGAAAGGAGATAGAGATGAAATGACTGAACTAGTCTTTATTATATGCTTTTTCAAATAAGTAGGTTTTAAGTTTAGCCTTAAAGGTGGAGAGAGTAGCAGCCTCCCATACTAAGACTGGGAGCTGGTTCTACAGGCGAGGAACCTGGTAGCAGAATGCTCTGCCTCATGTTCTACTTTTAGACGTGCTTGCAACATCCAGTAGACCAGCAAACTGGGAGCGGAGTGTTCTGCCTGAACAATGGGGCACTAACATGTCTTTAATGGTGCGTTTCCACTGGCAGTATCGGCTCTACTCTCTTTTTCTGCGTTTCCACTGGGAAAAATACCTCCTCCGTTGTACCTGGTGCTGCTTTTTTTAAGATTAACTGGAGACTTTTTAATAAGTTACTGGGACATCTAGACAGTAAAGAGTTACAATAATCCAATCTAGATGAAACAAATGCATGGATTAGTTTGTCAACATCACTCTGGGTGCAGATGTTCTGTTTTTAGATATATTATGGAGGTGGAAGAAGGCTGTCCTTGACCTTAGCTTACTATGAGAGTTAAAAAATAAGTTGGTATCAAAGATAACGCTAAAACACGTTTTTTATGTGGTGCTGGATGATAGAGTAATGCCATTCAGAGATAGTATTTGCTCTGATAGTTGGTCTCTGAGGTGTTTTTGAATAAAAATAAAAAAATAAATAATAAAAACCAATTTAGTTTTATCCTGGTTAAGAAGGAGAAAGTTACAGCTCATCCAGGATGTGATGTCTTTTAGACAGGCCTGGAGTTTTAATAACTGATCACTTTCATCTAATTTCATTTACAAATTAAACTGTGTATCATCCGTATAACAATGAAAATAATTATTATGGTTCCTGTTGTGGCGGTTTTGAATGGAATGAGACGTAGTCACGTTGTAGAGTTGCTGGTCAGATGCAGACACAGGGTTTATTTGGTCAAAGGGTTTTTGAGGCAGACCAGTCTGGGATTCAGACGTTTCATGTGTGTGTGTCCCAATGTGGGATATTCCGAGAGGCACTGAGCAAGATAGCATTAGCCGCTAATCACACGGGCTTTTTTCACTGGTGGCTTATGTTTATGAGAAAAAGGAGTGCAGAGCCTCGCTTCAGCAGGCAGTGAAACTCACCGAGTTGGATGTGTCACTGGTGGGGGGGCTTTGCTTCAGACGTGCGTATGAAGCGAATTGGGGGCATTTTTTGATCCTGCGGAACGTTTCGTGCAGCAGATGCGTCCGGTGCCGCAGAAGACGCATTCGGTGTGAACGCAGCATAAGAGGACCAGAACTGAGACCAGTCCGAGGCTAAAAGGAGATCATTGGTTACTTTTACTAAGGCCGTCTTTATATGATTGGCTCTATAGCCAGACTTTCAAGGATTTTGGAAACATGAGTAAGGTATGATATTGGTTTATAAATGATTAAAATCACTTGGATGAAGGGTACACTTTTTAACGAGAGGTTTAATAACAGCTGTCTTTAAAGCCTGTGGCTCATAACCTTTTACTAGAAATGTGTTAATCCAGTTTAATGTTATTCAGTGGAAAAACATTTTTTAAATCTGTGTAGTTGGGATGGAATCTAAGAGACAGGAGTTGGTTTAGAAGCACTAACTACTGCGGTTAGCTCAGATAGACCAAAAACTGTGGAAATAAAAGCTGCATGTTGGAGTATTTTCAGCAACTGCTGTGTTTAAGAAATAACTGATCATTACTACAGGCATGGCATTAGCTTTAATTCTAATTGTTAAGATTTCATTAGTAAAGATGTTCATGAAGTCATCATTGCTCAGGTTAACAGAATAGTTGACTATACAGAGCTGTGACTTTTGGTGCTGAATAGAAACCAAAGATTGTCCTTGTTTTCTTCAATTACAGTTGAGAAACAAGCTCTCTTTAAAGCTAGAATGCTTTACAGAGAGCTTTTTTTCATATATAGGCTAACATGCCTATACACGCACTTGTTAATTGTGCTATCAGGGTGTGTTAATTGACTGATGGCTAGTCCATTTCCAGCTGAGCTATCCTATTTACACACATTAAAAAATCCAGTTACTATCAGACAAAGCCTTGTATTTGGTTTTCTCAAGCTGTGTGTAATCGCACTGAATGAGGCCAACTTCAACTATTCTGGCAACATGTATGACTAAAAGGCAAAAAATTTAAGTTTTGATTCAAAAGAATCGCTTTCGATAAAGTTATTTGATGCTTTTATTACTCGAGAGCCCTTCCTTTACCTTCAGTGCTCCACCTGTTATTTTTCCACTTCAGTAATAAGAGCTGGAGGAGAAATATTAGCTTTTTGTTCATAAATTAGTCTAATGATCAGTCCCAAGCTAAGTGATTAGAACAACAATGTCTTAATCCTCACTGTAAATAGTCCTTCAATGGTGTTGTCTGTAGGAATTAATTTTAAAAAGTACATCTCTCCTAATAAATTAATTTCCTTTTCTTTTTTAATTCAATTAAGTTACACATGAGTAAAAAGTTTGAATGTTTTGGTAACTTATTATTAGCTATCATAAAATTGATTTTCCTGAACTTTACAATAAATTGCTTCTACAAAACTCAATTTATTTATTTATATCAAAAGTAAAATTTCATGACCAGGTCACGACCCGCCCACATGTAGCGGCAGAACAAGGCGACCGTTGGTCAGCTCAGCCATTTTCGGGTTTGTGTGAAGACTTTGACGGCAACAACGCGCACAGCACATGTAAGTAACTATTTACATCGTTTAAAGTTAGGTTTTAGTCGAATCAAACCCTGTAAAATGTAAAAGCGTCCCCCGGTTTCAGGCAAGTTTAGTTTGCAGGTCCCATGAGGCTTCACCGAAGGTGTTACATTAACGTTAATGTCACACGACCATCGCTAACATTAGCATAGGATAGGTTTATGTGAGATATATTGCCAAACACTGTTTCTACTTGGTTTGCAGCCTTTTTTTCCTTCTAAAAACAAAAAACAAATGTCGTTATTTTGTTTAAGGAGTCGACTAAATTAATCGACCATTTTTTCCCCTGTGGCAGCAAAACCTGGGCTTTGGAAGGCAGCGTCATTTGAGATATGTTAACGTTAGCCTCGGTGAAGGTGAATTATTCTGTCTCGTGTCGTTTCACAGACGAATTGCAGAAAAAATACTCAATGTTCAGTCTTGTTTCGCTTATAAACTTCTATACTATGACCCGGTATAATGTCTATGCGGTGTCCACATCTGAACCGGCTGTGCAGGTAGTGGGTTGCAAACATGGCGCTTTTCGGCGCCTCTCGCTTTTTTTCACGTCAGTTTGGGTGACTTGTGTGAATCGTGCAGATCCGAAGAGTTTTTTTTATTTGGGGTAGTGTTATACAGTTTATGGTTTTTGTGTATGTGTAACATCTTAGCTTCATCAAATTCACCTGTAAAATACATGGTGCAAGCTAGGATTCAGTCGGATGACGGATAAAGCATTTTTGACGAGTACGAGCATGATATGAGTATTACTGGTCAATGTGCTGAGGGAAAATCCTCATTGGATAACCCGACTGTCTTCATGCTCTGTGATTGTTCAGTCACACACAGCGCCCGCCCCCCTCTCTCGCACAGACACAGACGTTGGCTGAGGTGAGAGACAGAGACGAGCTGAGTGACTAGCTCATGTTGCTCTTTTCAGTCCTCCTCAGGCTTTCTTCAGCTCGCCTCTATTTCTCTATGATATTTAAACTTGGCGAACTTGTTTCGTAACGTACGCGGTGCATTTGACAAGACAGAGCTGAAAACGGCTCGTGCAGCGTCAGTCACTGCCTCCACTCCAGTCGGGGTTTTTTTTTGGCTGGTGATGTAAAGTTGGAAAACTTTTCTCGTCCTGAACACGGTGCTTTTTTTTCATTTAGCAACAACGCCGATGAATTATTGTCAATCAATATTTCATCCTTCTCCAGTGATCAATTAAATCATATTTAGTATCAGTTGATATCTATGGATCTCAGGATTATAAAGATGGTACTGTCATTGCTCTATCTGAAAGTAGAACAAATAAAACAGAATATTCCAATTTAAAGACATAATGAATGATGGAAAAGTCAGATTATTATGATCTAATGTTGGTGCATATGAGACAGATGTTTTAATATAAACTATATTATCTTGAAAAATTGCTGTATTTTATAATGGTGATAATAATGTAATAATAATTACTTTATCCAATGCATCAACTAGAAATGAAAGTTTCAAGTCACACCATCTACCAGGAAAGTGTTCAGCCTGTTAGAAGATTCAGTGTAGAAGAAGTTCTCTGTCAGACAGCAGGTGAAATACTAAACATGACTTGGTGATTTACTGGAGAATAAATTCCTACATCATTTTTAAAAATCATATTTGCTGGAACACATTTCCAACAATAATTAATACGGTAGTAATATTTTTCTGCAAATATGAATAAACATTATTTAGTTTATTTGATTAATTATGGTGGTTTTTCTCAACAAACCTTCAAATTCATGTGAGAGAGATGAAAATTACATCTGACTGCATTTACCTCAACAATCTGATATTAGATTGAGTATTTTCTATCTTGAATCCATATTAATTTATAGATTTGAGTTTGGTCGTTAGTCATGCCCATGCTGGGGAGGGTGTCCTCCTTTTGGATTCTCAGAATATGGTCACCCTATTGAACTGCTAAGTTTGTAGTCACTGTTTGTCGTCCTTGCGTGATTGAAAACGATGAAGACATAATCTACTTCTGGCGTCTCTATCTGCAACCTGTTATCATAATTGCATATGCCTTAACTTAATCTGTTGATGTATTAGTCTGAAATATATTGAAACCATATGTTTGAGTAGAAATGTTAACGTTTTTCTTTTACATTGGAATAACATCAATTATCTTGATATTTTCTAAAATAAACTCTTTCATTTCTGTTGCCTTTCCAGAAGACCATCAGCTCGACTGGGAGGAACAGTTCATGAAGTAGGTAAGCTCTTGGTGGAACAATGTTTCAGAAGTTTGAGATATGTCATTCCGATGAATTAAAGTATCCAAAACAGTTTGTGGGGAGCCAGCAACAACAGTTATTGAGGGTCGGCTATTGGCATCCCTAACTGTTTCTTTCACATCCCTTTTTTTTTATGACAGATGGGATGGCCTTGTAAATTATGCAGCACTGTTGTACCAGCAAAGACTGATATTCTAAAACATTATAGACTGCATCATGGGACCTTTGGACACAGCTATGCCCTGCCTTGTATACATATAGACTGCCCATGCTCTTTTAAAAACTGGAGTAGCCTCCGGTGTCACTTGTCAAGACAACATCCAGCTGTCGACTCACTTAGTTCACCTAAAGTAACTCTTTTGTTCACCTGCCTATTATGTGAAAAATCTGGATTCCCTGGTGAAAAGGATTTTTTTGAAGACATTGGTCATCATCTGAAGAATAATGAAACTGTAAATTGAGTTTTTGCAGGGTGTGATCACCAAACAAATGTGTATGGGACTTTTGCGACACACTAACATAGGAAGCATACTCCACATACTTCACAAGATTTCAAACCAGGCATTATTTGTGAAAGGCATTTGACTGAACAGGAGGAACCACCTGTTTTTGAAGCCTCTGAAGAGGACGATGACCACAATGATGCCAATTATGAAGTCTCTGCCTCAAATGCTCACCATGAAGAGGATGATGGAAGCAACGTGGTTGTAGAGTACATAGCATCCATCCTTTTGAAATTAGAAAGTATTCATAACGTTTCAGTTTGGTGCATAAATGAACTGGTAGATGATCTTCACTTCATAGCAAGTTCTGCATCCATAACTACAATAAGAGATATTGTTGTTTCACATCTAAAGAAAAATAATCAAACAACTGATGACACGTCTGTAACATCTCTAGTAGAAGAATTGTGCAAACACAATCCGCTAAGCACAGCACTTAGTGCTGGTGGTCCTCTTTCATCATCATTTAGGAGGCGAAAATATTATAAAGAAAAATTTGAAGTTGTTGAGCCTGTTGAATACATCCTTGAACCAAATGAAAAGAGAAGTTTCCAGTATATCCCAATTCTTCAGTCCTTCGTTCAGATTTTGGGTAAAGAAAATCTTAGAGAAAAAGTTCTGAACAAAGAACAGCACCACTTGTCATCTATTCAATATGGATCATATCGTGATGGCGCAGTCTATAAAGAGAATTCCTTTTATTCTGAAGAGCTAAGACTTGCACTTGTGCTTTATGTAGATGACTTTGAAATTTGTAGCCCTCTGGGAACATCAAGAAAAAAGCATAAAATCACAGCTAAATACTGGGTGTTTGGCAACGTCCCTCATTCATCTCGATCCACTCTTAACTCAGTATACCTGGCCCTTTTATGCAAAGCAGTTGATATCAAAAGATTTGGCTACGCTGAAGTGCTCGCTCCTTTGTTAAAGGACATTGCCATTTTGGAGCGTGACGGCGTCTATATTTCCAGTGTTGGACAACATGTTAAAGGCTCCGTGTTTTCTGTAGTCGCTGATAATCTTGGGGCACATTCGATTTGTGGACTTGTGGAAAATTTTTATGGACCATTCATTTGTAGATTTTGTCTTGGAGAATTATTAGAAATTCAAACAAAGGAGGTGAGGTCAGGTGCATTTCCTGCCCGGACCAAAAATAATCATTCCAGTCATATATTGGCTGTTAAAGAAAATCCTGCTTTGACACACTGTTATGGTGTAAAAAATACTTGTCCGTTGACTGAAAATCTGAGGTATTTCCACTGCATCACTGGCTATCCACCCGATATATTGCACGACATTTTTGAAGGCATTGTTCCCTTGGAATTGGGTCTATGCTTCAGTTTTTTTATCTCAAAGAAATATTTCACTTTCAGTGAACTTAACAGTGCCATCACACAATTTCCGTACAAATGGGCTGACAAAACTGATTGTCCTCAGCCATTGCCTTCAAGCTTTTCTTTAAAAAAGAAGATCGGAGGAAACGCACATGAAAATTGGGCCCTCATACGACTGCTGACATTCATTATTGGACACAGAATACCTTTGAATGATCCAGCATGGCTTCTACTCATGTCTTTAAAAGTCATTGTTGAACTTGTTGTTGCCCCAGTCCACAATGAAGAAAGCGTTGCATATCTTGACTCAAAAATTTCCGAACACCGACACAGATTCCAAGAAGTATTTCCTAATGAACGGTTAATCCCAAAGCATCACTTCTTGGAACACTATCTTGCATTAATAAATGCCTCTGATTGCTTTCTGGACAATGAGGTTTGAAGCCAAACACAGCCAATTTAAGCAGATTGTAAGACACACTGGCAACTTTAAGAACATTCTCCTTTCTCTGGCCACAAAGCATCAGCTTATGATAAGCCATCACCTGCATTCCACAACAGTTGTGCTTGCCCTGAGTGTTGTAAGAGTCGCATCAGTCTCATTAGATGTCCTGCATGTAAATGTTCAGGAATCAATCAAGCATCTGTTTCCTTGTCAGTCTCAAGTACAGCTGGCTGATACAGTCACCTTCCATGGAACAAGGTACTCAAAAGGCATGATTGTGGCCTATGGTTGTACTGCTGGTCTTCCTGATTTTGCTGAGATTGTTCAAATTACCCTTTTTGGAAGAAAGGTGCATTTTATTGTGAAAACACTCATGTCCTGGTATGATGAACACTATCGTGGATTTCATCTGGAGAACACAGATCACATAAATCTTGTGGAACAACAAAGCCTAAATGATGTTTGTCCTCTGTCAGCCTATATTGTTGCAGGAAAGCGCATGGTGACATTAAAGCGCCACATCTGCCTCCAGTGCTGAATATGACTTTATTTAACATATTTGTTTTTTCTGGCTTCCTAGACATGGAACCAACTGTCAGATTCCGGGTCCTCATTGATCATGAAGTCAAAAAACTTACACTCAACAGCGGGATACCCTCAACTGTGGATGACTTGGTTGCAGCCATTAAAGAGCAATTTAACATCACCACAGAAATCAGTCTTCAGTACAAAGATGAAGACTTTGATGACTTTTTCACCCTAATGACCACAAATGAACTCAAAGATAAAGACACACTGAAAGTAGTGTATGTGCCACAAAACATAACACTGACCCTCGAGTCCCTGGAAAGCACCCCTGATCCCGCCAGTGTGTACTCTTTATCTGAATCTGTGACACACTCTGAGGGCTCAGATGATACTGTGATTCTTCCTCTTTCCCCCTCTGTAAGGCAAAACCCATGGCCTGCTGTATTTCCAATTCCAACCTTTTCATACAACACTGAGCTTGCTTTGAGTCAAGGCAATGAGATCTATTTAAGAGATGGCACCCCACTGACATCACCCAGTGTGAAAGCGGACATCTTGGAGCGCCTGGCAGAGGCCATGTTTTGCTACACAGCGTACCCCAATGATGCCCAGAGGTGTGAAGTAGCACAGGCACTAATAGATAAGCATCCCTGCTTGAAGGAGCCTGGCTCTTTCAATGGAATTTATGGGTGGCAACAAAGCCTGAAATACAAATGTGGAAACTATCGTACCAAACGTAAAGCATTGGGAAGCCCTGAAATCTTGATAAACTCAATGAAAAACAAGATGGAGGATGAAAAAAAACCTGCTAAAAACATCAAGAAACCAATGAGGGCAGAAGTAAATTACCTGCCTCAGCACCTTCCTGGTGAAACAGACAGCAGCCTTGAGAATATGAGGCTTGACTTAGTTGAAGCCAGCAAGAAAATTTAAAGAAAGATGGCCTGCCCTCTTTGAACCATTCCAAGTAAATGATTTCTCATTGATGTTTTCTAAAGTGTCAGATTGGCAACCTTTCATTATTATGCAATCTTTACATCTTGAGTGTTCCAAATATGATGTATTAAATGTGTACAATTGATGTATTAAAGGTAAATGAAGAATTCCAAAGGTGTGCTGCAGTTCCACTAGAATCAGTGTTCATGTCCCAGCTGGACAAGTACACTCCAAAACTTCTCGAGCTGTTTAGTGCAAAGGGTGGAGCAGTTGGTCAACGCATCAAAAACTTGTTAATGGAACTGATACAGGTGAGGCAAAAGTGGTAACAATGTTGCAGGGGCATTAATGAGTACTTTATTCTCCTGTCTTGCCTAATTGGGTGAATATTGCTAAAAACAAAAACGTTTTTGTTCATTGCTCTTTACTAATTTGAACTTTAAATATTAATTTATATATTTATATATATTTTTATTTATATGTATATATTTTTTTATATATATATATATATAATTTGAACTGAGTAGAAAAATTGTTGGAATAGGTAAAACATAAACAGTATTGTATGTTTGTAGTTATATTGCCTGTAGGAATCAGTTTTTCATTATTCACTTGTCAACTATAGGATCCAAGTACCTGTGTGGTGAAGAAGAGAGATGTGACTCTGAGATGCCTCATTGAATACATGGGAGAGAGTGGACAAGAGCTCATTTCTGACTACTATGTAAGTAGTATTTGAAAAGCTTAAGTAGAGCTTAAATAATGATTAGGATTGTCCTAAGTGTTCAATTGTTAATTTCTGCAGTTAAGAAGTTCAAGTATTTTATGGTAAAAGGTTTTAATACACACTGTGCACTTCAGGTTTGAAGCTGAAGTCAATTCTCTCATGTCAAATGCTGTGATCAGGATTCCCTGTGTTTTATTTTAATGTCAAATATTTTAAAAGTATACAGTGGAGATACTGTACGTTGAAAGTGTGCTTGAAAGGATTTATTTAAGATTAGAAATGTTTTTTGTTTGCTTCACCACTGTTGCTCGGTGGGCAGTTTATTTGAGAAGAACAGCAGTCAAGCACAGACTTCCTCAGTTTCTGGGCCTGCCTCCAGCTGCTGAGCACATGATGAGCTGAAGTCAGTTCTAGTATGTCAAATGCTGAGGTCAGAGGCCCTTCATTTTATTTTAATGTCAAATGTTTTAATAGAATATAACACAGATTATACTTTTAAGGCGTTCCAGTATGTGTTACCATGTTTTAATACATATGAAAAGGTACTGTACTGTCAACTTAAGCTTAAGTCAGTTCTATTATGCAAATCGTTCAGGTCAAGAGTCACTGTATTTTAATGTCAGTGTTATAATTATACAGAATGCACTTTGAATGTTCAATGCAGCACTTAAAGATAAGGTCATTATCGTAGAAATGTTAACAGAAAAATTGATTACAGTAACAAAGTTGTTTGTATATGGCGGCTGTTATACAGTAATAAACGTTGAAAACAAATATCTGTCATTCCTTCATTAAAGTTATCATTGCTAAATAATTATTTGTAGTGGATTGCTGAAATAATTTGTTCAAATTGTTGAGTAAATTAATTTATTTATTGATTTTAATTTTAAATGTTACTTATTTTAATTAAGTATGATGTGGTCAATATCCTGCTCTTTTTCACATTGATTAAACTCAAATGTTTGCTTTCTCTTGTAGACTCCACTTAATTTTTTAACATACAGTAAAATGTATAATTCTGATTTTTACCAACTGAAAATACCAAGAAGTTCACTAAACTTACAAAAATTAGTTGGAAAATGTTGCCTTAATTTTTTTGAGTTGAGTCTAAGTAACAGTTTTTACAGTGTATTTGGTTTTCTCAAGCTGTGTGTAATCGCACTGAATGAGGCCAACTTCAACTATTCTGGCAACATGTATGACTAAAAGGCAAAAAATTTTGATTCAAAAGAATCGCTTTCGATAAAGTTATTTGATGTTTTTATTACTCGAGAGCCCTTCCTTTACCTTCAGTGCTCCACCTCTGTTATTTTTCCACTTCAGTAATAAGAGCTGGAGGAGAAATATTAGCTTTTTGTTCATAAATTAGTCTAATGATCAGTCCCAAGCAAAGTGATTGGAACAACAATGTCTTAATCCTTTTTTTAAGAAAGAGGATTAAGACATAAATCTTACAGAAATACAAGGCTCTAATAATACTAATAAACACGCAGTGAGGAAAGGTCTCAGACAAACACATGAAATATTGGGCAGCAATGTCAGTGTTATAAAAGGAAACCATTTCGTTCCTGTGATAGCGCTGGCTCTCCCAGCACGAAGCACAGGAAAGCCAAAGTAAGGGCAGCTATTGATCCAGTGAGCTCTGAATGCGGGCAGGGAGTCATGAGTAGAAATCGGCCTTTTATTCCCACTAACCAATATGAGGTGGTTTAATAGCAGAGGCCAAATGAAAATGCCAAGAGTTTGCGCGGCAGTCAGAGCTGTGTCCTGCTGCTTGGTGCAGTAGGTGGCTTTATGCCAAATGGCTGGAGCAGTGCAGGATCCTGCAGGTGTTGATTTTCTGTCACAACTTTCTCATCTGTCCTGCACTGTGCAACATCTGCCAGAAATGAGAAAGATCAAGAAGGTCATTGGGGAAATTTGTGCCCTCGTTTTTTTTACCTCACTGTCCTGTCAAGCTAAATGCTCTTGTGCTCAATTTGTCTTTTACATTTATTTAACTGGCTTTGAGACAAATAGGATCTGAAGCAAGAAAAAAAGAATAGTTGCACAGAAGTACAACTAAACAGCATCAAAAGTAGGGCTTTATACAGAGCAGCTATTCAACAGCAATGTCCTTCAATCTATTCTGAATCAATCCTTTTTGTAGCTAAAATGTTTGCTTGGGAAAACACAACCTGCATATCATAACAGTTATGTGTAATGATGTATTCAAAAACTAAACCTGTCTAAAGGGAAGCAGCCTAAGAGTGTATTTGCATAATCCATGGAAAGTCAAAGTGAATATTTGTCTAAGAGCTTTGTTTTTATGCTGTCCTTACTTGTTTGTCATTATTCATGACATGTGATTGATTTACTCCAATCAAATTATGATCGTAAGACGTTTTATTTCAACAATGGCATTACATCGTATCAGTATGTCGTTTAATGTGATACAGAAATTCTCCACCTTTCTGACACACGGCTTAAAAAGAACAGTGGCGCGCATGAAACTGCACAAAAGTATTAAACCTTTTGTAAATACAGTCATTCATTTAATTGGTTTTCCTGCACATATTTAACTAACAGATATGAACAAAATGGATCAATACCAGCACACACATTTTTATCTTTACCTTTCGTCAACATGGTTTTTGTTCCAATGTTTCCATAGTGGTTGTTGCCCCAAAGTATCACGGTAGAGTGAGGGAAGGTGTTGGACCTAAATGCAGAGGGTGAGGTGGGAGCAGGAATGGTAGCATTTAATGAAAAATCCCAATCCACGTACAGTTGTTTCTCACTATAACGCTGTTAGGGTCCAAGCAGTGAGGCAAGGAGACAACAGCGTTACATTTCCAAAAAAGGTGCTTTATTGGCCACAGACTAACACAGGCCAAGAACAGAGGTAGCATGTGCAACCAGAACTAACACAAAACCAACTGCCTCAAATGAGACAGGAGTCAACTTAAATAGAGTTTGGACCATACCAAATATAAATAAGGAGAAACACAGGGGATAAACACCCAAAACTAAGGGACAAACACAGCCCCCTTAACCTCAGTCCCCCTCTGCAATGGTCTGGTCCACTTAAGGCCGCCTCCAGCTTTCTCCAGGCCAGCCCCTCACCACCTCTGTTCTTAAAGGGACAGAGAATAATGTCAGTGTCAATCAAATGATTTAGGGGCTGTTACCTCTGTGTGGCCCGGCCATCACACACCCCCCCTCTTCAGGACTCTCGCTACCCCAGCGAGAGAGATAATCTGCTGTTGCATTATCCTTTCCTGGGATGTGTTGAATGGAGAAACAAAAAGGCTGTAGGGCAAGATACCACCGTGTTATTCTCCCATTAGTATCTTTCATCCTTTTGAGCCATTGTAAGGCTTTGTGGTCCGTCTCCAGGGTAAACTCACGGCCGAGAAGGTAATATCGGAAAGAATCCAGGGCCCACTTGATGGCGAGAGCTTCTTTTTCCACTGTTGAATATCGAACCTCACGGGGGAACAACTTCCTGCTAATGTAGGCCAGTGGGTGGCGATCATGCTGGGGTCCCTGCAAGAGGACAGCTCCGAGTCCTCTTTCCGAAGCATCAGTTTGCACAATAAAGAGATCATCAAAATTTGGAGAATATAAAACTGGATTCTTACTCAGTGACTGACGTATGTCCTGAAAGGCTGCCACTGCTTCCTTTGTCCACTGTATGTGGTTCGGATTCCGAGATCCTGTCAGGTCAGTCAGAGTTGCCGCCCGGGCAGAAAACTGGGGAATGAAGCGATGGTAGAAGCCAGCCATCCCCAGAAAGGAGCGTAGCTGCTTCTTTGACTGGGGCAGGGAACAAGATTCCAAAGCCTTTATTTTGTTTACCTGCGGCCGCAGCACTCCACCCCCAATGACATGTCCGAGGTACTCAGTTTGGGAAGCTGCAAAGACACACTTAGCTGGATTTACAGTAAGGCCAGATGCTTGCAAACACTGGAGAACAGCTTGCAAGTGGTCCATATGCTCCTCCCAATTTGAACTGTAAATGACAATGTCATCCAAATATGCTGCTGCAAAACTTGAAAATTCCCTGAGTACCTGATCCATAAGTCTCTGAAAGGTTGCTGGTGCACCATGTAATCCAAAGGGCATCACAGTGAACTGGAAGAGTCCCCATGGCGTTCGGAAGGCGGTCAATTTCCTGGACCGCTCAGTGAGGGGAACCTGCCAATATCCTTTAGAGAGATCTAGAGTTGTCAGATATTTGGCCTTCCCAAGCCGTTCAAGCAGGTCATCAATTCTCGGTGTAGGATAGGAATCAAAGAGTGATATAGAATTAAGGTACCGAAAGTCTATGCAAAACCTTATGGTTCCGTCCTTCTTTGGAACCAGGACCACAGGGTTACACCACTCGCTTTTCGAAACTTCAATGATCCCCAGGGACAGCATTAGGTCAACCTCCTTCTTTAACGAGATCCGCAGGCGCTCAGGAATCCTGTAACTGAGTCTTTTAACAGTAGCACAATCTTGGAGTACAATATCATGCTCAACAATATCAGTTCTTCCTGGGTTTTGCTGAAAAATATCCATTTTACAAAGTGTGCTCACCTGGCCTCTTTGTTCTTGTGGGAGGTATGTTAAATCAAAGTCCTGACCAGAAGCTGCCGATGGAAGGTATTGCTCTTCAACCTCCTCCTCTTCTTCCACTCCTCTAATTAGCATCACACTCCTTCCAGGCCTCTCCACCCACTCTTTCAGTAAATTTACATGCAGCACTTTATTTGAGTGGCGCTGTCCTGGACCTTCAACCTGATATGTTGTCGGACCGAGCTTCTTGATCACCTTAACTGGCCCCTGCCATTTAGCCAGCAGCTTATCGTTTCCACTCGGCAGAAGCACAAGAACTTGTTGTCCAGGGCTGAACGATCTCTCACGAGCTGACTGGTCATACCCGGATTTCTGCTGCTGCTGGGCCTTCTTCATGTGTGCTTGAGCCAGTTCGCTCATCCTTTCCAGGCGCTCCCTCATCTGCACAACATATGAGACCACATTAACAGGTTCCCCCCTCCCCTCCTGTTCCTCCCAGATCTCTCTGAGCAATGAGAGTGGTCCACGTACCTCATGCCCATACAAAAGTTCAAACGGAGAGAAACCTGTGGAGGCCTGGGGTACTTCCCTGTAGGCAAACAGGAGGTATGGCAGCCATTGGTCCCAGTCTGTGCCCGTGTTGTTGACAAATTTCCGGAGCATCTGCTTTAAGGTCTGATTAAAGCGCTCTGTCAGCCCATCAGTCTGAGGATGATATGGTGTAGTCCTCAGACGTCTGATGCCAAGAAGCTGATACACCTGTTTTAGCAGAGTGGACATAAAGTTAGTGCCTTGATCTGTCAATATTTCTCGAGGAAACCCAACTCGTGAAAAAAACTGTACCAGGCAGAAAGCAACAGTTTTCGCCTTGATATTTTTCAATGGAAAGACCTCTGGGTACTTGGTAGCATAGTCACTTATAACTAGCATGTAGCGATATCCAGATTTACTCCTTTCAACAGGCCCAACAATGTCCATTCCTATACGTTCAAATGGAGTTCCAATAATTGGCATGTTTTGGAGTGGAGCTCTGGAGGGCATTCTTGGTGATGTAATTTGGCACTGAGGGCAACTGTGGCAGAACTGTGCTACATCCTTGTGGAGTCCAGGCCAATAGAAATAGTGAAGAATGCGTGCTGCTGTTTTGTGCTTACCAAGATGACCAGCCCAGGGCACTGAATGGCCCAATTTGAGTATTGTACTCCTCACCACCTGGGGGACAACCAGTTGCCGTACTGTCCCCTGCTGGCGATACAGTATGTCATTATCCAGTATATACTCGAACATCTCTCCGGCTGCTGCTCCAACTTCCTGGAAGAGAGGCACTAAAGATGGATCAGACTTTTGCATTTCAACAATATCTGTAGGCATTTCAAAATCAATAGACAACTCTGGTTCCGTATTTTCGATAGGCGTCACAATTGTATGTTGAAACTTTTCTTGTCTTCTCTTCCTCCGTGATTTCCGTGCCTTTCCAGGTTTTGTCTCAAACTCCTCATTATAAAAGGGCAAAGCACTAAGCAGATCAAAAGTCTCTTCATGTTTTTGAGCTTGAGCACGAGTAAAAGCAGCACAACAAGTTTGGCTTTGATCCTTCTCCAGTAAATCAAATAACACTGGTAAGTCCCGGCCTAAAACTACCGGGTATGGCAAACTGTCCACAATGCCCACCTTCAGCAAGTAAGTTTGGTCGTCTATCTTTAGATACAAATCAGCTGTAGGATAATTTTTCTTATCTCCGTGTATACAACAAATGGGTATAGTATCTGCCGCATTTATCTGGTTCAAAGGGACATGTTCTTTATGAATCAAAGTCTGGTCACTCCCGGAATCCAATAGAGCTGTTAGAGCAGTCCCATTCACTTCAATGTTGGCCATTTTCACAGTTTGGAGATTATTTACTGAAAGTTCAGTTTGCGACCAGGGAGCATAACACATTTGGGTCATTTTAGCTGTATTTTTGGGACACATCGGTTTTATATGACCCTCAATCCCACAAAGGAAGCAGATAGGTTTTCTCCCAGAATATTTCTGTGGCCGCCTTGACTGATTTTCAACATTTTGTGGTTTACTCACACCTTCTGCCCCTAGGTGGCGCTGTGGAGCCGAATCATAGTCCCAGGTCATCTTCCATTCTTCACGGCTCCATGTTTGTCCTTGCTCTCGCGCAGCCACAAAAACGTCAGCCAGTTCCGCTGCCTTCAGGGCAGTTTTGGGGTCACGTTCTTTAATCCAGACCTGAAGCTCAGGGGACAACATTCTCAAGTATTGCTCCAAAATAATCACTTCACCAATATCATGGATGGTTTTACTTTTTGGTTCAATCCACTTCACATACAATTCTTTCAGCCGTGCATACAGTTCCTTTGGGCTCTCACCTGCATGGATCTCAAGAGAGCGAAATCTCTGCCTGTAGGTCTCTGAACTAATATTATATTTTGACAAAATTGCAGATTTTACTTGTACATAGTCAAGTGAATTTTCAAAGTCCATGTGCACATATGCCCCTCTTGCTTTCCCTGTTAATAATGGAATTAGATGGAATACCCAATCAGATTTAGGCCATCGGCATGCAAGGGCGATACGTTCAAATGTGATCAAAAAATGTTCCATATCATCATTATATGTTAGTTTTTCCATTCTAGGTTCATGACAAGTGTGGGACTGACCAGTCAGAGTTTGTGAGGAAGACATGTGCTCTGCTTTAGCCTGTGCATCAGAAAAGTCAGCTTGACAAGATTCAGATCCTGGCTCTCTACTTGATAGTGGATCGGTGTTTTTACTACTCACTTCTAACTGCAAGAGTTGAAACTTGTGTTCCAGAGCTGCAAATTGTTGCTGTTGTTTGACCTCTCGAACATTCTGCTGCCCCATGTGTGTCTGAAGAATGGCCATTAGGTCTGAGAGTGTTGGCTCCTCCCCTTCTTCCTCAGTGCCCTTTACCTCTCCAGAATCTCTATTTTCCTCCATTTCTCCTTCAGAGTCTTTACTTTCTACTACTCCATGTGGTTCTTTCCGGGGTCGTCCTCTTCCTCTCACAGGCATTTCCAAAAAAAAAATTGAAGGTATGATCCAAAAAATGATCAATGAAGAGAGAAAACAAACCTTGTCCTCACTGGCTGATTCCACCACTGCCACCAATTGTTAGGGTCCAAGCAGTGAGGCAAGGAGACAACAGCGTTACATTTCCAAAAAAGGTGCTTTATTGGTCACAGACTAACACAGGCCAAGAACAGAGGTAGCATGTGCAACCAGAACTAACACAAAACCAACTGCCTCAAATGAGACAGGAGTCAACTTAAATAGAGTTTGGACCATACCAAATATAAATAAGGAGAAACACAGGGGATAAACACCCAAAACTAAGGGACAAACACAGCCCCCTTAACCTCAGTCCCCCTCTGCAATGGTCTGGTCCACTTAAGGCCGCCTCCAGCTTTCTCCAGGCCAGCCCCTCACCACCTCTGTTCTTAAAGGGACAGAGAATAATGTCAGTGTCAATCAAATGATTTAGGGGCTGTTACCTCTGTGTGGCCCGGCCATCACAAACGCATTTCACCTTTTGCGGCCTTTGTGTTTCGAGAATTTTTTTTACAGTGCAATTTTGCATGCATTTTTTTTACAGCGTATGAACGCGCATTGTGTTCTGCGTCCTGATTGGCTAATGCTGCCTTCGCCCACCAGCGACACATCCAACTCAGTGAGTTTCACTGCCTGCTGAAGAGAGGCTCTGCACTCCTTTTTCTCTTCTCACAAACATAAACCACCTGTGAAAAAAGCCGGTGTGATTAGCGGCTAATGCTATCCTAGCTCAGTGCTACAGAGAGAACTTTTACCTGCTACTACCACCTGCTCGCTGATTCTCCTCCACGCCAAATCCTTCCTAGTCCAGTCCCAGTTATAAAAGCCGTGTCATACAGCTCCAGGTGGTCACACATACAGTAGCTTCTACTCTATGGTTGAATGGGTGAACAGACCGATGTCCGTGTTGACGGCCTGACGTCATCGTCAACAAAGACTCTGATTGTATTCGGCATCAATGTCTGATTGCTAGCAGTGTGACTCTGAAGTGCTGTATGTTTGAAAACAGTTTTATGTTTTAAAATCTACAAAGGTTTGAACTTTGAGAGTGTTTAAACCAGAGAAAAAACTTGTATATTAATTGTAAAAAATAAAGCTGACTACTTCGCGGATTTTGCCTATTGCGGGTTATTTTTAGAACGTAACCCCTGCAACTGTACAACATAAACAACAAAGTATTAAGCGAAAGGGAGCAACGGACAAAGGTACTCTGAAAAAAGTGTGAAAAATCAAACCATCTGCATGGATAAGGGCACAGAGGAATGCTGACAGGAACATGTCTGACCATACAATGTCACACAACCAATCTTCTTCTTCTTCTTCTTTTTCAGTGATTTTTATATAGTGGCTGGCATGCATTTGATTTGTTGCAGCACTGTTTATGAGCATGAACCAGAAATCTTAGAGGACCTGAATGTCATCTAACTAAAGAAGAAAAAAAACGATCCCTTTCTCACTCAATTCCCAGCAACCCACTGAGTACAAATAGCAAGTTGCCAGGAGTCCAACTGGGCACTAATGTCTGATCGCCAGATGTTTTTGTTCTGACCTGATCCTTTAACCTCTTGCTGACCAGCTCCAATGCAAACTCTTATCAGATCAATGTATCCATTGATATGTCACAGTAACGTCCTCTCTATCTCTGCACTGTTTTAGCTACTTTTGGCTGATGTTGCTCCTTAACTGCTCAAAAACGTTCATCATGTCTTCTTATTACTATTGACGTTTTTTTTTTTTTTTTCTTCAGACATTGAATTTATGATTAGATGTTGCTCTTTACCTTTTTTACTTGACAGTTTTGGCGATTTCTCTCGCCTTCCTCAGTAGCATCTCACTGACTGAAGCAAAAAAGGTAAATAGCAACATCTACTCTTAAATTCAATGTCTGAAAAAAGAACCAAAAAGCGTCTGTTGCTCCTTCAACTCTTGTCTTTAATCTCATTCAAATCTTTAACTCCCTCTTCCTCTTCCTATCTTGTTCACCTCACAGACTTTGTCCGTTTATCGGCGCTCACCTCCACATTTACAGCTCCACATCTCCTCTGCACTCCATTACAGTGTGGACACCTCTGCCTCTGCACACTGCTGCCATGTGTTCATACCTCTGGCACTAAAACTACCGTCATTAAATGTTTTGATGTTAATGTATCATTGGGCTGTGTTCGAAATGGCTTACACAGTACTATACTCTACAAATTCAGTATATACTGTCTACTATATACTTTATGTATGATTAGGACGATGACCGATGATGACCGTTCCCACTAAAGTTTACTTCCAAGTTTCCCAAGATGCATTTCGAACCTAAAACGACAAAAAGCGGAAGCACACTGAGGCTAAATGTTGATTTGCCACCTTTGAAAGTTCTGACAGCCTTTTAAGAGAGAAAGTGACCAAATAGAATCTCAACATATGGTCGTTTGATCCATAAAACTCTCGGTAACATATTTCATGCCAGCATTTTAGAGATTTTCGGAGCGCTGCCATTGTGTTACTGACAAAACATCCAGTGAATTTTGAAACCAAAGCATTAAAAAACGAATGGAAGACAATAATAGATGCTTTTGTTTTGAAAGGGTGATGTTTGATTTTTAGCTTGAAGCCAGTCCCATGATTTTAAATTCCACTCGCAATGCATCATGGGGCAGCTGAGTATGAGTAGTGTGCCCACTGTGCATACTTAAAAAATGTGCCGATATTAGTATACAGCCACGTATTTTTCACACACTCAATCTTTTCATACTATCAAATGCGAACACACTACATACCAATTTTGACGTCAGACTTAGTATTAGTATGTAAGTATGCAGTTTTGAACACAGCCCGAGTGTATCCCCATAAGAATTTTGCCACCCACTACTTTTTCCTTCTTCACTGGACATAGAATGAATAAAAGCTAGAATGACTCAGGGAGCCACCATGTGGCTAAAAGTTGTACCACATGGCTAGTCAAACTGGGACTAGACAGTAAATGACCTTATTACAATAGGTCCACTGAAGTCATTTACGCACAGTCACAACTGCTTCAATCCCACATTACAGTGTAGGGATTATTTTTTAATCTGTTGAACTCTTTATTCATAAAGATAGGTTTTCTGCAAAACAGTTTATATACAAATGAAATCTCATTTACAAGAGTCATATACATAGGAGTTTAAACACATAGGTGATACAGCCATTTACAAGAGATGGTGCAAAAAGAAAAAGGAGGAAAAACAAGAGCTTTCTTAAGGTATTTACATAGAAGAATATACAATATTTTTAAAATCAAATCTATTTGTTAATGTACTATTGTCAACATAATGTAAATTGAATAAAAAATCTATATTATTAATAAATAGGCAGTGGCTACCCGTACGGTTTCCACTCTATCTGTAAGCAGCGCCCCTATTTGGCCAGTTGCGATCACGTGATAGGCCAGTCATTGGCCAGTTTAGGTCACATGATAGGCCAGTCATTGGCCAGTTTAGGTCACGTGATAGGCCAGTCATTGGCCAGTTTAGGTCGTGTGACTAAGACTAAACCTTACCCAAAACCTAATCCTAACCCTAACCTTAACGTAAAATTTGTTGCAATATAGAGTTATAACCTAACCCTAAATCTAAACCTAAACCTAAACCTAACCCTAAACCTAAACCTAAACCTAACCCTAAGACGCTACATACTTGTACTTCGGTAACCGTACCAATAGAACCGGAGGTTGTCCGTATGGCAACCGTACAAATAGACACTTTCTAATAAATATGCCATCTGTCTGCCTGTCGTCCAGCCCATCACTCTTTAAGTGCTGCTTGACCTTTTGACTGTATGAAGAAATGAGGTGATGGCAGCCATGCTTCGATAAGCCTGCCCCATTGCTTACATCAATGTAATAGAAGTATGATAAAAGTCCAGGCCAATATTGTATGTTGACCTTTATTGTATGGCTGAAACTTTGATGGGGATGACTATTATACACAACATGAGACTGTGTGGTACATGCAGATGTTGTCAGATGAGGGCAAACTACTTCTGTTTTTCTGATATTTATCTTCCTCCAAGGAACCCTCAAGTTTAATTGAATTTGAAGCAGTATGTGTGATCTCATGCCCTGTGAACCTCTGAATTAACAAAACTGGGGCTACTTTCTGGAGATTTGTCTTTTTCACATGGAAATGGATACCCAATCTGTTCTGTAGCTGATGAACACAATGAGCTGCAGCATGCAGATTCAACAAAGAATATGGGCAAGATACGCAGTAAAATGGATATGACAATACTCTTATTATGGAAATGTGAAGCCCGTTGACAGCAATATGTAAACTGTAATATACTAAAATCCAAATTATGCATCCTAACAGATCACTAAAGACACAGTTCAATCTTAAATACACCAGGAAGTTCACCATGAAATGTATTATGATTTTTTATATATATTTAAATGTTATTTTGGTTTAAAGGTGCAGTCCGCAACACTCAGATCCCTCTCTCCCCCTCCCTCCCCGCTGCTCTCTTGCCCTGGCTCAAAACTTTCCAAAGTCCCTCCCTCAGAGGAGCTAACAAGCTAACGTTTGCCTAACAGCAACATCACAGTAATATAACATGCTCTGTTAAAAGCATATTACTGCACCGCTTCTCTCTCTCTATGTGCACACACCTCAACAGCAACAGCAGCAACAACAACAGTGTCACTTACAGCAGCCCACACAGAGGCTGCTGCAAGCACACAAACAACACATGCACCACAGAGTTCTAGTGTAACAATTACAAATCAAACATAATGTAAATCAAGCAGCAGTAATTACCTTTCAAGCAGAAAAGTCACGAATTCCATCTTCTACTCCTCCAGATCATACACTGTAAAAAAAAAAAGGCGGTGCTCAGCCCGTGAAAGGGGCGGGGCCTGTGAGCAACAGCTGTCAGACACATCCAACACAATCCTGGCTCTATTGGTTCTTTTGCTCGGTCGCGGTACATTCTGGCAATCTGCCAAAGGCTGCAGGAGCAGCAGGGGGGACTCAATGAGGCTGTTTTTTTCACACAAACTACTAGTTTGATGTAAAGCTGTCCTTACATAGTGACAGCTTTAGCAAACAAAAAGTCACTTTTATAAGAGTTGCAAACTGCACCTTAAAATATTGGAAAGGCTTTCAGAACAAGTTGTCAAGAAACTGATCTCCAGGAAATTTCTCCCTTTAATTAACCTAGATATGAATGGATTTAGAGTTACTATATCCAACTATACTATTCCTTGTTTTTATTATATATTTTTTAATTTTAAAAATACAGAAAGAAGGGTTAATATCTTAATTACACCAGTAGAAGAACTGTCCTGTCCCACACAATGCACCAGCTCAATTGCACGCCCATACATGAGTGGTTTTTAAAGGATAGAGGCTTCTCTTAAATTGAAATATCTTGTTTCATTATCCTCTGTTGATGAAGATGAGGGTAGCAATGCTGTCTCTCTGGAAATAGATTATAGGACTGATGACAGGATGACTGGAAAAATAAGGACATAACAAGAAAAACAGCTCTGTTTTCTCTCATTGTTACTCGTCACTGCTGCTACATTTCTATTATGGTGGATGGATGAATTCTCTACCACACAGACAAATGTTTCCTCACAATTCAGTTGAAGGCCTGTCATAAAGAAGGGAAGATTCATAATGAAGCCACCAAAAGTATTTCTTTCTATTCTGTGTGCATTTTTACCCCCCCATAAGCACCCCCTTTCCACCCCGATGCCTCACCACACAAACACACACTCCTGTCACAACTCATCCTGCATGGAGCAGAGGAAGCATCCTAATGGTAATTATCGTGCTTAGCTGTTTGTGCACAAGGGCAGAGAAGCTTTTCGTGTCTCCTTCAGCAGCTTGTGTCAGTTTCAGCAAATATGCAGCCCCTGGATGCGTCGCTGCTACTATGTGCCTTGAGTGAAAGCTGCAGGCGCTCTGGGAGCTTCCAAACATGCACACACATCAGCAGAGAGCGATTTGGCGACTGTTAATAGCAGCAGAGCTGACTCTGTAACAGGGATGGTTGTGTTTCATGTGAAAACAGCGACCCTCTGTTCTGCGTGTTGGCTTTGTGTGCGCCTATAAAAGCACTCATGCATTACTGGGGCTTGACCCAGATCACAGATAGACATAATAATGCATGACAGGTTGTCCTTTTAAAAGCCTTGTGTCCTAAAAGGCAAACTGGCCATTGCCAGCCTCCATCTCTGATACCCCGATCACTAAAGAAGGAGCAGTCTGCCCTTTAATCTCAATTACCTCAATAGGCAAAAAGCACAGCCATAGTGGATGATAGTCATCATGTAGATAGATTTCCCAATAATGTACACATGCATCCATTTCAGCAGATATCATTTAAAACGTCGTATACAAAAGCTCTGAACAATCATCCATTCCATTTTTTTTAACAATGTTCAGTAGATGCCTGAAAGACAAAGATCCTGTTTTATTATATGTTTAGGACACGTGGGATCAATAATTGAGAAAAGGAATCATAATTCCAGGTATTTCTATACCGAGATCAGATTCCAGATTCTAGGCTCTAAAAACACCAGGATGAAGCTGTTTTTCTCTCACACGCGCACGCACACATACACACACATACACAAACATACACTCTTGGAATGTCATCTTAAACACAGTTTCCATGGCATCTGTGAGCATATTCAGATTATATCTATTCATTATACATAGCAGCATGTGAGCAGGACATTAAAGATGCAGATGAACAGCTTATCCCAAAGACTTTAAAGGCACGCGTTGCCAAACAAACAATGATAATGTATTATTCAGACCATTTTATGTTGTGAACCTGTACCACAAATTCCTCTGCTTTGAGTTATTCTCAATTAATGAGGCTGAATTTATCCTCTGAGTGGTGTCAAGTCAAGGACACATACTCCATGTGGAGAGGCAGATCATCCCGCTGGAAGATTTACATTTCATAGTTTACGTAACCGTGCGTGCCCTTGTGTGTGGTAATCCCACAAATTGGCTGCTCCAGTGATCTTCAGTCAACAGCAATGGATGTGTGTGTGTGTGTCTGTGTGTTTTTTTAATAGCCGAAGTTGTGTTGGTTGTTTTGGGAAGGTGAAGAGTCAGTAGCAAACCCCACATTGGGTTTCAACAGAGGAGCAAAGGGATGTGAGTGGCTTTAAGTGGTGCCAGTTAAAATGCAGAAGCCGTGCCAGAATGACACATGCAAATCACAGTAGCAGGACGAAATAAAGGAAATACTTCATGAAGCACAAATACAAGTGAAACATTATATATATATGTGAACAAAGATTATATGAACACTATGGCAGGATAGGCCCCAGTGAATGCCTCAGTGCAGGCTGGTTATTAGTTATTAAGAACATCGCCACACCATTAAATGTGACCTTTCCACCTGAGAGTGAGAATAATTTACCCCACTCCGTCACTCAGCAACCCTAAGAACAATTAATTATGACCAGCACAGTATCTAGCTTATTATCTTAATGTTAACCCATGCATGGCTGAATCATCACCGTCATCAGCCCAGTGTCGCACAGTGATGGGAGGGAGGGGTCATTAGTGGGAGCGCCAAGCAGCTATAATTAAACAAGCTTAATTAAAGCAGCTACAGACAATAATTTCTCTCATCGAATAAGGACACAGTGTGTGTCAATAAGTTGGCTTGTTTTGATCTCCACTGTAAACACGGTTTGTTGACGTCAGAAAAGTTTTGCGATGGCATTGGAACGTTGAGTCCCGTAGACGGATGCATATAGGTGGTTTTACTTGATTCTTACTGTGATTTCTCGTGTTTGCCCCCAAAAAACTCTGCCTAATTGACTTCCCAACACATTTCTGGTGTTGTTCTTGCAAAACAATAATGGCATTAACATAATTTATTTTGTTTTTTTTACGGAAAAACCCAAAATACGAGTGATATCATGAGGAATACCATAAACAACCCAGAGATACTTTTGATTTATTGATCTAAGAGAAATACACTGTCTATCTGTGTAATTTAATAAAAAAATATTAGTTATCGTCCCATCCTGAGCGATCAGTCTTCCAACTCTGAGAGCCATGTTCACTACTTATTCTGTATCAGTATTCTGTTCTTCTTTCTAAAATCTGTCTTTACTTTAAACTAACAATTTTTAATAATTTAAATTCTAGACATTGAATTAGTTCATGTCTTAAAATCCCATTGGGTTTAGTTTTTCATCGACAAAAAAAAGGACTTTAAGACAAATATAATACACAGTTGCTCAAACCTTTTCCAGCTGTGGTCACTTTCACCCTTGGCCTATAATTGTTTCCTATGCATACAATATTATTGAAATAAGAAAAAAAGAAAAGAAATTGGCAAGACACCTTCTGCTTTTATATTCTGCTTGGATATGATTGGGTACCCTGATAGATCATTTATCATGTTTTGCCCGGTGGTAGTGAGTGACTGACATATTCCCACATAGTCCGGAGACAGAAGGAGAAGCTGTGTTTAGGAGTTGGTTTTAAAGTTTAATATACTGTAATTTCAGACGTCTTAATCATTTTTAACTCCTCCATCCAGAAACAACATGACAATATAAAATATCCTCTTTCTGCAGTTATTTTGGGGATATAAGATATGATAAGATAACCTCTATTAGTCCCACAAGGGGAAATTTGCACAGTTTCAGCAGCAGATAAGTCAAATAAAATAAAATAAAAACAGCGTAATAAAAAATAGAAGATATATACACACATTAGCCTGTACACAGTACAGAGAGAACAAAGAAAGAAAGGACATTTCCCAATAAAAAAAACAGAATATATTAACAGAATATATATACACACTATATTAGCTGACTGAATAGCACTGCCACAACAAATCATTAGCTTACAGGAAAGTTAGCCTGCTAACGTTTGCACACATTGAGCATCGCGTTAGTTCAGGCAGGCACGGAAGTCAAGCTAGCCCAGCCCCTTCAGCTGTCAGTAGCGTTAACAACTGACAGCATTCATCCTTTAATTCAGTTAATCATCCAGCTGATCAAGTTCCATGCTTCCCATTGCTTCGAGTTAGTCTCAGTGCTGCATTCAAACCACGGCAAAACCACACTACGACCGTAAACGCCTTCCATCCCACCCCCACCCCAGTTTGTCCTCTTCTGTCTAATTAAACAGTGTCTTCTGTCAACTAACATCTGTGCTTCTGTTCAAGGGGGTCATAATGACCGCTCTCTCTGCTTATGCCTCTCCATGTGTAGCTCATGGAAGAGCGAGGGGGAGCTCTCTTTGCTTGGAGCTTTCCACGCAGCTGCTGGAATGACACAGAGGTCCCAGAACAGAGCCTTACCGCCAAATCTAAACTGCACGCTAAATAAAACTATTTGAGTAAAGTGATCCTGACTGAAATGGTATTGTCAGGAGCAGAATAACACAACAACTAAAATGAAATGGGCCATATTTCCTCAGCAAAATTAGTGATATGCGCATGAAGCAGACAATAAAGAGACTGTCTTGGGGAAGCTGGAAAAGAAGTCAAAATAATATTATGATTATTTATTTTATTTTTGTATATATACTATGATCCCATCTCGGTACTTTTTGGTCTCAGTTGGAGTAATCTCTATAGCACTATGCCCTTGTTCTCGTTATATCCATAAACTTCATAGTAGGATCTGAAAGAGTCCATTCAATCATGGATTAATATACTGGATGGCAAGAGGAAACCAGCAACCCAAAAGTCAAAGGTTTAGATGACGTTGGTTTAAAATGTGATTTTGTAATCCTCGTGTACACATCTTAAGCTTAGGTTTTCGTCTGACGTACTTTAATGGCACAGTAACAGCTGAGGTGGTTTGTTGAATCTGTTCTAATTTTATATACTGCAAATTTTTGTGGAGTTCCTTTTTCATTGTTTCATTTTTCATCCAGTTTAAGGTGGATTACATAATTGATACCAACATTGCACAAACCACAATATCTTTTTTTATTGTCACTACTTTTCCATGTAACCCTCTGTAACCAACAACCACAAAATGTAGCACAAGTGTAAATGTATACATTTTTTAGCTGTTGGTGGACTTCAAAGAGAATAAATATTCTGATTTAGATTATGTCTGACGGTCTGAACGAAAATCCTTTCTGTAGATGTGGGAGCATCCTTCATGTAGCAAAATGCATTCACTATATGTCATACTGTATGTTCTTTGAAGTCAGACGCTATTCTATAACACTGACTTGGATAATTCAAAAGGATTTGTATGAGAGGTTCATTTATTATTAAAGAGGATCCACTCCCGACATAGACCTGCATCCCATGAGCCTCTGTGCTGCTGCGCTGCCTGTAATAACCCTACGCCCTTATATGTGTTCAATGATAGTTACATTACATTAATTCTTCTACACGACAGACACAGATTCTGTCAAGAAATAGTGTGTCCCAGGTATGGGCTCACATTTGTGCCAAAAGAAACTGAATTTCAATAGTTGGTATTGAATTTGAAAGTAAGAACTTGAAATTGAATTTACAGTTTTGAAACTGAATTAGTAACTTCAAATTGTATTTTTTCCTGTTGGAAAAAAAAAAAAAAATCTTAGTATAAAAAAAAAAAAATCTCTTCCTCACCCTCTGCAGGCGGTCTCTTTTTTTCCTCCAAGCTTGGGTCCTCTACCAGAGGCCTGGGAGCTTGAGGGTTCTGCGCAGTATCTTTGCTGTTCCTAGAACTGCACTTTTCTGGACCGAGATGTCTGATGTATTTCCTGGGATCTGCTGGAGCCACTCCTCCAGTCTGGGGGTCACTCCCCCGAGTGCCCCAATGACCACGGGCACCACTGATGCCTTCACCCTCCAGGTTTTCTCCAACTCTTCTCTGAGCCCCTGGTATTTCTCTAGTTTCTCGTGTTCCTTTTTCCTGTGTTGAAGTCGCTTGGTATTGCTATGTCGACCACAACGGCTTTCCTCTGCTCTTTGTCCACCACCACAATGTCTGGTTGGTTCGTCATTACCATTCTGTCCGTCTGTATCTGGAAGTCCCACAGGATCTTGGCTCGGTCATTCTCTACCACCTTTGGAGGTGTTTCCCACTTTGACTTTGGGGTTTCCAGCCCATACTCTGTACAGATGTTCCTATACACTATACCAGCCACTTGGTTATGGCGCTCCATGTAAGCTTTCCCTGCCAGCATCTTACACCCTGCAGTTATGTGCTGGATTGTCTCATTGGCCTCTTTGCACAGTCTACACCTGTGGTCTTGTCTGGTGTGGTAGATCTGGGCCTCTATTGCTCTGGTGCTCAAGGCCTGCTCCTGTGCAGCCATGATGAGTGCCTCTGTGCTGTCCTTTAGTCCGGCTCTGTCTAGCCGTTGGTAGGATTTCTTGATATCCGTCACTTCAGTTATGTTTTGGTGGTACATCCCGTGTAGGGGCTTGTCCTCCCATGACGGAACCTCCAGCACCTCATCTTCTGTTCCCCATTGTCTGAGACATTCACTGAGCACGTCATCTGTTGGAGCCTTGTCCTTGATGTACTTATGGATCTTGGATGTTTCATCCTGGATAGTGGCTCTCACACTCACTAGTCCTCGTCCTCCTTCCTTCCGGCTAGCGTACAGTCTCAGAGTGCTGAATTTGGGGTGGAACCCTCCGTGCATGGTTAGTAGCTTTCGCGTCTTAACATCTGTGGTCTGTATCTCATCCTTTGGCCAGCTTATTATTCCTGCAGGGTATCTGATTACTGGCAGGGCATAACTGTTTATTGCCCGGATCTTGTTCTTGCCATTGAGCTGGCTTTTTACGACCTGTCTTACTCGTTGGAGGTATTTGGCCGTAGCCGCTTTCCTTGTCACCTCTTCGAGGTTGCCATTTGCTTGTGGGATTCCGAGGTACTTGTAACTGTCCTCAATGTCTGCTATTGTTCCTTCTGGGAGTGAGACCCCTTCTGTGTGGACTACCTTCCCTCTCTTAGTCACCATCCGACCACACTTCTCTAGTCCGAATGACATCCCAATTTCTGCACTGTATATCCAGGTGGTATGGATCAGTGAGTCGATGTCTCGCTCATTCTTAGCGTACAGCTTGATGTCATCCATGTAGAGGACGTGACTGATGGTGGCCCCGTTCCTGAGTCGGAATCCATAGCCAGTCTTGTTGATTATTTGGCTGAGGGGGTTCACACCTATGCAGAACAGCAGTGGGGGCAGGGCGTCTCCTTGGAATATGCCACATTTGATGGAGACTTGTGCAAGTGGCTTGCCATTGGCTTCAAGGGTGGTTTTCCACAGCCTCATCGAGTTTGCAATGAAGGTTCTTAGAGTCCTGTTGATGTTGTATAGCTCCAGGCATTCAATGATCCAAGTATGTGGCAATGAGTTGTAGGCCTTCTTGTAATCAATCCAGGCAGTGCTCAGGTAAGTATGTCGAGTTCTGCAGTCTCGAGCGACTGTTCTGTCTACCAGGAGCTGATGTTTGGCACCTCTGGTATCTTTGCCGATTCCCTTCTGAGCTGCGCTCATGTATTGATCCATGTGCCCGCTTATCTTACCAAACCGTGGTCCCTGTTAGTCTGAAACCGGCTGCGATCATCCCAGAAGGGGTTGTGGATCGGCCAATAGAATCACTGCTGTTTAACAAAACAGAACTCAACGGCGGCACGCCAGCGCAGCTATACTGCCACACGGACGATGTTCCTGCAAACCCATAACGTCTCCAGGTCCAACCAGACCGCATCTCAAGGTATGGACCAGTGAACAATGGACCAGCAGAACTGACTCACTTAAACTACAATACAACCCCATACTTACACTCCACTCACAATCCACCACATATATGTTTGTCCGTCTCCCCCCGTCTGTCTTCCCTCTTTGTTATGATTTTATTCTTTGATTTTACAATAGTTAGTCTAGATTAGTTTAGAATAGTGATTCACTTTACTTCATGTAATCCTCACCTTTATTAGCTTAGAAATGCATTTCATCATGGTTTAATCACCGCATTGTTCTCGTTTCTTACTGGATTATGCAAATAAAAGGTTAAACTTAATCTTTGATTCCACTGATTCATTAAAGCTGCGATGATGGTGTAGACTTGCTGTTAGAATCCACCTCCCTGATTTAATACTTTGTTTAGTCGAAAGAAAAACTTAGACACATTTCCTCTTTTTAAAGAGGTGGCACCCAGTAATTCATTGAGCTAATATTAATAATCATAATTAATATCCTCATTCATATAACCCATTATTAACTACCCTTGTTCTCCTACACAGGTATGGGCATCTGGCTGTACCTTTTGGGTACTTGCTTTTTCATTGCACCTTTCAAGGCCTCTGTCAATTGACTCACTTCTCGTGAAATTGAATTGCCTGCAGTGAATCTGAATTTCAGAAGCAGAAATACAGGATATTGAATTTTTGGAATGTACTGAGACGATTTTTTTTTCAACAGGAAAAAATACAATTTCAAGTTACTAATTCATTTTCAAAGCAGTAAATTTAAGTTCAAGTTCTTACTTTCAAATTCAATACCAACTGTTCAAATTCAGTTTCTAGCTGCACAAATCTCGGCCCATTCCCAGGTAAGGCTATTACAATTCACATTGGTTGTCATACTAGCAATATATATATATGTATAATTGTTTCCAGGTAAATCACCACATTTGCATTGAATGGAAATGCTTTCCACTATATCAGGGGTCTGCAACCTTTACTCTCAAAGGAGCCATTTAACCTCATCTCACCCCGAATAAAGTCCTCCTGGAGCCAGAAAAATACCGCCTCAATGTATACAATACAGTGTATTAAATTCTGTACAGTTAAAATTATATAGAATAATGTTTGATTTAAATTGATTTGATCAAGTAAATGGCAACTTAAAAACAGTTTAAAATAAAATAAAATGAATTGACATAAAAAAAATAACAAAACCGTGTCTTGCATCTTCAAATTCTTACGCATTTCAGTTTACATGAACACAATTTATATAAATAATATTTTTTATGTTAATGTATTTAATGTATTAATACATGATCATGTGATCAACACATGCTAATTGCTAATTTCTTGCCACACATAAAGCATGTACATTTAACCGGCTCATTGGTAGTTAAAAGAATCTGTTCCCACACAATTAAAATCTCTGTTTTCTTCCAGAATAGTGTTTTTGTTGGTTTAATTATCTTACTAGGGATTTAAAACTTAAGGTTAACCACAGGTGCAGGAAAGTTGATGGTCTGTAGATGTTGCAGCAGATGAAGTAGGAAGGTGCACAGCGTGATTTATTTTTAAGTTAACAAATTTTTATATGATTTTATTTGTCATTAATCATTAATAGCCTCTGTAAGAAAATAACTCTTTATTTCAGTATTTTTTAAAGCTATATGGAGCCATGGCAAAGGACTCAAAGAGGCTCCAGAGCCGCAGGTTGCAGACCCCTGCACTATATACATTCAGCTAGCAAGTCATGTTTTTTTAATAGATACTGTACTTGCCTTAAAGCTTTTGTGTATGTGAACAAACTATAAGAAAATATATCAAAAATACGCTCCAATGTTTCAGATGAATCTGCCCACTGGTTAGTATTCATCTCTCTGCCTGATCTAGTCTGCTATAACATTCCCAGTTTGTCTTCTCATCATTTAACCTTGTCAGAGAGAGGTTGGGATTTATTAGGATTCCCTGAAAGGGCTGAGCATTACAAGCTCATTTAGAATGACTTCCATTTTTAATAAACTGCTCAAAATCCTTCAGATTAGATAATGTGAAGTAACACTTCACAACGCCAGGAGAGGGACAAATGTGCCTCATGAATCACACTACAGAAAGCTACAGAAATCAAACCACTGCATCCTCAGTGTCCCTTTTTGCACTTTTATTTAAAGGCATCTTTTCAGGCTTTCACCTGCTAATACTCCAATGCAAGATTTTTTTTAATTTAATTAATAATAAATTGATACCCTTTATGGTTTTCTTTTACAGACGTAGATGATGTGTTTGTACATGGCAATCCTTCTGTCAGTGGATTTATTAACATTTATTAATCCGAGACGGGCTTGTTAAACTATACCTCACACACACAGTAATAAAGAGGTATTTGTGTCACCACATACGTTCACAGCTCAAGTCAGACGTTTGTGGAAAGGTAATGACAGCATGAAATGATGAGATGAGAATGAAGCGTACAGAGGGAGGGAGAGGTTAATAGGAAGAGTGGAGGGGATGCAGTTTGAATGGTATGTGAATTGAGAAAGCCTTTTTAGCTACTGAATCGATACACTGTTGATTTGTTCTGAGAGCTTGGCTAAAGGTTCTCTGACAATAGAGGTGAGAAAGGTGAGGACCAATAAGAATGAGAAGAAACGACCATCGACTGCCTCCAAAGAAACCACTGATATTCTCATTCTCTGCCATCTGTTACAACTAAGGACAAAAAATTGGGACTGACACATTAATACTAAGTGAAAATTATATTTATTAATATTTTGAATAATTAAGGTTTGGAACAATACACAAATCATATTTAAGCAGTCATTAGAGCACAAAATTGCACTTTTGGTGTTTAAATTATTGTGGTAGTCAATTTTTAATCAAACGTGTACTAATGAGTCTGAAAGAGTTTGACACGCGTGATTTTAAAAATCTCATCAAAATTCATGACCTAACAACTTAGAGAAATTTGAATGAATTATTGAATCAATGCTTAATTTGGACAGCACTCCACAAAATGTACCATTATGCATTTTTATTGTTTGGCCTGAAGCAGCTCCTGAGCATCACATGGTTCAGCAACAAAGACCTGAACACATGGCCGAGATAAAATAATGGGACTTGGTCAGAGCTCACATTGTTTCTCAATGGAAATTATGCTTTTCTCAAATGGGGCTTTTTTCTCTAATTCATACTTTCTGAGGAATAGCTTCTCGTGATGTAAGCATATGGTAGTATTTTGAAGAAAAAAAATCCCCCAAAAAGTCAAAATGTAGAACATTAGAACTCATGTGTTCCATTTTCTTTAAAGTTCCGTTCTTCTATCTCTTCCTTTGAAGTTCTTCTCTGGCTATAAAGTTCTGCCCTTCATCTCTTCCTTTGGAGTTCTGCTATATCTTCATTTGATGTTCTCTGTGGCTGGGTGCAGTCCAAAACAGTAGTACTAGAGAGATATTACAAAGCATTGATTAACAGCCTTGGATGTATAGCGAGCACAGGATGGATTTACAGAGAAAGAAAAAACAGAAGTTGCTTCAAAAAGAAGAAAGCTTTCAAACAAATGAAAGTACAAATGTAAGTTGACTTTTCATGAAATATTTTGCATTATTTAAAGTTTATAATCCATAATATCACTCTCAATGGGTTGTATAAAAGCTGCACAACCCACTCAACACATTTCAGCTAAAAATTAATTTTGCTGTTTTCATTCCTGAAAATAGTTGTTTTTGTACTCATGATTCAAGACAACCACTGACCAAGTGTGATATTTAGGACCTTTTACAGTTTAAAAAAACAGCAAAGAGAATGTGTCACAATTATTTGCATAAATCCCAGCTTCTCCCCTTAGAATGAATAATTTCCTCGTAATTTGAGAGTTTTGCAGATTTAGTGATTCATCGATTCATGAACAAAATGTATGTTTATTTATTTTTAATTGCCGAGATTCGAATACTCATGTTACCTGTGTGAATTTGGAATCCTGTACTTTGTTCCTGGTTGACTGCTAAAGAAGTTTAAATACATAGTTTACTGTGTCTTACAAGAAATGCTAAATTCTGGATGTTTCCAGTGGAGCAGAGTTAGCAGGTGTGGCTCAGTGTTAAAATGATGACCTTCACAGTAAAAAGGAAAAAGTCCACTTTGAACTTAAAATTGATGAATCTATCAAGGTTTTTATTTTTCAGCACATGAATTATTTCATTTTAGAAGCATAATCATTTCTTTAATATAAAATAAAAATGAAAAAGCTAATTAATGTAATTATTGACATAAATCTGATGATACAATTCAAGATGTGCATGTCACAATACGATATATAATTATGTTATATATCACAATATATCACAATATCAGTAATTCCAAATTTCACCTTTATAAGTACAAAATGGTATGAAATACAATTTATTTAATTTTTTTCAAACTTGTGAGAACAAGTAAATGGTAACAAACTGTAATTCAAGCAACAATATCAAAAATAAGTGGTATGTTTATTTTTTTCAAAAAAGTTTTTTGCTTCTAAAACAGATTCTGATTCTGTTAAGTTCTTAAATTCTTCAGTAAAAAGTAACCACATACATCCATCAAAGTGCCCAGTATGTTCTATGAAAATTAAGTTTAATCAACAGCTAAAATACATTGAGGAGTGAGGTAGTTTAACAAGGTCTGATGGTGCGTTCACTGACACTTAAATTAATATTAAAATTAATAATAATCTTGCAGTGACATATTGCTGAATCAATTTGTTTCTTACACCCTTAGTAATAATTTATGCTGATTATTTCAGGTTTGCACAGCGTTGTTTACTGCTCAGAAATATCCATAAAACACTCATTATTAGAGACTTGTACACAGAATCATGTGAATCTAATGTGTACACTCGTCTGTTTCTGAACCATCTTCCTCTCCTCCAGGTGGACTTCATGTTCGCAGTCCCAGATCTTCCTCCTCATGGTCACCATGGAGACCCTGGAACCACAGCTTTCACCTCATTCGGCCCCTCAGCACACCTCACCTCCAGTCAGAAGCAGCTGGGAGTGAGGACCAGTCCCAGTGGTACCGACACCCAGGATGGAGGACTTTCTGGGGACCTCTCTGGAGGCCCCTCTGTGCCACTGGATGGGAACTCTTCTTTGTTTGAGCTCTGCCAGCCAGGGACCAGCGTGAACCTGGAAGGAATAGTGTGGCATGAGACAATTGAGGACGGTGAGCATTAGTTTGAACATATACACATTAAACTGTCCAATGTTATCATCTTCATCTGTCACCTGTGTGTGTGCGTGCATGTGTGTGTTAAAAAATGGCGATATAAAATTCACAAAATAAAATCAAGTGAAAAAGTTTCAAAAGAGCTCAGCAGCGCGATGAAACATTTGACCCTCCTGCTAGGGACGATATTTACCGGAAATAGTGTAGGTCTTATACAGTAGATTAATAAATCAAAGATATTTTGCTCTAAAAAAAAAAGTAAAAGGTAGAAGTTTGTTTTGATCTCATCTTTAAATAGGACAGTTTTCATATTTAAGTAAATCCTTGTGTTTAATTGGATGTGTGACATCATGTGTTGGTTGAAAGAACACACGCTGATGTATTTATTTCCTATGTGATGACAGGTATTCTGGTGGTAGAGGTGAAATGGCGAAATAGAACCTACGTGGGAACTCTGATGGACACCACCAAAACAGACTGGGCTCCTTCAAAGTAACCTTGAGCTTTTCAGATCGTTTTAATACTTTGGCTAATGGGGCAGCAGTGGCTCAGTCTGGAGGGACTTGGGTTGGAAACCAGAGGGTCACCAGCTCAAGTCCCGGTGTGGACAAGGGTGCCTAGGCACTGCTGAGGTGCCCTTGAGCAAGGCACTGAACCCCAACACTGCCCTGGGCCCCTTCATAGTAAAAATGGAGTTGAAGCAGCAAAAGAAAAAAAACCTAATCTCTCCCTTGAGGGAATAATAAAGTATTTCAAATAAAAAAAATCAAATATATAATATCATTTCTCTGTTTGATTTCTTTCTCCTGATCCAGGTTTTGTGTGTCGTCCTCCAGTGACTCCCATCTGCCTGGAGGCAGTGGACGAAGGAAGCGGAAGCGGTAGCAAAGGGCAGGGGGCAAAGCCTAAAGTCACAACATATAGGAGTCTCAGGAGCCCTGGTTACCCCACTGACTATCTGGACTGATGGGGTTGCCGAGATGACTGACTCTTTTGGAGAGGGCTATGTGATGCCGGTGTCAAAAACAACAAAATTGGCGCCTTAATCTTTAATCACCTCTGCTGCTTTCTGAACAATGTTTCGTGATCCAAATAAATGATGTAACTGCAAAAACTATACCTTTTGTTTATGTCGACCTGCTGTCAGAAAGCGTCCTCTCAGCACAATAAGCACTACATCACAAGCACAGGAGTAGTAGGCTGTTATATTTTATGGAACGTACAATAGCGTTCTTAATTATATATTTTCAGGCTGCATTTTGCACCTGCCAAAAATGGATCCCCTGATTTTAAAGCACAAATGACACACAAACCTCAGGTGATGTATGTTATATTATCATGCACATCATAAAATATTATCATAATATATATACATTATTGGTCATATGCAGACCTTTGGTGTAGGATTTGATACTTTTTAACTCAACAATTATTAATACAGTTCACTTCAAGCAACTTCCCCCTTTCCACCTTAAGATAGTAGGGGATGCATATAAGGTATATTTTTTACACCAACATGGGACGTGAATTTCTCATGAGCAATTACGCAAATTAGATCCAGATTTTGGATTTGGTAAAAAAAAAAACATATATATATATATATATAAATACCGCCATTTTAGCGGAGGTCCGAATGGGAAAAACAGTTTTTCTTAGAATGTTTCCTTTAAAGCGATGAATGAAACCATTTACAGACGGATTATTGATTGAATACAATGCCACCTTCTGACATGATGGAGGTGTAGCTTATGATGCCATTTATTTATTTATTTACTTTAGTTGACCTTTATTTGACAAGCTGGCAAAACGGCTACAAATGAAATGTAATGGTAAAGGTTCTAAAGAAGAACTGGGAAAAAGAGCATGCTTAAAATGACATTAAAATATTCCAGTGAGGTCACAAAAGAGGCTGTCAATAATCCACATCCTTATTATATATTAAGTATTGTTAACTTTGTTCACAATTCTCCATTCAGTATTCAAAATTAAGTGTTTATTAATAATAATAATAATAATAATAATAATATAAAGCCAAATAGTATCTATAAACTAGTCAACCTAAGGCAAGGCAAATTTTTTTGTATAGCGCATTTCATACACAAGGCAACTCAATGTGCTTTACATGATAAAACATTCAATTGTTTAAAATCAATAAGAACATTTAAAATCATCAGTAAAATCAATTAAAATCAACAGTAAAATCAATTAAAATCATCAACAAACACATGACATCAACAACATGGCTAAAAATCTCTCTCAATCATATGCAGTAGAGAAAAAAAGTGCCTTTAACTTTGATTTAAAAATTTTCACATGTGATGCTGACTTCAGCTCTGCTGGCAGTTTGTTCCACTTCTTTGCAGCATAACAACTAAAAGCAGCATCACCATGTTTACTGTGAGCTCTGGGCTCCACTATCTGACCTGTGTCCATAGATCTGAGAGACCTGCTGGGTTCATACCTGACTAACATGTCACTGATGTATTCTGGACCAAACCCATTCACAGATTTATACACCAGCAGCAGAACTTTAAAGTCTATTCTGAGGCTGACTGGGAGCCAGTGTAAAGACTTTAAAACTGGAGTAATGTGTTCTGACCTCTTTGTTCTGGTTAAGACCCGAGCTGCAGCGTTCTGAACCAGCTGTAGCTGTTTGATGCTCTTTTGGGGGATTCCTGTCAGAAGACCATTACAATAGTCCAGTCTGCTGGAGATAAAAGCATGGACCAGTTTCTCCTGATCTTTCTGAGTCATTAAACCTTTCACTCTGGAGATGTTCTTTAGGTGGTAGAAGCTGTTTTTGTGATAGATTTGATCTGACTGCTGAATGTAAGATCTGAGTCAATCAGAACACCAAGGTTTTTGACTTGGTCTTTAGCTTTTAAAGATCGAGACTCAAGATAATTGCTGACAGCAGTCCTCTTTTCCTTGTTACCAAAGACAATCACCTCCATCTTGTCATGGTTTAGTTGAAGGAAGTTTTCACTCATCCAGCAGTTTACTTTTTCTAAACAGTCACACAACACCTCAATGGGACCATAGTCATCTGGGTTCAGTGATAGATATAGTTGTGTGTCATCTGCGTAGCTCTGATAATCAACCTTATAGTTCTGTAAAATGTGTCCTAAAGGAAGCATATAAAGGCTAAACAGAAGAGGTCCAAGAACAGAGCCCTGAGGAACCCCACAGGACATTGGTAATCTGTCAGATTCAAAGTTTCCAATGCTTACAAAATAGCTTCGCTCCTCCAAGTAGGACTTAAACCATTGCATTACTTTTCCATTTAGTCCAACCCATGTTTGCAATCTGTGCAACAAAATTGTATGATCTACAGTGTCAAATGCAGCACTTAGATCCAATAGAATGAGAACAGATACTTTTCCGACAAACCAACCAAAGCACTCCTTTAGCCAAAATGCACTTCCTTTGTTATTCATTGACCTGCATGACTGTGTGCTCACCACTTGAGGTTCCCTCTGTGCTCCATCCTAAAACATTCCTTAATGTAAAATTTAAGTTGCTTGTGTAAATGCCACGCAGTCACAGGAGGACAGCAATGAGGCAGGAAGTGCTATAGACATTCACAGCAATGAAGACACACACGTCCTAGATTCAAGGTCGCAGGCCAATAAATGACACTCAGATTCTCTCCAAAGTGTCCTGGAAACTCTTTGTCCTGCAACAGACAGAGAAAGCATCGATTCATAGAACAGCACAGGTCAGTGTTACTGTCAGGTGGTTACTTGTCATTTTTTAAGAGATTGTTTGTTTACTTTCAGCTCAATAAAGTTTCCTCAAAGTTTTCCTTAAAACAGGGGAGTCAAACTCATTTTAGTTCTGCGGCCAAATACGGAGGAGTTTGATTTCAAGTGGGCCACAGATTTTATGCTGAAAAACGATCAGGGGAGAATCTAGAAAAAAATCAATGGGGAGGTAGGCATTTTTTAGAGGTGGCAACATATAGCAGACATACATAAAGCATAATAGGTACCTTGCAATGTCATATATCTCAATATTTTTGTCTGCAATGACCAATATATCGCGGGAAAATTAATCCACGATACATTACGATAACTGTCACTGAAGAAATTCATTTCACAGGAATTACAAAACATTGCCAATCAAGTTCACATGAATGACAGCCAAGTGTATACAGCACAGTGGCTCTTCTTAACACACACTGACCACAACTAGTCGCATGTCCTTGTGTTATGTTTAAGTCTTTAAGGAAAGCCTGATACAAAATATTGCTTCACCAAAATATTGTTAATGATGATTGTGCAAATTAACTTTAAATCAATAAAAACTAAATGAATGCAGAAAATAGTCATTTCAGTGCTAGTATTATCAACTTCTCTGTAAACATGGACACATATCAGTGCTGCTTAATAAGCAGAATGATTATATCCTCTTCATTTCTGTGAGATTCACAAAGTAGCTTCACCATGTTTTCTTTGACAGACATTGATTAATAGACTCACAGAAGTGAATGGACATGAACCTCCTAGCCAATAGCTGGACACTGTTAATAATTACTGGAGTGGAGACTAACATCCACACAGAAAAACAGCTTCTGTCAATGAAAATAAACAGGGCAATTGTCACATCCATCACATTGAAGAATCATTCTGTAACATTTAACAAAGTGTAAGACTTGGAATTGGGTCTAGTAGTAGTATCTAGTAGTTTTATTTAAATTACTACGATGCAATATGTTTTTAATTTTAGAAAGATTTGGCTTTAAAACAGTTGATTTCACTGTAACCAACTGTAACCAGATGGGGAAAAGTGTCACTGGCATGTTGTTATTATCATTATTATTATTTTAACATTGACATGTTAATGATGCCACACTGTTATATAATTTTAAGGGGCATATGATGAATTTATTTGTTATTTTGATTTGGTTTCAAAACGTAATAACCAAAGAACGAAGGGTACACGGATTATAATTCTACATATACATATGCTCCCCAATTGTGTGCACATTCAGCACACACTGGACACACTCACGTCAGTGCACATTGCCTCACACACACTCAAACCTACACAATCTTTGAACACACAAGCTGCAGCGCACAAAACACACTCAAACAAGCAAAACCTGCATGTGCACAAACACTCACCGATGTCTGAAAGCAGTGGAACGTCGGTCACAGAGGGAGGGAGGGAGGGAGGGAAGAGAGTCCGGGGTCGTTACTCCGTTTTGGAGCGGCTTTTTTTCTTTTTAAAGTGGTACAAATGGGTGCCCACGGCAAATGCGTAACGGTTGGCAGCTATGTTGTTTACCTCTTTCCTCTCGTGCTTCAATGTAAACAACGCACTTCCGTGCCACTCTCGCGATACTTCCACATCTTCTTCGTTGGTGTTTTAGAACGTTGGCTCCGCAGTCAGGAAGCGGCAGCGGGGCATTACCGGTCAGCGGACCGTGGCCGCATAGTTCCGTGCCCGTGTGTACAAAATTAGGGTAGTAGCAGGGGGGCAAGCCTTTGTTGTGGGGTGGAATCTGCCACCCTATGCCACCCCGGTAGATCCGCCTGTGAAAATGAGTAATTTCAACATTATTGTGTCCTAGTTTGCACTTCTACGTATATATAAAATACTAAATATGTAAGAAACCGACCATATTATCTAAGCAATAAGTGATAGATATCCGTCCCAACAGGATCTACACTTTGAATTTCCTAGATTTTGTGACCAATTTCTATTTAATTGTTTAACTGTTTGAAGAGTAACTAACCCCTGCTTTCTGCTGAGCTTCCACTAGGGGGGAAATTTTAAAAATGCCTTGATTATGGGCGGGGTTACGGATGCAGTAAGACACGCCCACTCAGGAAGCCGGTCAGTGCTGGAAGTGACAGACCGCTGCCTGCTCAATTACTACACACAATACACAGCCCACAAGCATAAACGCACAGCACACACGACCCCACAGACTTTATTTATTTATTTATTACTCACAAATTGTCCCTGTTCTGTGATTCAAAAGTCAATCAAATATTGTAAGGAATAGGCAAATGTTTTGTGGTGTCACATTTGTAGACATTAATCTATAATGGTATAATTATAGATTAAAATGGCTTCACATAACATAAATGTGCGATTAGCTAAAAGTAACTAAAAGTAGTGTAACTCAGTTATATTTTGGAGATGGTAATATTGTAATACCAATTACAATATTGGTATTACAGGCATAAAAACATGTTACGTTTTAATGCCTGTAACTAGTAAATATAAAATGTATTACCATTTTAGAGTAACTTGCCCAACACTGATTAAAACTGTCAATCAATGCTCACTGAGGGCTGTGATCGGAGTAAACCCTCCTCCCTCCTCTCAGCTTTTATAGGAGGGGCGGGACCAACAGTGACAGTTGGTGACACGCAATAGTAACGATAATCCGTTTCAGCCAATAGCAAAAAAAATAAATATAACCGGCGTTCAACCCTGAGAGGGCAGTCACTCTGACATTTTACAACCAAATACGCAAAATTAAAATACTTTTACTGAAATGTTAAAAGTTGGACGAGGATCAATCAACAGCACTACTTAATACACTAATACATACTGTATGTATTCGGCAGAAAAAGTGCGTTTTAGTTACTCTTTGACTGTAATCGTGCAATATAAGCACTGGGAAAACTGTGAGACCCTGCAAATATTGGTGAATTTCATTTACAGAATGATTTATGTTTTCTCTGTCATTTTTACTTTCTCCTGTGGGCTGAATTAGATGCTCCAAAGGTCATGAGTTTGACACATGTACCTTAAAGTGTAAGATGAAAAAAAAATAATTTGAGGAACCAGTTCCAGTTCTTTTAGGTATCACACAGCATGAACAGTTCTTCAGTTTTATCTCCTCGTGTCCTTCTCTTAATTCTCTTTTAATAATTTTGTTTCTACTTCCACATTCTCTTCCTTTATTTTAAAAATCTGCTAGTTTTCGTTTAAAAACTTTTCATCCTACATATACTTCAATGCAACTTTCTAACATCTTTCATGTAATAATCTGAAGTTATGTTTGAAATACTTTCCCAGTGTTACTCCAATAGTCATCCTGTCTTGTTTGAGACAGAAGGAAGCATGCTTTGTTTATTTGGGTCATTTCCAAGTCGAACTGATCATAATTGATGATTCTGTATGCGTGATCTGTCTTTGTCAAGCTCAGTAAATTACATCTAACCAAAGCAAATCTTCCATCCAGGTTTTGATTTGATTTGTATCTTAGAGTCACATTAGATGATGCTATTCAGGGCTTTGTTCCTGTTGATTGTGGCCCTACTGACCCCTGGTGGTGAGACTTTGTGGTGCTGTGATCAGGACAATGGAAAGGGGTCTCATAGGGAAAACTGTTTAACCATTTGATACCAGCGATATAAATCCTAGTATAGCTGTACTAGCGCTCACATTTGGAGTATATAGCTATTCAATTCTGTTTTACCAGTGTGCAAGTACGAGTAGCCTTTATGTATGAATGTGGTGTGTGTGAGTGTTGGTGGTGGGGCACTACGGTAGCCTTGCTTCCATCAGTCTGCCCCTGGGCAGCTGTGGCTACAAGAGTAGCTTACCACCACTAAGTGTAGAGTGAACGAATAATGCAATGTAAAGCGCTTTCAGTGTCTATGAAAAGAGCTATATACTGTAAAGTCCAATGCATTATTATTATTATTATTTACTAGTAATTTAGTAAAGCAAAATGTGTCACTAGTAAGCCTTATAATCAGGCTAATAAGGGGGCGGGGAAAAGCAAATTGAGACTTGTCATCAGCTTTTAAAAATGTTACATCCAATCAGGGAGCTGGATATGGTTATAATCCCTCCTACTATTTTTTTTTTAATTAATAATTTTTGTGTTAGTAATCAAAATAGTAGTTTTGAAATGCGTTAGAAAAACTCAATCTCAAAGCTTTATTAGTCAGGCTAAAACTGTATACTAGCTGGACTAATGCTACTCGCAAATATTACACTGACACCAAAGACCTTGTTTATTGCTTTGATCCTTTGATATTGCGGAGACCGACTCTTTCATCCCTGCTGATTTCCTGTGAGAAATCACACGATTCTTTAGAATTGTTGAGACGCTCATCAACTAGAAGTCTGGTGAAGGATAAACTCTAAATGGTTTCAAACACCATAACGCAAGGATGTCAAACTCATTTTAGTTTCAGGGGGCCAAATACCGAGCAGTTTGATCTCAATATGCCACAGATTTTAGGCTTATAGTCTTTGTGCCCTATTTTACACTTCTAGATATACCTGAAATACAGTAAGTGATGTTTCTACAATGTCCAAGCAATATATGACTGGGGAGGATCTTCAAATTTTTGTGTAAATTAGAGGAATTTTGTGGGAAATTTAGAGTTTCTTTGATCACTTCATTCAAAGCCTCTATTTAGTCGAGATTAACCACATTGAGATTTAAAATATATTTTACATGTGTGCCCTGGCAGCAGTACATCAAACAAGTTTACAGTGTCAAAATAATACTGAAATGTTTAAAAAAACTGAATAGCACAGAAAACACAACTACCGTACAAGTACACTTTGATCACTTGTGACTTCAGTCATGTGATACATGTACAGGAAAACAGCAATCCCCTGCAAAAATGGTTGAGTTTCACTGAATTTGTGCATTTTCAGTGGCTGAGATATCTACAACTGAATTATTTGATAATGGACACAATTAAAGTTTTTTCTGTCATTTTTACTTTCTCTTGCTCTAAGTCTAAAGCAGTGGTTGCCAATCTTTTTCGTCCTGTGTTCCCCCTTTGCATTTTTGCTAAATCATTAGTACCCTCTCTTCATATCATTAGTACCCTCTCCATAATTTCATTTTCTTTTTCATTTGTGGAACAGCTTGCTCTCCTAAATCCTTAACTGTCTCCAACATTGGTTCCCTAAGGCTTAATCTACAAATTCAAAACAATGAATGGAATTTCAAGTGTATTTAAAAAAAATAATATCATGCAAATTTATTGTGATTACTTCCACAGTAAGTAAATACAGTCTCCTGAGTAAAATATAGCTAATTATTCTCTCCTACTGTCAGAAGTGTGATAAAATGGCCTAATGGCCAAAAAATAATTCTGTTTCAATAAATTAAAAGAAATTATAGTATTTTATTAAGCAATAGTACTGTTAATAATTCCAGCAAGTTCAATCTGTCTTCTTTTTTAATTTTATGTCTTATTATGCGGATGTCCTGGACAAAACTGTGTCCAAGCATTGGACACATCAAAGTGATCAGCAGACACCTCTGAGGAAGACTGGCACTTGACGGTCAAAAAATGTCAGGAGATCGAAGTAAACTTCCTGAAAAAAAGTTGTCTGAATAAATGAAACCTATTAACATATCAAGAGTACTGTTAGTTTGTGGTGAATTGTTTAAAAAAATACCCTAAAAAGGAACTAAGAACATTTCCCAATTGTTGTCTTTCCAAGTACCTGCTGCAATGTGCTCCTGTACTCCTAGGGGTACACGTACATCAACCACTAGTTTAATGAACCAGATTTGGCCCCCAGACCTCGAGTTTGCTTTCATGAACATGTGTCGGTCTGTTAGTTTTGGTGGAAAAAAGTTGCCTCTAACTCAGTTTTTTAGGCAGAGGTGTGAATTGTCCTAAGTAAACAGTGTGAGATCCAATAGGTGTTCAGGCTGTGGGACCAGTAACAGCAGAGTCTACTGCACACTGAGACACGTGAAGTGCAGAGTTTGATTCGCTCAAAGGCTCGGGAGGATTTCATCTGCTGCCAACAATCAATAAGCTGGCTGCAAAGCATCACCATCACTTTTATTGGTTCTACTTGCTTTTGTCTTCATCACTGCCACTTAGGGATGTAACGATTCACTCAACTCACGATACAGGGCTCTATACTAACTTTTCCAGTGGTGACCAAACAGAATTTGGTCGCACCCTTTTTGTGACTGGGGGGGTGGGGTGGGGGGTGGGGCATACAGCATAGCCGCACATACTGATGAATAATTGACTTAACTGGCGTACTGTAGTTTTCTATGAAGTAAAGATTCACAATGACTTGAGATATATTTGCAAAATATTGTCAGGTTTTAGTGACAATATTGTTTTTCTGCAACAAGCAGTGGCTGAAATAACAAGTAATTTATTTTATATAATTTTAAAAGACTACGTAACAATTTTTTTTGGAATAACAGCAAAGCATAACAACAGGTTACATGTATTCTGTTTTTTTATTTTGCAGAAATGCTGTACTTGAATTAACTTAACAGTAGCATAACCATAGCATCATAACCATGGAATTAAATTCAGAGGGTCCAGCTCTTCTAGTGGGGTCTCCTAACCCTCTTCCCCTGGTCAGGGGTCTGCAACCTTTACTCTACAAGGAACCATTTTACCTCATCTCACCTGGATTAAAGTCCTCCCGGAGCCGAAAAATACCTTCTATATGTATTACTGCTATATGTTCAATTGAAAAATGTTAAAACATATATATATATATATTGTTTCACTCTGAAAATGCTAGTAGGCTATAAGTTATAACTAAAGTGACTGATAATTCTGAATAAGATGTTTTATTGTGTACTTTCAGATTATTATTATTATTATTATTATTATTCTTTTTTTTTTTTTTTTTTTTTAATTGTATACTATTCCTTAACAGGACTGGTAAAATGCAGAGACAAATTTCAATGTAGGGATACATTGTATCTGACATTCAGTGACGTGCCATGACCACTAGGGTTTGGTAGGCACATTGCAAATCGAGACCACCAATGACAATTTCATATGTTTCTGCTGTCAAGTGTTAATTCAATTAAAATCAACTTTGTTGTAAATTGCTTTATACAAATAAAGTCATCTCGATGCACTTATCAAAATATAAAATTCATAATAAGAACGAAAGAACCAAACAAGATCCACATGAACAAGCATTTAGCCATCAAACAAAACCAACATCGTAAAACACCATTAAAGAAACATAAACAATTATTTTATATAGCCTCCATACTCTCCCAACAAGATATATCTCATGATACAGCAGCGCATCTGTTGTTTGTGTTAGAAACAGAAAAAAAGACAACAACAACTCGGAACAGCCTCAGTGACGCACATCCACAAAGCCAATCCTTCCTTTTGTACCATTCAATGTGGAAAGTATGAAACATTTTCTGACTTTACCTTTGCTGAAGGTCTGGTAACTCAGATGTTGGTCTCCCATCTTTTAAAAGCTGTCGTTTTTACTCAAAAAAAAGTTTCTCTATCGTCTCTAGCGCTGTCATCCTGACTGTAGTGTTATCCCGCCCACTAGCTAGAGCGAGAGAGAACGTAGCAGCAGCGGTCACATGGAATCAATTCACTAATGCATTGTGAACATACGTATAGCATTTAGCATAGCGCGATTACTGGTTAATGGTTGTCTGCTTGGGGAACTGACTGCGCATGCGCAAACACATAAAAACATGCTATGGAAACAGAGGCAGAGCAGCCAAGTGATTTTGAGAGGGGGCGTGGCCTGCTCCTGCCTTACAGTGGAGTGACACGGCAGCCGTTCCAGGAAATAGCGCTGTTTAGTAATTTGGGCTATGAAACGCACAAAATGCAGACACTTTTAAACTTATAGGTACTGTAGGCTATTGGAAATTGAAAAATAAATAATTTATAATTATGTTATAATTAAAACAAATAATCAAAATATCAATTCACCCTTGGGTAGGCACTGCCTACCTTGCCTACCCTGACGGTACGTCACTGCTGACATTAAAACATTGTGTTTTTAAGTGTACATGAGTAGGGGGTACATCATGGCTTCAGATTAAATGTCTAACTAAGGGATACGGGAGTGCGAAAAGTTTGGGAACCACTGCATTAGGGACATTTGCATTTGGTAGAGAAGAAAGCACTAAAGCATGAGTCATGTGGCGTCTGGATTCAGGATCAGCTCTCAGGGCTGCTGCTACATCACTTTCCTAAATAATTGACTTAAAACAGTGCAAATAAGAAGTCAATTTGTGAATCCTAATGTGTGGCTTTGCTCCACTGCACACACGCATGTGACTGCTGCTTGTTAAATAATGCCATGAGAATAATGCTGTGTTTGTATCCAACATTCATGTAGACTTCACACTGAAGTATTATTGCACATCATGTCCTTTCTCATGTGTGCTGATCTCTGGCTTTCTTTCACATTGGTATAGTGTAATAATGTGAGTGTAGAGGACAAATTAAAGGTCAGCATAGCATCAATCTTCCCAAGACTCTACAAACTTCTTTTTTTTCTTGATTTGTTGGTAGTGGACTGAAGTTGTCATTAAGTGATAAAGTGTAATGTAGTGTCTTGTCCTCTGGTATGAAGGGTAGAGCATCATTATCATGGATGCTGTGTCCTTTCACGCACCATCCTTTGTCAGCAGTGCACTGATCCCTGTCATGTCCAGTTTATCACTGTTTCAAACAATACAACAAGGAAAAATCTAATTCAACTTAATTAAATACATAGAACATCAATAAAGAGCTCAAAACAAACACAAGACAGTGCAGCCACCTAATGGTACTATGATCCTATTACATTTTCCAGCCAAGATTAACCAACCAACACACAGCAGGGCAAGAGGGGTATGGAATCATTTATGAACATGTTTAAGAGTAGAAGGCGATTCCGCCCGTCGCCTACGCTTCTGGATGGATAAATTATCTTCGACATGACGAGTGCTGTTGTTTGTATCATTATAGGTTATAACCTAACCCTAACCCTAAACTTAACCCTAAGACTTTGGTAAACGTAATAGCACGGGGGTTATTCATACGGCAACCATACAAATAACACTTTCTATTATTTAAATCAAATAATTTCTGAATTGAAGTGGTTATTCAATTAGAATGTTACTTTCTGTGCCTAATGGTAAAGGAATTATATTTATATATATATTAAATTAATTAATGTACCTTTCCAGGTATCTGAATATTGGTAACAGGGTTGCACCAAAGACAACAAATGACAAATAAAACGTAATAAAAAAGGCCGTAGTTATGGATATGTTAAACGTATAGTTGTACAGTTGTATTTTAGCCATATTTATTTTTAGCTACCCCGCTAACCCTTTTATTTTAGCCCTTCCCCTAACCCCAACAATAATCCAGGAAATACCCTAAAATGTTTATTTTTGTCGGAAATGTATTTTTAAAGGTGGAATTTGCATCGTTAAATATGTGAAAATGAAAAAATTAAAATGTAAAAAGTGGGATTCGAACCCACGTTAGCAGAAGGAAGAATCATTGAGACACGGTGAAAACTGTTAGAATGGATTATTATTCATAGTTTCTAATCATCTGTCTATACACTCAATAAATCTATTCATAAAATCTATTCAGGTAAACTTGTTAGCTGCCATTTTCAGGACAAGGACAGTTTCAGAACATCTAATTTCGACTTAATCTGGATCTAACAACAACACAACCATGTACGTTAGCGAAGCTACAAATCAGATATAAATAATTACGACACTCAGATTAACACTAAAATGTCAGTTTGACCCAAAATGCATAAATGAGAATAAGTATATTTAAAAAATTAAACTTATTGTCTTATTGTCTTATTATTGGGTATGGAATCATTTATGAACATGTTTAAGAGTAGAAGGCGATTCCGCCCGTCGCCTACGCTTCTGGATGGATAAATTATCTTATCTGTAAACAACTCATGTTCATATGCCTAAAAAAATCAAATAAACAGATGCCATAGACCCCTAAATGATAAATAATAATAATGAATAAATCAATAATCTTGAACATAATTTGTATTGCTTTAAATCACCAGTGACATCTTTAACTCACGGCAATAAATTCATAGTTTGATTTGTAAATGTAAAACATCTTCTAATTAAACAAATACATAGATATAAACTTTAACTTTTGAAAAACTATACTTTGACCTATATTCTTTGTGCATGTCTTTATCTTTGATGAGCTCATGTAATGTTTGACCCTGACCATCACTATTGTCTTGCGTATCATAAGAAAAGAAGACACATGTCCCAGCCATGTGCCAGACAAAGGAGGAGAAACACTAGATAACAACATAGAATAAAAATGATGGAAAAACTACATACGTGGCCCAGGAGTGAGTCGACCCCGTGGCCCACAGCTGTGTATTACAGGGATCGAGACTGCGACCAAAATGGTCGCATACGCGAGTATATTTTCAGTGTGCGAGTGAAAATTTTATCTGGTGTGGATGACGTTTTTTTTGGACAGAGCGGCCCTGTGTATTCAGTGGTTAACTCATGCTGTGATTTCCCATGTCCGAGAAGGCATCATGGTTACGTGCAGCTTTCTCTGCCAATGTGTGTCTTGGTTTACATGTGTTCTGAGTGTTGATTGGCTGGGAGGCTGGGGAAAGGGCGGGGAAAAGAGGGTACAATTATGTTCCCCATGGTAGTGTGGGTGTGTTCTTTGGGTGTTTGATTGTTTTTTTTTGGCGTGTTACTACGACCTCCATTAAAGGAGACATATCATGCTTTTTTTTCTTTTTTTTTTTTTTGTATATTCTGTTGGCTTTTAATTAAATAAGCAAGGAAATCCACAGGATGGCATTGGTTTAGCTTAAAACAACAAATATCAATGTGCAAAAAACAAGCAATTTTCTCACAATGAAAAGGTTACATTTATTAAAGCCAAGGTGTAATGACAAGGAGAAAAGCTAGTGTTTTCAATGAATCAATAAAAAATCCACACAAGATTTTTAGGTGAAAGGTGGCATTTTTTTCACAATTTTTCTGTTTAATTTAATGCTCAACGGCTTTCAAAATATAAATGTACTGCTTTTTCGTGGTAGGAATGTGAGACAGGTAGAGTTTAACATGGATCCTTAAGGCAACATTGGTCAGCAAAGCTGCCTCGAAGATGACAAAGTCCTGGCCTTTTTCATCATGTGCGGAGCGTGCATGTTCTCCATGCTGAGACGGATGAATTGAACTTCAAACAGGTTTGTAGATTACAAATTGTTTGTTCAATCCACGCATCATTTCAACACGTTTTATGCAGATTAGAATGGTTTGGTACTGGAACCTTTCAGTCCCAATCTCAAAGCTGGCACACAAGAACAGGAAATCAGACACAGACAGATACAGTCATTCCCATAGGGAAAATGTATTAACAATATTGATTACAAACAGAAAAACTAGGCTACCCTGACAAAACCACAAACTTGCAAGAAGAAAACACACGGCACAATCTTTTTCACTATGTCTGTCATTTAAATCAATCTTTAATAAACTTTCAAACACGCATCAACCCCAATATTCCAACACCCACACACGTATAAACACACTGAGTGAGATATTTTACAATTGCACTATTACTGTGTTTTGTTGTGTGCTATAAGGCCATTCAAAACACAAACAACTACGTTATATAAACATCATTGTGTCCCTAAAACACTCTGCTCCATTGTTAGTGAACACATTCATACGTGCAGAAACTTAAACAGTCAAATCTTGATAATCCCAGACCATAGTAATATAAATTAATCAAACTTGGCAAGTAAAGAGCTACCCAAGATCAACAAAACCACTTTACCACAGTAAAGTTTACATTTTAAGATGAAAAAGGTCTAAATATTCTCCATATTCCATAATGTTGTAATTATTATGCATACAAATGTAAATCTCCAGTAGTTTCTTAACTTTCTTTTGCAGGAATGTCTCCACCTTTGTTAAGTTTTTGAGCTCTACTATGAAACAGATTAGCTACAACCATCACTGTAATCACTCCAACGTAATAATCCTTATCTAAACCACCAGAGTATGGAAAATTAACGTGAATTAGAAATGGGCAGATTTCTATTTCAAAAGCATATTGGAGATTATTAAAGATGTCAAATAAGTCCAACTTCTTAAACAAAACGTTGAACGTATTTACAAGTTTCCTAAATAAATTGCAGGGATCATCTGGCACCTACAGTTGACTTAGAACAATGGTTTTATGGAGTTAATCTGAGCCAACTTGGGTTATGAGGCTTTGAACTAAGTCATGGACTAACATCAAGATACTTATACTCTCTTTCACACCTACTGTATATAAGGTAGAATCACTCCTAAGGCAAATTTAAAAACTTCCAAAAACTGACATCCATGTTCAGGAACCTGAAAAACATAGACAAGAATTTTTTTTGTCCTGATATCATCATCAAAATGTTATGTTTTCAGGATGGTGGTGGCGTAACAGGTAGAGAGGCGAGCTTGTAATCAGAGGGTCATGCTTTTAAATCCTTCCTTTTTACATATAAATCACACAGGGCGACCGTGGCTCAGGTGGTAGTGGGTCGTCTTCTGATCGAGAGGTTGGGGGTTCCAAATCCAGTACCTGACTATGTGTCGAAGTGTCCTTGGGCAAGACAGTGAACCCTAAGTTGCTCCCAGTGGTCGACTAGCGCCTTGCATGGCAGTCCTGTCCCACTGGTGTGTGAATGTGAGAGTGATTGGGTGAATGAGCTGATATGTAAAGCGCTTTGGGACTGCTTCAGTGTGGTGATAAAGCGCTATATAAAATCAAGTCCATTTACCATTTACAGTTGTGGTCTATATAAAGCGGGACTGCAATGCTTGGGTCTGAATTCCTCATTATTATAGCTCCACAGGCCCCTTTTCTGATGTGCTTCTGAGAGCAACTCGTTTTGGTGCGGTCTCTTTAAATGCAAATGAGACACTTCATACCCCGCCCCCTCTCCAGGTTGCAGAGGTGACACTCAGTTCAACTCCACCCTGTTTTTGTAGTTTGATAGAAGAGATACGATTGTCTAGCGACGCAGAAAATGTTTATTCACACGTTATTTACAAAATGTCAACAACAGAAGACTTGTCCATCCAGCTTTACATGTTCCAGCCAGAGTCGGACCCGGTGGAGCGAGATGAAAATGAAGATGATGAACCTGCAGAACCCTAACAAGTGAGCTAACACAAGCACCGAGCTAACGCTAGCGCCAAGCTAATGTCACAAAAGGCATTTTAATACAGTCTTTTCGGGGACAAAAACGGCAAAATGAAATGACTAATGAAAACTTTAGACTTAAATTAAATCACGTAGGCCATATCATCAAGAATCTAAAACGAGCACACAGCGCTGACAAATGAAGTCTGAAGACGGTGCAACTGCTAATGCTAACAAAACAATGACAGGGACGTCTTATCACACTTTTTAGCGTTATTTACAGCTTACCGAAGTGCTCTGTTCGTTGTCTCCAAAGATAGAAGGAATTGAACCCTCAATCAGACAAAGTCTTTCTGCAAATCCTTCTTTATACTGGTGGAGGTTGCAGAAGCAGTCATCCTTGAAGTGCTTCGCGCACACAAAAATGACCTTACCCACAGATGTGGGTACATTTCCGTAAAAAATAAAACTCAACCAGGCACTTCAATAAGGTTCTGATGCTGGGAGACGGTGTAATGAAGCGTGTGGGTTACTACATCCAACAACCCAACATTTTGACTTATCCTCTCGTAACTTCGGCATCCTTGAGCTTGGACTACAAAATAAAAGAGAGAAATAAAAATGGTGGATTACTCGAAGTGTTGGGCCTGGACTCGATGTCCTAGTTTGGCAGTTCCACTGCAAATACTGTGACGTTATTGTTCAAAAAACGTAATAGAGAATAGAAAAATTGAAACAGATTGAAAAATATGACCAAAACAGAATATAAAGATATCAACGGAGCACCTGAAGAGACTAATTTGAACTTTTCTGTACTTCTAAACACTGTAAATATACAACAAAATGAATTTAAGGGCTAAAAAAGAGGATTTAGCATGATATGTCCCCTTTAAAGCCTGTAAAACTGTGATAATGGCCCGAGTCACGTCATTAAAATACCTTTTGGGCTGCGGTGTGTGTGTGTGATGATGTGATGCCAGGTCAGATGTTCAGCTGTGGTTCTCCCAGGGCAGGGGTCTTCAACCAGCAGCTATGGGGCCTAATGTGGCCTTTTGACTCTTTTGCAATGGCCTCCTATAGCTTTAAAAAAGAACTATTGAAATAAGGAGTTATTTTTTTACAGAGTTTATTAAGGATTAATGACAAATAAAATTAATATATAACAATTTGTTAAGCTAAAAATAAATCACGTTGTGCAATGACTCAGCACCTTCCTACTTCACCTCCTGCAACATCTACAGACCATCAACTTTCCTGCACCTGTGACGAACCTTAAGTTTTAAATCCCTAATAATAATAATTAAACAAAAACACTATTCTGGAAGAAAATAGAGATTTTAATTGTGTGGGGACAGAATCATCATCGCCAATGTGCCAGTTAAATATACATGCTTTATGTGTGGCAAGAAAAGAGCAATTAGCATGTGTTGACCACATGATCATGTGTTATCAAATTTAAGATATTTTTGTAGCCTTTCAAATACATTACCTAAAATAAATCTTCTTTATATAACATTGTGTTCACGTAAACTGAGATGCATAAGAATTTGAAGATGCAAGATACTGTTTCATTTTCTGTCATTGATTGATAGATTCAGCAAAGCAAAACCTCTGACTATGTCTCTCTGTATGCAATCTCAGGCACTGAACACAAGAGTTAGCTCGAAAACTCTAACAATTGGTGACCCCCGACGTGTCTGAGACCATGAGATGACAAAGAAGTTCTGGACTCTGGAGGTGGAGCTGCTTCCCTGGTGCCATATTATCGTAATCCTGGGGTCGTGATGGGCTCGGATCAGCCGAAAGTGGCTTCAGCGGAAGTCCCTGATCCCCCCCTCGAGTCAGAATATGTGTAATAATAATAATATAAACACTATTAAAACACTAAAGACCTCTGGAATAAAATTAAAAACGCTGTTAAAGTTGGAAATATCAACAGAGTGAACGAGCTTGTTCATGTTTATATCCCTCTCGACCTGTGACCCCCCAAGTTGCACATGCACAGTTCCAGAGTGTGAAAAGGCTTATTGACATCTCCCCCTTGACATATGCCACAGGGTTGTACCCAGGGAACTTTACTACAGAGGTCAGTAGGCGTTTTAATGCAGATCGAGATGCTCTGCATCCACAATGTTATAAAAAAAACTACCGTTTGCAAAAAATGTAAAGCAGCACAATATTTGTAATGATTTGAGCATGTCTGTGGTGTGTAATGTTACTAATGTCTGGTCAGAGAAGAGTGTCAAAGTAAATTAACTCATTCACTGCCAATGACGAGTTATCTCATCATTTCAAATCCAATTGCTCACTGCCATTGACAAGTTTTCTCGTCAATTGGTTTTTCCGACTGCTGCACCTTTGGATGAGATATTAGCAGTGATGATGAGGAGAGGTAGAGAAAGAAGAAAAGTGAGGGGACGGGGCAGATGGGCCCCTGACTGGACGGAAGTGACCCTATCCACTGTTCTGCCAACTTTGCAATACTTACCTTTCTTTTTTACTAACCTTAACCGCTACCGCCTCCACTTCCTGGCTATGCTTGCCTTCCTTTTTTACTAACCCTAACCCTAATCCTAACCCTCACCCATCAACTGCACTTTCTTTGAAACCTGTACGGAAACATTGCCTCACTTATTCTGGTCCTGCCCTGCTACAAGACTATTTTGGAAAGACTTTACGGCTTTTATTAGCGCTAAGGTCAAGACCTCCCTCACACTTTAGTATAAAAGTGTCATCTTTAGTTTTGAAATTGACCGGTTACATACTGAAAGTATCTTTTGTGTTAATCTTATTATTATTTTGGCAAAAAATTGCATTCATAAAGCTAAATATGAAAAAGCCAAACCCACCTTTGTTGTATTTAAAAAAGATATGGAAAGATACCTGTTCACTTTAAAAAATAACTGTTCTAGAAAAACAAAGGCTGTGAAAACCATAAATATATGTAGAAACTTCAACTTCAGTTAAATTTGTCTCTCGTTGTTGTTTATATTGTTCACCTATTATTGTCTGTACTCTGAACTTTACTTTATCAACCCCTCGCATTATTTTTACTTTGTATGTTTGAGTTTGGTTTAATGTTCCTAATCATGTTCCTCTTGCATCTGCCTCACGATCTAACACATTATCTTCTCAGCACTAAATTTCCTACATTTTACAGGATTGCAGCTCAGCACAGAAACACGGTAAGTCCGATTTAACGCTTAAAGAGTAGAACTTCAGTCTGAACGTGCGTGGAAGGCTGTGAGTCATGGTGGTCAGGGTTCTCGCGAGCGTTGAACTTTGGGGCAACGGTGTAATTTTTCTCCCTTACAGAGCAATGGCGCCTCCTGGGTCATTCCATAATTGGAGGAAATTTTGGCTTTGAAACTTTTGAAAAATAAACCTTGTTTTTCAATTTTCTGTAATATATTCATCATTAATTGGTATTGTTAAGGTTTTCAAGCTAATTCTTGTGTTCAGTACCTTATTTGGCAATGGACCGATGATGGATTTTGATGTTGTGTTCTTGTAGGAAACATTTTGTCAACTTTTTTCTGAGTTTAACATAATCAAATCTATCTGGATGGAGTGATTTTGAGTCATTTAATTAATTAATCTATGTTTATTTTCCTTTTATTTCTTTTTTTCTATGTGTTTTTGTGTGTATTTATGTGTAGATATGTATGTATGGGTGTATATTTATGTGTGGAATTACAAGTTTTCAATTTTATTAATCTCTATGTATCATGGGTTTGTAATTGTATGTTAGTGTATATATGTACATTTATGTGAATTATGTTGAAGTTTTAGATACAAAGTCATAAATACATTTTATCAAAGTTTTTATTGTTATTCATTAAAGAAGTGTTGAAAGGTTACAAATGACACTTTTGTGGATATGTATGAGATGCCTTATGTTTATTTGTCCTTTTATTATTTTGTTGTTGAATTATTCACAATACAGTATTTCAGAAGATATTGCTACATTTGGAGTAAACTATTTGTTTGCTTTTAATCCCCTATGAAATATATATATACTGTATATACTTTAATACTAATGTACTTTTACAAATATATATGAAACAAAGAGGTTATTTTTGCATATTTATTCTAACTGAATGTATTAGAAATGGCCCTCAAAGAGTTACAAATTTCAAAATTTTCCACGCCGACAACGCTTGCTTGTGCGTCACACCCCCTACGCTGTGAAAATTTCCTGGTGAGAACTCTGACCCTTTTTGGCATGCCTCACGCTTTTCCAACCAGGAAAATGTGTTCGATTCAGATTATGTCCTCGGTGTTCGGGCTGGTGGCGTCTGCCATCTTTGTAATCTGCCCGGTCACCTCCACAGGGGGGAATTCCAGCTGTGGACGGCCTCATGCGGTTGAACCTGCGTGATAAGCTTGTCTGAAAAACGGGGGCTGCCATGTCCCATAGTGAGAAACCGAAACGAATGTTATGAAAGAGAACTAAAGCTTATTTATGTAACCTCGGTTCTATGAGTAATATGAGGATATGCAGGATGGTTTTTTTACCATCTGTGCCAGTTTAAAGCCTTTCTTCATTGACACCTGTTTATCTTTTAATGGTTGTTCACACAGCTACAGTAGTTATGTTTTTCTAGGTCAACGCCATGATGGCTACAGGTCTGGCTATGGCTGCAGTTGGATTTGCAGGTTTGTAAATTCTCTTTAAATTTTTGTTAAGAACTAATACTGAAACACACGCGAACACAAAACAATTCAGTCATAAAATTGTGACCAGTGACACCTGCAGAAGGGGCGGAGCCACGGTTGCCCTGACTTCCTGTTGTACTGGTCGTACTCCATCAATGTTGGGTGGAAATATGCCTGATCAGAATAAATGATAAACAAGAGCAAAACCCACACCAAGACCTAAATATCCTCTTTGTCAGATATTTGTCAGTTATCTGTATCAATGATCCTGATCATGGTACCATGATCATTCACACACTATTCCCATTAATAACCATACAGTAGGTCCAAATGTATGGGCATTAAGGCTGGGCGATATGGACCAGAATTCGTATCTCAATATTTTTTTCTCGAAATAACGAGACACAATATAAATCTTGATTTTTTTCAACTCAATAAAATCTTACCAAAAAGACCATTATAGGTTAAATTTGCTGCAAAATGCCACACAGGCATATTTATTACTAAACAGCTACACAAGATGTGCCATTTTTGGCATTTTTCTTCTAGGAGAAGCTAACAAGCTAATGTTAGTCCGACAGCAACATCACTGTAATATAACATGCTCTGTTAAATGCATATTACTGCAGCGCTTCTCTCTCTCTCTATGTGCCACACACCTCCACAGCAGCAGCAACAACAACATGTCACTTACAGCAGCCACACGGAGGCTGCTGCGCACACATGAACAACACATGCACTACAGAGTTCTACTGTAACAATTACAAATCAGACAATGTAAATCAAGCAGCAGTAATTACCTTTCAAGCAGGAAAGTCACCAATTCCATCTTCTACTCTTCCAGACCATACACTGACGCGCTCCAGCCCCGGGAACGGGGCAGGAACTGTGAGCAACAGCTGTCAAAACAGCTGATTAAACACAATCCTGGCTCTGATTGGTTCTTTTTGCTCGGTCGTGGTGCATTTTGCCAAAGGCTGCAGGAGCAGCAGGGGGAACGCAATGAGCCTGTTTTTTTACACAAACTACTAGTTTCGTGTAAAGCTGTCCTTACACACTGTAGTGACAGCTTTAGCAAATATGACAAAAAGTCACTTTTATAAGAGTTGCAGACTGCACCTTTAAGCCTGTGACGTCATCCACAGGGTTATGGAAAAGTGGATAGGAAAAGAGATAAAAGGGACTATTCGGATGCATCCTGCATCTCAGTGAGTGATGAAAGGGAGTGAGATATTTCGGGATCACTCCAAAAGGACAAAGTCGAAAGAGCAGTAATGATTGGTGTACGGGCTGCACATCAGCTGAGGGAATGTGTAAACAACTTCCCACTGCTGCTCATTAGAATCAATGCACTCAGAGCTCTTCTTCTCTCCTTAATGGCGTCTATACGAAACAGCAGAGTGGGAACTGTTGCACCCTGTGGCCACAGATTTTTTTGGGTCACGGTTTTATTTATCATCTCTCAGTAAACAAAAGAGGTTTACATTGACTTTTTAAAAAAGTTTTACTGATTGCTAGATCAACCCAAATCAGCACAAGTTGACATTTTGACTGAAAAAGCTGCTAAATGATCCTGAATGCTTCACCTCACATGGAACTCAATGGACTAAAAGGGGCTTATCACGTCACCAATGACGTCATTTCAACATGGCGGAGCACGGGATAAATTGCATTTAAAATGAATACCATACTTACTGTGGGTGTGACATTTTCAACACAACAGATATGTAGAAAATAAAATCACATAATTTTTAAAAAGAAATTAAATTATATATTAAATTATATATATATATATATTATTTTTATTTATTTTTTTTAGTTTTATTTTTATTTTTTAATAGTGCATGAACTTTACATCACACATTTTTTTAAACATCAGCATCATAACTTTAATTGTCTGAGTTATTCTATGGAGGACCAAACCTGCCAAAATTTTAAATACTTAAATAAATGTATAAATAAATATTGGAATAAATATATACAATAATGAATAAATAAATGGGTGAATAAGTGAATAAAACGAAAAAAACTGTTAAATAAATAGAACATAAATAATTAAATGTCTTAAATTTATTTATACTATTATTTATTTATACTTTTTTCAGGTTTGGTCCTCCATATTATTAAGTCTGTTCACTCCGGTTTATCAAGCCCCGAGAATTTCAAACCTCAAGCTCCGCCTCCTTTTTCTTCTTCTACTGTTTCTCTATGAGGTTGATTTAACCTGAGGCTGCACTACTGCCCTCTACTGGAGGAGAAAAGAACTAAAGCCTTCGCCTATGTGTATTTGGTTAGATTATTGAATTAGAACGGGAATAAACGGAAAATAAGCACAGATAGATGTCACTACATTACACCTACTATATCGTATGCACTTCAGAACGGGGCATTAGGTCATTAGCATAGGGCTTCTCCATCACAACGTGATTGTTTTTTAACCGATGAGAAGTCGTATCTGATTGGCTGCAGAGGGCACTACGTCCTCAACCAATCAGGAGCAGGTATGAGATGAAAACGAGCTGTCAGTGAAGACAGAGCAGTTGCAGTTAGTGAGCATTGTGAAGACAACTGTTTATGTGACTTTTAAAGCATCTGAGTGGAAAATGTCCCAATTTCTGTTCTCTGGAACTTCAGCTGCTGCAAGTAAGAAAGACTCAATGACAAACAGGGCTTTTATACTTTAGAGAGGGCCTTTAGACTGGAAAGTGTGTGTTATTACAGTGGTGTAGCAGCAAGTATTTATGTCTCCTCAGAAAAATAGTTCCTGTATTTTATTCCTGAGATGGATAATTAAGCAATATCACACCAGAGGGAGTGCTGGTGTGCTGAAATATCAGCACTGGTGTAGATTTGATTGTTGTAAATATCTGTATCTATCTAATCCTTATTTTTTAACAGTCTTTTACTTAATTACTGTATTCACTTATTTAACGTTTATTCTTTCTAACGTTTATTATTTTATTTGTGATTATTTCTTGAGTGGCTGTAACAAAAGTCATTTCCCCCTGGGATTAATGAAGGAATTCTGATTCTGATTCTGATAATCATACCAGTGCTGATATTTAACCCAACAGCACCACCTCAAGTGTGATATTAGCTGTTGCCAGGCAACACATAAACGTTTCCTAACTGACCGTTGACTAATGTCTGTATAAAGTCCCAGTGCTGTTGTTGATCTATATCAGCAATTACGTTTTCAATTACCCATGTTCAATTACAATTACATTAAGATAACAGTGAGCAGCATTTTTCCCCAATCACAATTAAATTACAATTATTTTTTATCCTCAGAAAGTCAATTACAATTGTGTTTTCAATTACTAAAGTCCAATCACAATTACTGAGCTTGAAATAAATAACCTAATAACATTGAACCTACCTCTTGTGTTAGCTTTCTGTTAGCATCTCTTACGATAACAGGTCCTAAATCAGTTAAAACACACTAAAAATTAATTTCTATCATCTAATTTATTTCCTATCCATTGGTTACATTGTTAGGCTTCCTAATCAATGAAAATATAAGTTCTAATATTTTTGTCGTGGGCATCTGAGCCTTTTATGTGTCAGTGTACCCCTCAATTTTTATATTTTTTTAATGGTAAAATGTGGAAAAGCTGGATTTGAAAAATATTTGAATAATTGTTAACTACATATGTGTAAAACTTTGCATAAAACTGTAACATGGTTCTTTAATTGACAATTTTTGTAGAATTTACATGGTAATTACAATTACAAAATTAAATTTTCTGAATTCAATTACAGTTTAATTACTCTTACAACAGCAACATAATTTTTCAAATGCAATTACAATTATAATTACACCAAAATTGTACTTAATTATCAATTACACGATTACAATTTTAATTGACCCCAACCCTGATCAGCACTCATGGAATGTGACGTCTCTTTTCCAATCAAATTACTAACTGTTGTATGAGTTGCATTGAGTCCCTTCCAGGTACCAAGTCCTGTTGGAAAATGAAATCTGCATCTTCATAAAGTTGGTCAGCAGCAGGAAGCATGAAGTGCTCTAAACTTTCTGGTAGACGGCTGCGTTGATCTTGGACCTAAGGAAACACAGTAGACCAACACCAGCACATGACATGGCACCTCAAACCATCACTGACTGTGGAAACCACAATACAATTATGGAGAAAATATGTTGTCCACTACAGACACATACACAGACTGAACTAGTCTATACTCACCCTCTGTTCTTTCTTTCTACTGCAGCAGCTGAACTTCAGGTTCTCCACAGCAGCACAGTGGATTACTCCATCCTGGAGTGTGTTGGTGAAGGCAACTTTGGGAAGGTGGTCAAGTGCCAGAACCTCAGCAACAATGAGACGGTGGCTGTAAAAATAATCAAGGAGGGCTTTGAAGAAGATCTTGAGCATGAGGTACTTGTTTGTACCTTCTATCATATTTGAGGGCTCAGGTTTTGCTACTTCTAAACTCTATGAACAATATTTTTTGTTATTAATGTGTAATTACTTCAACATAGCAATGTACATTTCAGGACTTCTGTTCTCTTCAATGCAATTTTGGGAAAAACATATCTATTTTTATTTATTCATAACCTAATATTCCATGTACATATCATATCAATATACATGTAAATGTAAAGCTGATTTACACTTGTTTATATAGCTTTTGTACCTATTACTTTATATATTTATTCATATCTAATCCAACATTGAAAACAAACTTTGTTACCATTTGCACTTTTTTGATATTTGCAAAATAACAATATAAGATTATCTAAGACCTGTTGGAACCAGATGATGTATTTTAAATCAAACTGTACATTCTTCTTCTTTTTTTCTATTTTTTTTTTTTTTACAGATTTCCATGCTGAAGTTAATCAGTGTCCTGGATGCTGACCACACAAATTTGCTCAAATTTTATGAGCATTTTGTGTACATGAACTACAACTGCCTGGTATTTGAGATTCTGGACGTCGACCTTTACACTTTAATGGAAAACCGAGAGTGGGAGTACCTGAGTCTGACTGAAATCCGTTCTATTGCTGAACAGGTATGGTTTATAATATTTGTTGTCAGAGTGTGTGTGTGTGTGTGTGTGTGTGTGTGTGTGTGTGTGTGTGTGTGTGTGTGTGTGTGTGTGTGTGTGTGTGTGTGTGTGTGTGTGTGTGTGACCTTTTAACTACAAATTAATGCAATATCATCCGACCAGCAGCAAAAAGGGGCGTTTTGGTTTGTAAGCGGGTACACCCCCTTTAAAGACAGATACACCCCCTTCTTCTCATTCATTTTTGAATTGTAACTTAACGTCTGGTCTTGATCGGTATTTCATCTGACCAGCAGCAAAAGGGTTAGGTTAGGGTTAGGGTTACTTCTACTTCTACTTAGACTATGACAGAAGTCAAGTAGCAGAAATGATGTATTTTCAAACCCTTTCTTATTGGTTGGTGAAAGGCCAATCAGATTGGTGTAAAGCCTATACAGCAAACAGACAATGTTTATTCTAATCCTGTGTCTTCTGATCTTGTTTCTGCAGCTACTGGTGGCTTTAGGTTCCCTGAAAGACCTTGGAATCATTCACACTGACATAAAACCTGACAATGTCATGGTGGTCAGTGGGAAGATCCAGCCATTGAAAGTCAAACTAATCGACTTTGGTCTGGCTATTACAACTTCCAGCATGGAGCCTGGCCTTGACATTCAGCCTCTAGGATACAGGTAGGAGGATTTCTCCTCACATGGCTTAGCTGTGGTTATGACAAACCTGTATTGTATTGTATTGATATGTTGGTCACAGATTCTCACTCTTAACTCGTGTCTTTGCTCCTCAGGGCTCCTGAAGTCTCCATTGGCCTTCCCTTCAGCGAGGCCATTGATGTGTGGGGCCTGGGTTGTTTGCTCACATTCCTCTACATTGGAGAAAACCTCTTGTCTGTGTCCTGCGATTATCAGATGATGAAGCGTGTTTCAGAGCTTCTTGGTCTACCAAAGGACGACCAGCTCCAGGCCGGGGTTCACACCAGGAGCTTCTTTTGTGAGGCTGAGGGAAGCCCAAAATGGCGATTGATGGTAAAACTGAAGGGTTTTTTTTCGGCAAACCTGAGTTCACCAAAGTTTAACTTTACAATGAACTTCATGACACTCATCTTGTTTTCCCAGACACCAGAGGAATATGAAGCTGCGAACAACATCGTACCTGAGGAGGAACAACGTTTCGTTGAGTTCTCTTCTTTGGATGATCTGGTTAATGTAAGTTTTGAATTAACATTTTCTATTTAAACATTTGTTTTTTGTCAATTTAAAAAAAGCAAGTTTTTAAGTTTAATAACTCTTAAAACATGGATGACATAGATTACTGTTTAAATATTCTAAATCATTTATTTGGAAAATGCTATTCATGATGAATGAGAAATTTCCTTTAAACAAAATCTGATGTAAATTCATGCAGTGTCCAAATCTATTCACTGTCCTGTTATTAAGTCTTGACTGCCATGAAGCTTGTGAGATATCCTGACCATAAACTACTCACTGATATGCCTGATGTGTGAGCTTGTGTAATAACCAGTGTCTTGTATTAAAATGCAGGTTCATCCAGGAGAAGAAAGTGGTGAGGCTGAGGACAGAAAAGCCTTTGTCGACCTGCTGAAGCATCTCCTGCGCTTGGATGGAGATGAAAGGATCTCTCCCTGTCAGGCTCAGTTTCACCACTTCTTCACCACATCCCACCTCAACCAGCAGGAGACCAGCAGACACTATCAACCCTCCTCACAGGTTGATAACACAACCTGCCCTGCATCTGGTGAAGAGTCTGTTCTGGATCAAGCCTGTGTGACAGAATCAAACGATGGTGACAGACTGAATTTGGCCGCTACATCCTGGGATATGTTCAATGTGACTCTGCCAGAAGAAGAACTTTCAATCAGTTGTGATGCCTTGGTTGAAGAAGCTTCACATGATCTCCCTCCTGTAACTGATGTGGACCTGGTTTCTGTTCCCACTCATACAAATGATCAAGTTCTGGATCAGTCTTCAAGTGGAACAAAAAAACGTTCTTTGGTGAAGAGGATTCGAAGGCTTTTCCGAAGAATCAGGACTTTTTTTGTCAAGAAGTGAATCCTTATACATGTAAAAACATATGTTCAATAGTTGGTTTTAGATCATTTGGACTTTCACAGATATATTTTATATATTTTTATATTAAACAAATAAACATGTAAATATTTATTCTTTTGTTTTTGTTCCATGTTTGTGTTGTAGTTTAAGAGCCTCTTAATTTTATATAATAAGTGACTTAAACTGGAGGTGATCAAAGAACAGGTGGAAAACGCTAGAACCTTGGTGTTCTGATTGACTCAGATTTGATCTAACTGCTTATTGTTAGATTAAATCAAAAACAGCCTTCCACCACATAAAGAACATCTCCATCTCCTTAATGAGTCAGAAAGACCAGGAGACCAAACTTCCTGTTAACTTCAAAACAAGAGCCCTTTTTACATAAGTGTTAAAAAAAGACTAATGGAAGACGAGACGAGATGTTTTTATTTTGAAAGGGGATGTTTGATTTTTTTTGCCGGTGTCATGTACTGAGAGCACATCGTACTGAGATTGTATATGTGCATTACTGAAAAATGAACTTTTGGCTAAAAAACATTAATTCATTTTTGTTTTCAAAGTGAACAGACACGTTTTATTTGTTTATTGGATTATGTTAGTTTTATAACCTCATTATGTAGGTAAATTCAGTACGTGACACCGGTCCCAGGACCATTTTACATTCTGCTCGCAATGCATCATGGGATAGTTGAGTGTGACAAGTGTTCCCACCGTGCACACTTTAAAACTGTCCCAATATAGCAGGGGTGCACACACTTTTTCGGCTGGGGGGGTTAAAATAGTAAATAATTAGATTTTAATACACAATTATGATTATGATTATGATTATTATTACAATTGTTTAATTTAGTATTTGTATAATAGGCAAAGCAAATGTACAGGACATCTAAAAAAAATTAGAATATCATGAAAAAGTTTATTGTAATTTTTTGTCACTCATTTCAGAAAGTCAAACCAATTTATGATATAGACTCATGACACATAGAGTGAAATATCTCAAGCCTTTATTTCTTGAAATGTTGATGATTGTGGTTTACAGATAATGACAACCTGAAATTCAGTCTCTGAAAATTTGAATATTACATAAGATTAATTAAAAAAAAAAGAATAACTTAAACAAAAAAGTAAGGCTTCTGAAAAGTATGTTCATTTCTATGAACTCAATACTTAGTTGTGACTCCTTTAGCATGAATTACTGCATCAAAGCTGCGTTGCATGGAGGTGATCAACCTGTGGCACTGCTCATAGTGTAATGGAAGTCCAGGTTGCTTTGATAGCAGCCTTCAGGTCATCTGCATTGTTGGGTCTAGTGTCTCTCACCTTCCTCTTGACAATAACCCATAGATTCTCTATGGGGTTCAGGTCAGACCATTTTGTTGGCCAATCAAGCACAGTAACACCATGATCATTCAACCAGCTTTTGGTACCTTTGGCAGCGTGGGCAGGTGTCAAGTCCTGCTGGAAAATGAAATCAGCATCTCCATAAAGCTTGTCAGCAGAAAGAAGCATGAATGTCTAAAATGTCCTGGTAGATGCTGCTTTGACTGTGGACTTCAGAAAACACAGTGGACCAACACCAGCAGATGACATGGCAGTCCAAAGCATCACAGACTGCGGAAACTTCACACTGAACTTCAAGCAAGGTGGATTCTGAGCTTCTCCACTCTTCCTCCAGACTCTGGATGATATGTAAAATGTACTTTCATCTGAATAAAGGTCTTTGGACCACTGAGCAACAGTCCAGTTCTTTTTCTCCACAGCCCAGGTAAGACACTTCTGACGTTGTCTTTTGTTCAGGAGTTTCTTAACACAAGGAATGCAACATTTGTATCCCATGTCTAGGATTTGTCTGTGCGTAGTGGCTCTTGATGCACTGACTCCAGCCTCAGTCACTCATTGTGAAGCTCCCACCAATTCTTGATTGCATTTTGCTTAACAATCCTCTAAAGGCTGTGGTCATCCATTTTGCTGGTGCACCTTTTCCTACCACACTTTTTCCTTCCACTCAACTTTCTATGAATATGCTTGGATACAGCATTCTGTGAACAACCAGCTTCTTTAGCAATGACCTTTTGTGGCTAACCCTCCTCTTGGAGGGTGTCAATGACTGTCTTCTGGACATCTGTCAAGTCAGCAGTCTTACAGTACCCATGATTGTGTAGCCTACTGACCCAGACTGAGACACCATTTAAAGGCTCAGGAAACCTTTGCAGGTGAACTTTTTCATAACATTCTAATTTTGAGACACTGAACTTTGGGTTTTCATTATCTGTAAGCTCTAAGGGAGTGTGAGTGAGTTCTGTAGTGTGGCTGGTTTAACTGAGCTTTTCATGCTGTTCTGAGAAGTGGTGAAAGCAGCAACTCGTAAATTAAGTAATTTAATACAAAATAAGCAATAATAAAAAAAAATGTTTGCTATAGGCAACATTGTAATTTGCTATATCGCCAAAATAAAAATCTCGATATATTGCCCAGCCCTATTGGGCATTCCTAATTGTTTTCCTGAAAAATTGTGATGGAATGCTTAGTAATATTGGTCATTCATAAACCGAGATATGAATTTTTGAAATTTTGCCAATGATGAGTGATACTAACAAACAAACCAATACATAATGATAAAATTATAATTGATTACTTCTTTGGTGGAGGTAATTAAGTTACTTTTTTTTTTTTTTTTTTTTACCAAGGATTGATTGACTAACTTACTAACATAAAAACATCATTCTTAAATAGGTTTAGGTTTTATGATGAGTTTTCAACCAATTACTGCTCGATAGGAGTGGAAATATTTAGACAACTCATGATTGGATTATAGTGACCTTTGACTGAGTCAGAGCAGCTCTATGGGTCTCTATTATGAAGCAGGATTTTCTCTCATCGCACTAACTTCCTGGATTTATTTGGTGTGTCCTGTTCTACGACGCGGGTGAACTTTTTACCTAACTACAGGAAATCACCGTGGTAACTTAGGCTGAACACCTAACTTGGTCAGGTCCAGGTTTGTTGCTGGATAAGATCTGAGCGAGTATAAAAGTGGGGCCTTATCCTCCCCTCTCTCAGAGCTTCCACGGTAGGAAACACAAGCACACACTGTTAAGTTAACATGTGGGATGAACATGGAGAGTGAACACTGAACTCAAACAGGCTTGTGGAGGAGGAGTCTATAAAAGAGGGTTCGAAGGAGTAATGTCGAAGAGAGAAGCAGCGCAGATTCTTGGAGTTTGGTATGTGGACGTGATCACACTGTGATGTACAGTTATACGTCCTGTTGTCTTCTCAGAGCAGATCAATATTTTACAATCACACAATAATGCGTGTGTGTGTGTTTCAGGCCCACAGCCACCAAAAAAAGATGTCAAAGAGGCTTATAGAAAACAAATAATGATCTACCATCCTGACAAAGGTGAGTGTGTTTGTGTTACCTGTGTGGGATAAAGCCACTGTCAATGGATCTGTGCCTGCACAAGTCGTGTTTGTATTTTTAAATATTGTACGCCACTGCACACTTACATTTGCAAATCACAGTTGTGTTTGTGGATTTTCTTCTTGTGGAATTGAATGACAAAGATAATGTTCAAGTTAGGCCTGGGTTGAAAATCAATAAATCAATTAACCGGATGGTAAATAAAATGAACTCGATAAGTTTTCCGGCTTTGGTATATTGCCATATTCATGCGTATCTGGCGGCGAGCCTGTCGCCTGTTGGCTGCAGAGGCTAGTGTTAGCAACGGATATTAAACAGCAGATAACGCAGTCAGTTCTAATAATTTCTCAGTAAACCTGCAGTGTAATTACTCTAAAATAATGTACCACCGCCAGGCAATCTTAGATTTAGGTAAATCAAACTGTTATAGTCCAGTACATGCGGCAACTCTGGACCTACTACGTAGCTTCGGATTGCTACTCCGGCTACACCCAGTGGCCTGTGAGGCAGCGGAGCCTAGTACCAGCGGTGTCCGCCAGCGTAGGAGAGGTAAGCGGTGTGATCGTAAGCAGAAGCGGGGATGCCGAGCAGGGCTAGCGATTAAGCTAAGTTTAAGTATTTTGTTTTCCTCGTCTTTGGCCTCCAAACAGGCTGGATGACAAGAGGGTTCACTCTCAGCACCTTCATGTTTGTTCCATAGTGAAATGAATGGGGTAAACTGGAAACTATTTGGTCCATTCTGTATGTTTTAAGATGTTTTGACACAGGGGGAGGCGGGGCCGCTAGCGTTTTTGTTTACAAAGGTTCTAACTGGATTGGAAGTGTTATCTGTTAAGGAATGTACAACTGTATACCTCTGTGCCTCAGTGTTTAATATTTTTTGCAAGCGCAATTTTGTCTTTGAGAGAGACTTGATAAACCATTTTATTCATGGCTTTGGTTGTGTGTGGTTTTGCATTTGAGGTGTTTTTTTCCTTAACAGAGACAGGGTCTATTTTATTGTTTTCGTTTGTGATATTTATTAAAGTGCAATTTTTTTGCTAACAGTAATGGTAAAAATACTAATGAGAAATAGAAGTTGATTGCATTTGAAAGGGTGTACTTGCATTATTATGATATGTTATCATTACATTAGTGGTTACATTAGTCTAAAAAAATAGGCCAATAACATTGTTTATTGGCAATAAATTGCGTCCAGCAAAATCTGTTTTCGGCCCAGGCCTAGTTCAAGTGTCAAAAGTACGTCATGAGGTCCCAGGCATTATGTGTCGAGTACAGATCAGCAAAGGAAACATTGTACACAAAAAATCAAGTCCTCTGCAGCAGTGGTTCTTAACCATTTCAGAGCGCGACCCCCAAAATAAAGGTTCCAGAGACAGGGGACCCCCACTGTACCTGAAGGTGGTTGAAGACAGACATGAACAATGAAGAACAGTTATGTGGAGACAGGGCCATCTATAAGAGGGAATAAAGGGGAGAGCTTTTTGGGGCCCATCCATAAAGTCAGCAAAATGATGGTCCATTGTTCTATGACTCTGTGATAAACATATTTATTTATTTGTTTGAATAATAGCCACTGTTATCCAGGAAGTTTATTATTATTTGGGTCATAGTATAGAGTCATCTTTAAAGAAGTAATGCCTTGTTTTTATCAGAAATAAAATGGGTTCAAAGCGTTGTAATGCCAGTTTTTATCCCTTACTATAGCCTTGCCTCTGTTTTCAAGCGTTTGAAATGTTTTCAGGTACTACAACTCCAAAATAGACATTCATTAAAAACAGGTTTTGTGTAGCTTTGAACAAATAAGTCAGGAAAATTGCAGCTACAGACCTGCTTTCAAACTCACCACATTTTATCCACAGAACCTATAAACAAGCGAGATGTAATATATACCATTGATTCTCAAACTTTTTTGGCTCAAGTACCCCTTTCTCTCATTTCTGAATCCAAGTACCCCCTTATGTCCAACTACCACACTATAGAGCATACTGATGGAATGAATTAGTGATAACACACATTTTAAAGAATCTCATTTTGTAAATAAGTGGACAGAAACAGAATTTAGTTCCTCCTGGATAGATTTATTTCTATAGTTTTTATTGTTTATGTGTGTTGTGTGCGTACAAAGCGGCCGTGATACGCACTTTGGTGACATGAATTAAACGAAGCCTTGAGGCAGAGAATTTGCCTCGAAGCTTTTTTGTAATCTATTGATTGGAGGAATCGTTTCAGCACTAGTCAACATATGCGACATTAGGTAGGAAAAGTGGTGGAAAGGGTTTATAAAGTGCTGAAAATGTATTGAAAGTGGAAAAAATGTGCAGAAAAGCCATTTAAATTTGATAGGAAAGTAGCAGAAATGGGACTAATGTAGCAAAAATGCACTAAAAGGATAAAACATTTGACAAAAAGTGAGTTTGGTGTAGTTGCAGAAAATGCGTAAAAATGGGCTCCAATTGTTCAAAAAATATTCTTAGTTTCTTGAAAGTATCTGGCGACATCCTGACCCCGAATGGGTTTGTTGGGTCTGTAGCTTGTAAAATGACTAAAGAACTCCTGCTGCTAAAATGAACATGTGTTTGTCGTCCTACAGGTGGATCTTCATACATGGCAGCTAAAATCAAAGAGGCCAAGGTGCTGATGGACAGTGAGTCCAAGCAATAAACTGATGAGCTGTTGCACTGACGGGCTGACAATATTGCCAATATTTTGGCTAAATAAAACTTTATCTTAATAAGCCTCCATGTGTGCTGATATTAATCATATTTGTGCAATTCACTGTTAAGCGTTTGTCTCATCTTAGATTTGAGGGAAATGTCGGAAGTGCTGGAATATGAATCCCAACATAATACACAAAGTACACAAAATGACTCATAAAAGATAAAATGACAAAAATGACCAACAACCACTTAAATAAAATAATATTGGCTACAAAAACATGCAAAAACACATTACAGAACAGCTCCAAAGAAACAAACTTACAGAAAACAAAAATACAGAAAGTGACCAAAAAACACACAAATCAACAAATCCAGGAACACAAAATGACAACACAAATAACAAAAACACACAATGACTAAAAACCACAAAAACAACCTCTTTTTCCCCCTTGTATTATTGCTCAGAGGGGTATTCAAGAAAGAGGGGTATGTTCAAACTCTGAGTATGTTTGGGCTCAAATGAGGGAAACTTTTGAGTATCCCATTCCTGAAGGCGAGGTAAATTCTTCTCTGAGTTTGTCACCATGGTAACTTTCTCCATAAACTGAAGCTGCTAGCTGGCTGGTTTTGTCTGAGAGCGTAGGGTCGGGGTCTGAATCCAAGCTCATTCGTGTTTTTTTGGACGTCCAGTTGACTCTGGCGACTACATTGCATTAAAAATCAATATAAATGACTCGACGTCAAGCGTCTGTCGCTGTCTTTATAGCCACTGTAGCAGGAGGGCTGTACACTTTCCCAACTAACTGGAGCCAAATGAAAGTGTAATACTCCTTGAATACATCTTTTAAATAATAATTACATTTTGAGTGAACTCATCCTTCAGAAACTCCATAAGTTGAGCATTTAAACTGTAAGTACAAGTGGAGCTGTCTATGAAAAGTGCTGTAAACCTACAGCTTTAGAAGAAGTGATCAGCTCTCTCAGTGCAGCAGCCCTCCCAGGCATGTAGCCCACACTCCACAGACACATTTTATCTATTACATTTACAGTATTCCCCGGTCGTCACGTCACTGGCGCAATGAAGTGATGAAGCGACCGAAATCGCGGGCGATTTAAGCGACTATAGTCGCTTTAGAACAGGCTCAGATTCCACAAACCTCAGCTTATTTCACCCATCGGGATAAAATAAATCACTCTCTTCCGGAGCAGCGTAGCGTTCCGAACGTTGTGTCATCAATATACCAGTAAGGTGGTATAATAAAGATGTATATCACAACAAAAATATATACCGGTAATTGGTATGAACTGGTGTACCGCCCACCCCTATAATGATAATAAATATACATATATATCCGAGTCCTGATCAGGAGAAAACGTCCGATTCCAATCAGTCTGAAACCACGTGATGGGGTCGTATCCTTAGTAATACTATTACTAATATTGTGCTGCAGTAGCATCGTGATTGTTTTGGTTCTCGGTTTAATTAGTAGTCTGTGGTGCAGAAACTTTGGTTGTAGTCCAGTTTGGTGCTGGTTATGTTGTTGTGCCACTTTGGTGAGTCTACCATCGCTCCTTAAGGGGAGACTGTATTATTGTGATTGTAAGAGTCAATGGGAGTGTGAATGGGTGTATCTGTGTGTGTTGCCCTGCAATGGACTGGCACCCTTCCAGGGTGTGTCTCCACTTAGAGCCTAATGACAACTGGACAACCATCCACTTGGCCATTGTTTTGTTTAACAAAAAGGGGCATGTACTGTATAATAAGACTCGCTCTTCAACATGCTCCTATTCTGACATGTGAAAAGTACTGACTATCAATTATAATGCTGATATTGTGAACAGGATTTCATGGAAGAATAAATTTGATTTGATATGCACCAGCAGACCCACGTGACCCTGAAAAAGAGCAAACTGGACGGATCCATCCATCCAGTTTCTGACCTGCTTTTCAGGGCCACAGGAAATGAAAAAAAAAAACAGTCCAGAAAATGTTGCTGCTTGCAAGACTTTAAAAAAAAATCTAACAGAAATCGACATAGGATCGCAACAAGATGTAGGGCTGGTTAATCAGATTATTAAAGTCTCAATTTAATTTCAAACCAATTTTGGCTTATTAACAATTCAATTTTTGATTATTGATCATCCATTTAACATCAGTCAACTGCTTATATATTGGCTTCTCTCTTTGGTATCACCTCACAGCACTTTTAATATTGTTTAGTCACTGTAGTGTATTTGAAATATCTAAATTAGGACGACTCGCCTGGCTTGAATTACAGTTTGAAAAATGTAAATATGTGACCTTTAATCAAGAATACGTTTGTGATTATTTTTAAGGGTTTGCATCACTACCTTTAGCGCATGCCACAGCACAACAATAGATACAATCAAACTTGATTTTCATGTTGAACATTTAAGGAACCCACATAGCAGGGAGGCAAAGTGTACAAATAACTGTTTTTAAAGCCCTAACATTCAGTGTAAACACCAAAACTATTGTTGATAATCAAAAGTAATCATTTATTTTAATAAGATGACTAAAAATGTATCTCAGTGTAGTGAGGACAGTAGGAAACACAGTCATCTGTTTTAAAGTCATATTCTTTATTTTGCACGAATCAAAAAGTTCTCAGTTGAAAAGAAACTATTCCCAGTTACATCAGTGACAGTGACAGTGCATCGCATAAACATAACAAATAATATAATAAAAAAAACAGGAAGAAGAAATTTATTACATAATTGTGAAACAATATCATTACCATAAACCAATAAGAGCATTTTTTTTAATGAAAAGATATCAAACACTGACAGCCAGGTACTTTAAACAGACAACAGCTGCAAAAGACAACACAAAGTAAAGGAATACCCTAGAATAATGCTTCATTTGGTACAATCCATCCCAAGAACCGCTCAAACTCACCATCTCTCTCTCACACACACACACACACACACACACACACACACACACACACACACACACACACACACACACACACACACACACACACACACACACACACACACACACACACACACACACACACACACACACACACACACACACACACACACACACACACACACACACACGTACACGACAAGAAGCAAATCATTTCATTAAAACATCATCACAGCAAATTACACGTAATAAATATCAGTGAAAGCACCTTTAAAGCCGAAATGTGTTCAATCAATCAACTGCTGTGCAACATGTAAAAATAGTCATAAAAAGTGTATGATACATTTAAAACACATGTCGGACCTTAAATCATTACAGACATTACTGATGACTATGAATATATACACAACTCTGACGGGCTGCGGTCCCAAAAAAAAATCTTCTTGGTGATTCTGTGATGCTGGAAAACCAGGCATCATCATCGTCATCATCATCATCATCATCATTCTATTTATCAGACCTAGTGGCAGCCACAATCAAGCTCAACATAGTCCAACTGTAATATAATCCTTTACAAAGTCCCAAAAGAAAGACAGCGTGCGTCTAAAGTCCTCAGAACTGATGTGGCCTGTATCTACAATCACACCCGAAGCCCTTTACAGCTGCAGATATAGATTATACTGATAATCCAGTATTCTATGGAGTAATCAGATTAAATATACTTTTGCTTAATTAAATCTCATTTTTAAATGTACAACAGAAAATAAGACTCATCAATTAAAGAGCAACTAAACCCCAAAACCACTTTTTTGTGCTGGAAACAAATGTATTTGGGTATAAAATAGTGTTGTTGATTGATTTTTCTCTAACTCTTGACATTTTAGTCAAAGTACTTGAATTTGTCATATTTCTTTGTAAACATGTGAGAGTGACAGCCCTCTATGGGCTGAAACCCAGCTATTACAATTGAATTGGCTGAGAATGGTGGTTTCTTACATCATGAACCACCACTGTTGGCCCCGCCCTTTTTATAAAAACTAACACTTGTGGACTCTACATTCTGTGGCAAGTAGGTTAGATTGAGAGCTATAGTGAATATTGAGTAGCTGGTTAGCAAAGCATAGATTTGATGGTATAGACTGGGCATGTCTTTACTGCTCCAGGAGCCCCACCCAAAATGAATACTGTTTTTTTCATTTCTATCAGCAAAAACCTCAGGGTTTAGTTCCTCTTTAATAATACCAACCAGTTTGTTTCCTATTTTAGAAAAAGTTACATTTATTACAATGTATTATTATGCAAAGTAGAAAAAGAAAAAAAAAAAAACATGCATATTTGTTGCAAAAAGATTCCACTGTATGTGGGATCAAGCTAAGACAGTAAAAAAAAAAAAAAAAGAAAAAACCTTTAAAAATGTGTTTTTTAAATAAATGATGCTCATATTTCATATTTTTTTTTGTTATCAATGTATTCAAAGAATTCAAGAAGGAATTGTTGCAGCCTAAAACCTTTGGTGTGATGTTTCATTGGAGGAGATATGGCACGATACAGAAAAAAGAGAGAAGCATGCTCAAAACTACCAAAAAAAACAAGAAATTCACAACAGATTTAAGGAAAACTGAGGTTTTTCCTTTTGCACTTGGTGATTCATGAATGATTCATGTGAACATCTTTCATCCAAATGATTCATCAGAGTTTAATCCACAACACGAGTGCTCAGTGGGACCTGTGGAGTTCACTGCATCTCACTTACAAGGTTTCCATCCATCCATCCATTCATTTTCAGACCTGCTTGTTCCCGTTTTCACCATAAGCTCTTTGATAAGATGTGATCTGTAGAGCTTTTCTGCCGTGTGATCGATTACATTCTTTGTAAATACTGCACACAGCTGAAGACAAACACAAATAAAGTGCTGGCATCAATGTGAAGCACAGCAGCTCGAGTCTAAACCAACTTTTCCCTACTTATAATGATCGCCTTAAAATGCCACAGTTTGCACAGTCCTGAATGTGGACTATTTGTTCCTGTGGTTCTATTCGTATCTTCCTCTGCTGGAAATATGGCTTCTGCTCTAATATGGCTCCTGTTTCCCTTTTTGTTCCCTTTAATAACCAGGCACTGGTTAATGTTCCTTCCTAACATTTAGTGTGAGATGTAGTCAGAATAAATACTAAAACATTCTCAGGATTGCATCTTTTCCTCTGCTCATGGAATCAGTGAAAACAATCAGCTTTGCATGAAATAAATGTAATTAGAGCTGGGGCTGACTTTTCTTTGTGTTCAGAGTAAGGCTGAGCCTCTGACACTCAATAGTGAAAGCAGTAAACAGTGATTGGCCGCAGATGCTGATTTTTGTCAAACTTGATCCGAGTCACGAGGTAAGAGGAAAGTACTTGCAATGTTTACCAGCTGCTAGTCTAAAAAACAAACTACTCTCCTTATTCGATTAACACTGATTTCACCTCCTCACAATTCTTTATGTAACACATGACCACAGCAGTCACACACGTTAGAAATGAAACGTCTGCTGCAGTTTCATTCCAAGCCATTTCATCTCAGAGTTTTTTTTTTATCAAGTGGGAGATTTACCAGCAAGTTAATCCAGAAGCTTTGCATTTCATTTTCTGCCCAGTTTCAAGTACTTCAATAGTGTATCAGACCAGAAGTGAGACTTTCTATGATTTATACAGAACACAAATCATTTTCAAAGACTGCCTGCCCCCGACTGGAACTGAAACCAGTGTTGTGATGCGTCATTGCTGTAGTTAAATATAACTGACCACTGGTAGATAAAACGTCTGAATTGACCACAAACCAAAGCATCTGTGAGCTGCTGCTGCTCTCAGCTAGCTCTGCTTCGGGCTCACACTTTGCTTGGCCTGTGCTTTGGATGCCTTTGCAGAGGCGGACGAGGAGGTGGAAGAAGACGAGGAGGAAGAGGAGGAACTCCATCGGGTCTCCACGCCGGTGCTCGTCATTTTTAGCTTCCGCCGTTTTGCCAGTGGTGCGTTGTCGACACTTTTCAGAAAGAAGCCCTCTCTCTTTCCACGATTAAAAGCCTGGCAGAAGTAAAACATCACAGACAAGAGACGGTGATGCTCACATTTAATGGTTTAGAGACATTGGTTGTTCTGGGAGATGTCTTTACTTTGTAAGTAGCGTTGACATAGGTGCGGACAGTTGGTCCACTGGACTCCAACACGTCAGGAGTACACAGAGGGGTGGTGGACATGGAGGCTCCACCCTGCAGCCAGCTGTTCTCCTTTAGATCAGAGAGCTTGAGACGCCTCTCTGGGTCCACAGTCAGAAGGCCTCCAATCACAGAGAAACAGAAGAACCAATAAGAACAGACACAATAGCAACCGTATGAGCAACTAAAAGCAGAGAGAACCATAAAACAGCCTCATCAAATAGAAAGAGAACAATAGGAACTAAAGCTTTAACAAATAGCAGAGCTGGGTGATATTATCGGCTGATGTTTGCCATAAAATGTAACATCGGTGTCCAGGGGTGGACTGGGACCAAAATTCAGCCCTGGCACTTTCTATGCAGACCAGCCCACTACGTTATCAGTGACACCACATAGAAGCAGTTATTAAGTCAGTGATTCTCAACATGTGGGTTTTCATGTCATCATTTTAATTTTCCCCCAGAGAACCTTAAAAAGGGGGAAACGGTTTCCTTTGTCCCATTTTTGCCCCTTTTCCAAACCTTTTTTCAGACTTTAGCTACCGTTCAATGCTTGCCTTTTTTTTTTTTCTATTTTCTTTTCTTTTTTCTTTTTGCATGTTCTTTTCAATTCAAATTTTGTTCTTTCTTTAATTTTTTTGGCCACTTTTCATCCCAATAAATACCACTTGTTTCCTATTTTCCTCACATTTTCCTGACTTTTTCACTATTGTTTGCCACATTTGACTAACTCTGGCATATTTACATACTCACTACTGGATTCAACCTTTTCAACTCAAGTGAATAGAAAATATTTAAATAAACAATGACATAAGTAAGACAAACATTTCCTATTTAAAGTGCAAAACGTGTGCTGCTCTGCAAACAAAACACAAAACCAGACACTGACAATTCCTGCCAGTCTAAAATTAAAACCAAATCATGTCATCATCTTGACATTCTTCATGAAAATATTCCGCTCTGATCGTTTTAAAAATGCAAAGTTCATGCACAAACTACAACAGTTTACACATCTCATTCCCAGATCTAAGATATGGACACATTTGTTCAATATTAGCATGTCTACATTTTCTAACCCTAACCCAGCAACTGAGATGTTTGGACATTGACTTTGTCTCCTGCAGTTGGGACAGATGTAGCAGGGATGGAAAGGAATGCTTAAAAAAAGAAATTGAATATTTAGTGTTGGACGATATTGGCAAAAGGTTAATATTGAACATCTCTAAGAAAAATTGTAACAAAAGAGCTGAATATCTCTTTATGAGCCAATGTCTGTCATACCTTTAACCAGCTCTTTGGCGTCCTCTGAGACGCCCTTCCAGGCCTCGCCGTCCAATGAGAAATCACCTTCTTTTATCTTTTGCATGATGTCAGCAGCGTACGAGGAGGTCATTCCTCGCTGCTCACTCTGAAATGGCACCTGGCCGGACAGCATGGTGTACTGATGGACACACACACACGCACAGGTAAGTGGTACGGTCCGTCTAACAGATGTGACAGATACCACCTATGAAGGCTTTTATTACCAGGATGACCCCGAGGCTCCAGAGGTCACAGGCTTTATCATATCCTGCGCTCTCGAAAAGCTCAGGTGCAGCGTACTGCAGCGTGAAGCAGGGCGTCTGCAGCGGGGCGCTGCCCGCCGGGCACAGGCGAGCAAATCCAAAATCTATGACTTTCAGCACAGAGTCGTCACTATCATCTGTAAACAGCACATTCTGCAGGGTACACAAATGGAGACGTTTCAGACGGACATACTGTATAACTACTTAATAATAATAATATGAACTATTTCTTTAATCCCATACAGTAAATGCTTTCTGATAGGATTCAAACAAATATCAAGCAGTTACTATTTGTTCATCCCAGCTGTGCAAAAGGCTTGGTTAATAAAATCCCATTATTACCTGAACATAGCAAAATACTCGAAAAAAATTTGACAAATAGTCTCAGCAATGGTATTTATTTTGAAAGTATAAAATAAGAGCGTGGAAGAGCACGTGGAACATTTACAGTTTTGTTGGATAAAACTGAGCTCGTAAAGTTACTCTAAGTCCATGAGTTACTGATTATTTCCCACTACATTTTCAGGTTTACATTTTTCCTAAACCCATGTCTCTCACTTCTCTTAATGCAATATGCAACTCATCACATGAGTGCACTTTAGGTGATGGATTTAACAGAGATCTGAATTGATAATCGATGCATACTTTTTCAATAATCGTTTATTTAAATGGGGAAGTTACATGAAATACAGTAGAAGGTCAAAAGCACAATAGTTGAGCTGCTTATTTAGTTTAATATACTGCATCTAGTAAAAAATTAGAAAATCCCTTTTTGTTTTCTTCTGTTAATTGTATTATACTAGTACAGTGCCCGTCGTAAGTATGCATTCATGTGGTAGCATAAGGGATATATTTGCAGGCGCAAAATGTGGGTGCAATTTTCCTGGTTTAATTCTATGGGACATGTGCATGACTTCATCACTTTTAGATTTTTTTGTTTGGTGTATTTTTCTGTAACGTATGTTTTTTGGAGTCATGTGTATTTGTGTATCTTTCTGTTGTGTTTTTGTGCATTTTTTGTATAATTATTGTTTTTGTTGTCATTGTAGTGTGATTCAGGAGTCATTTTGTGTATTTTTTGTATGAATACTTAGTTTTGTGTATTTTGAGCCATTTTCATATTTTTGTTGTATTTTTCTGTAATGTATGTTTTTTTAAGTCATCATTGTGTGTATTTTTTATCTTTCTGTTGTGTTTTTGTGCATTTTTGGATAATTATTGTTTTTTGTTGCCATTATAGTGTGATTTTGGAGTCATTTTGTGTATTTTTTGTATAAATATTGTTTAGTTTTTTGTTTTATTTTACTCATTTAGTATATTTTTATTATAAATACTGTGTGTGTGTCTACATCCATCTCCTCCGTGCATTATCTCTCACACGTCTTGCACATAATCTGTCGCAGGTTGTTAAGAGAGACACGGAAGTACCAAGAAAAATAAATGTTTTGTAACACCAAAGTCGCAACTCTCTCTAAACGGCTCTGTGTGAGTTCAGCCGTGTGTGTGTGAGTTTACATTGTAGCTGCTAGTATTTTTCTTAGCACGGTTGACGTCACGAGACCGAGGAGTTCTCGCGGTATTTACATAATCGTGTGAGAACGCAGTTAACTCATTCAGTGCCAGCCATTTTCCGATTTTCTACCCCCCTCAGTGCCAGCCGTTTTTGAGCATTTTGACTGATTTTAAAGACCCACAATTTTCTACTTCGACGATCTGAAATCTGACACCAGATTCTGAAAGATTGAAGCCTCTACTTTCATTCGTTTGTAATCAGCCATTGAATAGAGCAAGTTTTACACAAATCTCCAGTTTCAGAGCAAAAAGCTGAGAAAACAGCCTTTTTGTAAAAAAAAAACCCTGTCAGTGACTTTAAAGCTATTTTTTTTGCTTTAGTGACAACTCTAAAATCTGAACATTGTTTCCTTATATAAAACATTAAAAAAACACTGAGACAGGGCTTTTGATGGCAAAACTATTATTATTTTGCTATCTGGGTCAGAGTTGAATGGATTTCTTACTGTATTTTGGCGTTCCTCCAACTTTCTCTCCCGTCAGTCTGCACACACGCAACTTCTTCCTCCTCCCCGACATACAGAGTGTCACTGCTTGCCCCGTTTTTTTGTGGTTTTATCTCACAATCGCCACATTATCCAATGAGTTCCACACATGCTCTGGTCGAGTATCCGCTGCTGTGCGCTGCTGGGAATGTCAACCCTGTACGTAGCGCCAATTTCTGTCTCGTAAACGCCTTTCCTCTCTCCCTCTGAGCTCTGCGGAGCATGGATGATCTCTCATCCAAAGGTGCGCTGCTACCTCCTACATGTCACCTATTATTTTGCTATCTGGCTCACAGGCTGGGTGTATTTTGTACCCACCTCCACATCCCCCTCCTCCCGACACGCAGGGATGACCCGTTTGGCCCAGTTAGTTAATGGTTTTATCTCACGATCACAACATTATCAATAATCCACTTAGGTCCACACATGTTCTGTGTTAGTATGTGGAGCTGTGAGCTGCTGGATACTTCACAATATCGCTCTGTAGTGCCATAATCTCCCTTTTTCCTGTTTCTTCCTGCTTTGCTGGGTACCATCAGTGGCTAATCTATCATCTAAAGGTGTACTGCTGCCATCCACGAGTTATCTCATCAATGGCACTGAGCGTTTGGATTTAAAATGATGAGTTATCTCGTCAATGGCACTGAGTGAGTTAAAGGAAGGGTTATAAACTTTTTTTTTTTTTAAACAGTGAATTACAATGACAAATACAATAATAAAGTGCAGCAATATTCTCAAACAAGTACAGATACAGATGGGCATTTATGTGGTTAATAGAGCCAGGGAAATAGATTGAATGACATATATAATTAGAAAAAAAAATAAAGAGAGAGAAAGAAGAGGAAACAAATGAATAAGATAAATAGATAAAGATAAATAAATAATAATAAAGGGGTGACAGGGAAACATATGAACACTTTTCAGACATATATGTATATATTACATTATTTACTTTTGTTACATGTTTTTTTAAGGTATTAAAATATATAAAGTTTATCTTTTGTTGTTGTCCTAGTCACATTTTTTAGCTACAGCCAACAGAAAGGAGATATGATGAAATAATCTGAAGTGTTTTATTTTGAAAAGTAACCGCATGTTTTATTGTTTAGTATGTGCTTAAGTTCCTGTTTCACTTTATTTGCTCTATGCTGAATTATTGTGTCGTGCTCCGGCATCTGCCAGAAATAGAAGTCCTGCGTATTTCTGCCGAAGGGCTCCGGACTGTCGGAGCTGAGACGGAGCAGATACGCAGCGCACGGGACCCGGTGGAAATGAACACATAAACTAAAGTGGAAACCTATCAGCTCCGGTGGTGGGGCGGAGACGTAACGGAGCCGCAACCAGTGGAAATCGGGGGATAAGATTCCCACCACTATAACTTGTGTCAGACATGTCTTAGGAAGTCATTCATATTAACTTTTAGCCTAAAAACACATGTCACATTCTTTTGTATGTGGGCGTCGCCATTTTGGAGATGTACACCGATCATGTTGTCCTTACGTAAGGACTACTGTTTGCATTTCCTGACGCGTTTATAATCAAATCTGACATTATGGTGCGTAGTTACGTGTTATCTTAGAAGAACAGGAATATTACAGTAAATGTATCTTGTGGATCTCCACAAGTGTGCTTTCATAAAAAATGGATGTCAATTGAAAAATACAGTGAATTGATTTTCCTCCAGTCATCAAAGCGCATCGCTCACCTCAGGTTTGAGATCTCTATGAACAACTCCAGCCTCATGCATGAAGCTGACAGCAGAGACCAGGCACTGCAGCAGCTGGCTTGCCTCGGCCTCACCAAACAGCTTCTTCTTCTTGATCCTCTCCAGCAGTTCTCCACCTCGCAGAAGCTCCATCACCAAGTAAGTGTGGAACTAACAGAAATAACACCAAATAGTGTTTGTGTGAGGTTTCACTGCACCACATTATAACCAACTGCTATGATTGTGAGTTTTTTTGTGGCGTACCTGATCAGTGAAAACATCTTGCAGCTTGACGATGTTGGGATGAGCCTCACATTGCCTTAAGGCAGCGATCTCCCTTTGAGTGTAAGCCTCCATTCTAAGACATTTGAAATAAAGAATCATCTTCAGCAGAATATTCTCATCTAAAACCATGACCACACTAAAGCTCCACCAGTGTTAAAGAGCTGCGCTGCTGCTGGCCCCACCTGCGGCTAATGATCTTCACAGCATACTCATGGCCAGTTTGTTTGTGTCTGCACTTCCTGCAGACGGAGAAACTCCCCTCTCCGAGCGGCGGCCCAAGGAGACACAGCTCGTAATGGAGAAAAAACTGGGATTCCTGAAGAAACATTACAGAGATCTTCCAATCAACTGTTGGAGACGGCATTTGTGTGACATGTTAAATAAACATAAGTAGGGCCCTAAAAAATCCATTTGATTGTTTTTCAAATTCCGTGTTTTACACATCCATTTTTTTTTAATAAAATTGGTTTTCAACTCCTGTGAGGAAACAAAATAGATAATAATAAAAAAGAAAACAAGAATTAAACAAAAATGTATGTCAAAAAATAAAAATGTACTGTAGTTTAAGACCATGTGTAAAGCAGAAATAAAAGGTAGATCTAAGTTGTAGTGACAAGGATTATTCTGACAGCTCCTTTTTAATTCTTTATAATATGTCATATACTGTAATGATGTATGAGCAGCATTAATGTCACCTATTTTCCCCTCAGGAATCAATGTTTTACTGAATCTGAGCAGGTTTATTAATTAAGCTTTGATCAACATAATTGAAATGATCCTGATGACATAAACGGACAACATTGATTGATTCCACAATTCCGTCAACATGGGAATTATCTCTCAATGAAATCTGATGAGACTCAAGTTAGTAAAACTCCAGGCCTGTCTTAAAAACATCACATTCTGAATGAGCCGTAACTTTCTCCTTCTTAACCAGGATAAAACTGAAGCGATTTTGTTTGGTCCAAAACATGGCATTACTCTGTCACCCAGCACCACAGTAAAAAACTTAGGTGTTATCTTTGATACTGACTTATCCTTTAACTCTCATATTAAACAAATCACAAGGACATCTTTCTTCCACCTCCGTAATCTCTCTAAAATCAGGAATATCTGGGCCGAGTGATGAAAAACGAATCCATGCATTTGTTACGTCTAGACTACATTATTGTAACTCTCTACTGTCAGGATGTCCTAGTAACTGACTAAAAAGTATCCAGTTAATTCAGAATGCTGCAGCTAGAATACTAACAGGTACGAACAGGAGAGAACATATTTCTCCATTATTGGCTTCTCTTCATTGGCTTCCTGTAAAATCTAGAATAGAGTTTAAAATCCTAAAGTTAGCGTACAAAGCTCTACATAATCAAGCTATTGTGTATCTTAAAGACCTGTTAGTGCCCTATCGTCCGGGTAGAACACTCCGCTCTCAGTCTGCTGGTCTCCTGGAAGTTCCTAAAGTATCTAGAAGTAGAACAGATCATTCAGCGACCAGGCTTCTTACCTTTGGAACCAGCTCCCAGTCTTAATACGGGAGGCTGCTACTCTCTTCACCTTTAAAAGTAAACTCAAAACCTACTTATTTGCTAAAGCGTATACCGTATAATAGCGTTAACCTAACCACTAGGAAAGAAGTCCTAAACCTAAAAATAGGAACTAAGATTATATAGTAGAACGCCAACATTATATTCGAACACGATCCACCATCTACACATAGCTCCAATGGGCTGCAATTGTATGATGTCCAGTCAGACACAGTTGTGCCAGGTTGTAGACAACCCCCCACTTCTCTCCCTTGTTGCATAACCCATCATACTGCTCACACTGCTTCACACCATTTACAATCACGTCCACCCCATATATATACATATATACATACATAAATATATATATTGTTTTTCCTGCAGTCTGTGCCTTCTCCTCGCCCTCTGCTCTCTTTTCTGTTTCAGGTGTCTTGATGCTGAAGCTGGCGGTTCCTGATCGATGGCTCACGGCTCAACTAGTCTGGAACACTAGGATGGACTATTCTTCTATGCTATTCTGTTTGTCCTTCTGTTCACTAACCCCACCCAGTCGAAGCGGATGGCTGCCACCTCTGAACCTGGTTCCGCTGGAGATTTCTTCCCATAAAAAGAGGGAGTTTTTCTTCCCACTGTCGCTAAATGCTTGTTCATGTGGATCTTGTTGGGTTCTTTCTTTTTTACTATGGACTTTTGTTCAGCGCTTTGAGACAACATTGTTGTATATTGCGCTATATAAATAAAGTTGACTTGAAATGAATTGAAAAATATGTTAAGGTTTCATTTATTCAGACAACTTTTCTCTGGAAATTTACATGTTTTCTGACAACTGTCAGTATTCTTCAGAGGCATCTACTGATTGTTTTATGTACTGCTGCCAAGGCACACTTGAAAACTTGATTATCAATCTCAATGTGGTTCTCCTTACTAAATTAAGGCTAATGAAAAATATTGGGATTAAACTATAAAGGCATTTTTTGATGTATTCATACGTTAATTCATGTTTTTCAAGCCTTGAACTGTACCTTTAGCCTTGCACTGCGTTGTACAGAGGCCGACTCTGGTTTGTCAGCACCAATCTGAGAATCTACAAAGTCTCCCATAACAGCATTCTTATTAAACAGGATGGAGGGAGCGATGAATGAGTAGCCCTAAAAAGAAGAAGTGAGGGAGGATCAGCTGTCAGTGATAGGAAGGAGCAGATTTATACAATCACAGTGTGAAGATGAGACCTGAAACAGTCGATCTGTGCTTGGAGGTGTGCTCGCTGGAGAGTAGACTGGCTCCATCCCCGTAAACTCCTCTGCAAAGTTGCCTACATCCAATTCACTCTTTAGCTCAGGCTTGAATGGACTCGCCACCTTCTTCTCTGCAAGGTCAGCCCAGTTCAGTCCCTATGAGAGGACAAACAGCACAGGGAAAAGGTTACTATTGAATGAGACCAAGGTATAAGAGCAGAGGTGTAATGGCATGAATGGAACCTTAAAAAAAGAGTGCGCTTTGATGTCTTCAGCTCCTCGTGGACCAGAGCCAAGCCTTCTGTGAGGATCTTTCACCAACAGCTTCCGCAGCAGATCCTGAGCGGTGTGACCAATCATAGACGGGAATGGAGGATCGCAACGCAGGATACGTCTTATGGGACAGGAAAAATAGCCTTGAGATGTATTCATATCACAATAAAGAGTAACATAGAACTAAACTTAAAGAGTAACTAAACTAGGGGTGCACTGATTGCAATTGTCTGGCCGATCACCGGTCACCAATTTTTTTAAAAGCCTGACCGGCCGATCCCGATTTTGGCCGATCCTGATTTTTTAACTGACAGTACACACCTTGAATGTTCCAATCTTATTTTTAGGGGTGTCCCAAACCAATAATGACATCGGTCAGATATCAGCCAGAAAATGAATATCAGATTTTATTGGAATGCATCTAAAATCTTTGATATATATTATTATTATTACTTACTATATTATATTTACTGAATACTGTAGATATTATGTTGAAGGTTAACATTTATCGGCCAATACTCAAGGCTGCAATATCGGTATCGTATTGGAAGTGAAAAAAGTTGTATCGGAACATTCCTACCCCTACTTATTTTATTGTAAAATATTGAACAATACCTGTGAAACAATACAAACGTGTTGTTTTAACTGCACATGAGGTAGTTATCTCAAATGAAATTCAAAAAATGCCTTGATTTTGGGCGGGGCTCCTGGAGCAGGCAAGACACGCCAAGTCTATACTACAAAATCTCCACTGAACAATCTATGCTATGCTAACTAGCTACTCATTACTCAATATACCTCTTTATTCACACTTATCTCAATCCAACGTACTCATCACAGTATGTGGAGCCCACAGGTGCTAGTTTTAAAGGGGCGGGGCTAACAGTGCTTGTTTGTGATGCAAGATGATCCCAAAAGATCACATGATCTTGTTCTCAGCCAATAGCAAAAATCAATTGTAATAGCGGATTTCAACCCATAGAGGGCAGTCACTCTAACATTTTACAACTAAATACTGTACACCATATTGAAATAGCTTGACTAAAATGTTGAGAGTTGGACCAGGATCAATCAACAGCACTACTTCATACCCAAATACATTTGTATTCAACAGAAAAAAGGGGTTTTGGGGGTTTAGTTTCACTTTAAACGATGGGAAAAAAAAATAAAAATATATATATATGTACATTTTACAGGAAATTAGTTAAAAGTAATGAAGTATGTAAGTTTAACAGGACGTCGTCAGTGTCACTTACTTTGACACCTCACTCTGGGAGTTCCTTTCTCCTTCCAAAGTAAAAGGAGACGCTCCAGTCAGCAACTCAAACATCAGAATCCCAAGACTCCACCAGTCCACTGACTGAAAACACTCATAGCAATGAGTAAAAAAAGACCAACAGACAGAAGGCAGCACTAGAGTCTGTATGTGTGTATTGACCTTGCCGTGGCCCGATTTCCCTCTGATGATTTCAGGAGCCATGTACTCAATGGTGCCACAGAAAGAGTAAGTCCTTTCCTTCTGTAAGGAAAACACAAATAAAGATTTAAAAAAGCTTGTTTATCGGTCGATTCAGCACCTTTGATCTGTTTTAGACAATATCACACACCCATTTTACACAATCGGGTACATTTCTCCTAAAGCTAGATAAAAAAAAAAAACAAGCATTTTCAATGTTTTCACAATTTTATTGCTGAAACGTTTCAGACATTTAAATGAAAATTAGTCTTTGTAACAAAAAGAAGAAAAAAAACAGACCTGTGTTGTGTTTCACTGACAACGTTGATAAATGTTTTCCGTTTGCTTCGATTTGATTTAAACATTGTTTAACCAAGCAATATATTGATCCAGATCGATTAATCGCTACAGCCCTAATATGAGCTGCACAAACTTGCTGCAAGATTTGGTGAGAGATTTACTAATAATTTGTAAAAAAAAAAAAAAAACATAAAAATAGTAGCTGGCCTAAAAATTAACCTTTCAACCAATCAATTATATTATCACTGGAACGGGTGCAGAATCTCCTGTGAATCTGTTCTCTACCCAATGAACAGTGATTTTTCTTACATACCTCCTTCTCTAGAAATTCTTTGCTGAGGCCAAAATCAGTCAAAACCACATGACCATCACTGTCCAGAAGAATGTTCTCCAGTTTGATGTCTCGATACACAATGCCAAGCTGCACAAAAAGCATTGAAATTATTCATTTACATTATATACGACAGTCAGGATGCAAAGCAGACAAAACTATCTGTAATACAGGACATTAGCCACATTTCCACCTTCCAGTGTCCTTAAAGTTAGAGTGTAAATATGTGGTAATTGTGAGCTCATGGGTGGGACTGCTAGTGGGAGGGGTTCTTGGACCACAGCCAAGGACAGACTGAGCTCAATATATACAGGTATAGTAACATGGGTAATTGCACGCTGCTTTGTTGGATCAACAGGAAATGACTGTTGTTACAAGGCTTGTTAGGACGACACGGCATACCTAATATCAGACAGACTGTTCGTTCAGAGGACACTTGTCCCTAAGAAGCATGTGAATTGGGTGTTGGTGTGAAACTAAACACTGCTGTCTGTGGCCCATCTACACTTTACTATGACCTAAAAAGAAACCCTGTCGTGCAAAGACCTACAATGAAGTGTTCCTGTAAACAACAGCATAAAGCAAAAGCCTTAGGAGCCCAACTCTCAATAACAATTGCTAGAGATGTGCGATATTAGCTCTTTTTTTTGCCCACATTGTCCAACACAAAATGTCCTTATTTCCAATATATAAATAGATCGATTTGCCCAAGTTAATGTTTGATCACATACTATATCTCTGTATGAAAAAAACAGGTGAAGGCTGCTTTTAATTAAGGATGTTGGCCTGTAAACTTGTACATGTCGACAGCCAAAACACTCTCCGTTCTTTCGTGAGTTATTACATCACTACAAAAACCTACATCATGCATCATGTTTTAATTACAAGTATGATATATATATGCATAACATAAAACAAAAGATTAAAACAGCCACAACAGAAGCATCTTAAAACCACCATTATTAATATGTTGTCTCCAACAACATCACAAATGGGTTTTTCAATATCAATACCGATGATAACTGATATCACATTTTATGGCCAACATCGGCCGATAATATTGGTGGGCAAATAATATCGTGCATCTTTAGGGAATTGTTGATCCTAAAGGGAGTAAACTGTTAACAGTGTATAAATCACAGTGGCCCTCATTTATCAATCATTTGTACGTTCAGATGACGGGCCAACGACCATATTCATTCACGCAAGCTTCGTATTTATCAATTTTGATGTGAGCTAATGCTACGATCAGATCTCACGTCAGGTCTGACCTCGTGTACTCCGGTCTGAGTGTGTAGATTTCTGGTACAAGTTACAACACAGCAAAATTTTAAACAAACTCGCTGTCATTTAAGTATAATAGACACACATTCAGAATAGATCAAAACAGATTATTAAAATGAATTAAACAAAACAAAATTAATTTAAAAAAAAGCCCACGTTATGACTGATGCCAAGTTTTTTTGTTTCCCTTCCACGTTATACTGTATAACCCTGCTGGTCATGTGTGCACACACACATGGGATACAGCGCTATTTGTGCTCTGTCATGGACTGGGGGAACGCTGCTGTTTACCCCAGAGAAAGTGTGTGACATTTTTAGCCTGATCAGTTTTTTCACAACATTGCTTTGGTAAATTAAACGCCTTTCAATAGGACCTCATCCATGCTTTTAAAATGTAAAGTGTACCTTTAAACTTTTACAAATGCCCTACAGTATTAAATCAGTAATGTGATGAATTATAGGAGAAAATGGCTGAAGGCATAATAAACACACAAGGGACATGTATTCGTTTTAAAGGTTTTTTTTTTAAGGGTTTTGATCGTTAACTCATTCACTGCCAGCCATTTTCAGAACAGCTACCCCTCTCACTGCCAGCCATTTTAGAGCATTTTGACTGATTTTTAAAGACCCATGGAATATTTTGTACTATGACAATCTGAATTCTGAAAGATTAGACTCTACTTTCATTAGAATTTTTTTGTTTGTAGCTTTTTTGTTCTTCCGTAATCAGCAGTTGAATATAGGTAGTTTAATGCAGGGGCGCGTGGTGGTTTAGTGGTTAGCATGTCCGCCTCACAGCAAGAAGGTTCTGGGTTCAAGCTCTGGGGTGGACACCTGGGGTGGACACCTGGGTCCTTTCTGTGTGGAGTTTGCATGTTCTCCCCGTGCTGCGTGGGTTTCCTCCCACAATCAAAAAACATGACTGTAAGGTTGATTGGAGTCTCTAAAATGCCCATATGAGTGAATGAGAGTGAGTGGTTGTCTGTCTGTGTTGCCCTGCGATGGACTGGCGCCCTGTCCAGGGTGTACCCCAGCTCAGAGCCTAATGAGAACCGGAGATTGGCACCGGCAGACCCCCTGAAAATGGATGGATGGATAGTTTAACACAAAATGCCAATTTCTGAGCAAAATTTTTTTCTGAAAAAATACTGTCAGTGACTTGAGGCAATTGTTTTTTGCTTTAGGGACACCTCAACATTGGTTTCCTCCTATAAAACAACAAAAACAACACTGAGACATTGGGATGGGAATCGAAAACCGGTTCTTTCTGAGAACTGGTTCCCAGTAATCCAATTCCTAGGAATCGTTTGTTTGCTTGCCTGTCAATTCCTCTTATCGGTTGCTCTTACTTTGCAAATACGTAACGATAAACTCCTCCAGGTCCTGTATATTGTGTTTATGCTAGCACCAAGTGAAGCTCTTTCCACCATATAGTTGTTTTCTGTCCACCGCAGAGAATCCACCACCACCACCCGCAGCTGTGCTGTCCTCCGTGCTGTTTGTAGCGTCTCTGTTGCTACGCTACTCACTTCCGGGTTCTGTACACTCACGCAAAAGTTGCTTCTTGCATGGAAAACCACAAACTTCCACAAGAACACACACCTCGTCACCAGTTTATGTTCTCATAACAAGTAATCAGACATGGGAGACAGACTGGTACTGATCGTTGTCTTTATTTTGCTCTTTCACACTGACACGCACGCACCGATGACGTCACATGTAACAATGGGGACGGCGTCTCTGTTTAAATACAAAACAATAAGTGCAGCTGTACTTTTGGTTAATATGTTCTTTTTTACAGAATAATTATTTGTTTTATGTCTGAATTAGTTTTGGATCAAGTTGTTCAAGTTCAAATGGAGCACTATAAAAATTCTCAAATGTTTGTAGCCAAAATGTGTCATATGTTGTAATCATACCTGTCAAGTTTTGGATTTGAAAATAAGGGAAATTTTTTGGCGCCCACTACGAGCCGTCCCACCCGCCCAACCAAGCTCCAGTATCCCTTATATTTTAAGATAGGTGTACAAGAAATCTAAAATACCCACTTATCAACCACTTATTAAATACAATTATGTGATTAAAATCTGGTAAGTCGACCTTTATTAACATTGCAATGCTGTGAACGTTCCTACTAGGCCTGGGTGATATGAACCAAAACTCCTATCTCAATATATTTTCTCAAAATGGTGATATACGATATAAATCTAGATAATTTTATCAAATGAAGTCTGACCAGAAAGACAATTCTGGGTTAAATTTGCCACAAAACGCCACACAGGCACATTTATTAACAAACAGCTGCACAATATGAGCACTCAGAAATTAATCTAACTGAGCTTTACATGTTGTTCTGAGAAGTAAAAGCAGCGACTCCTAAAACTAGTATTTTGATACATAATAAGCTATTATATATATTGATATATGAAATATTATAGTTTTCTATATCACCAAAATAGAAAACTCGATACATCTTGAATCTCGATATATTGCCCAGCCCTAATTCCTAAATTATAAAACAGCCTAAATAAAAACATAAATGTGTATATGAAGCACATGTGTTTATTTAATATACTTACAATTTATATACAAGTCAACACATTTAATATTTACTGTTAATTTCAAGTTGCTTATCTTTAAGTTAGACATTTACATTTTAATTTCATTATATATTTTATTATAATTTTTCATGCTCTCTCATGTGGTTCTCTGGTATTCACTAATGACTTATTAGACACATTTATTACAGACTTTACATCCTTTAACACTTTTTAAAGTAGTGTATATTTGTGGAGCTTGTGATTGGCTGATTTTTCACAGTGACTTACGTGGTTCCTTCTGCTGTGGTAGACGTTAAAATCTCAGTTACTGATCTTACAGAACGTGTAACTGTGTCCCATCATGCTGCTCTTTAGGAAGATAAACTCTCTGTCACATTTTACAACGTATTTACACGAGTTCTCTGTTTTTTTCACCGGAACGTCTTCATTCATCATCTCTGTTCTGAGTTGTTTCCGGGTTTGTTGCCGCTGTCAGCATTAATCTCGCGAGAGCTGCCCCCAAGCCAGGCCATTTCAGGTGGCATTTCTCGCGAGGCCAGTGACGCCGTTCAGTTCAGTAAGGCATCTTTGAATTATTATTACATTAAAATACGGGATATTTACGGGAAAACACTAATACGGGAAGATGGCGGGAAAGAGGGGTAAAATACGGGAGTTTCCCAGCCAAAACAGGATACTTGACAGGTATGGTTGTAATAATAATAATAATATTAAAAATAATAATACACACACTACATAGCACCAGTTGGTCACTACATCATAGTAGAAGGCTGATATTCATGTGAGAGCTCCGTCACACTGTCTCCTAGCAACCCTGGTTGAAAAACACAATTGACGTACATATGGATTTAAAATTACGTATATTTACATCAATGGCAGTGAATGAGTTTATTTATTATAATGTGATATTTATTGCTTCAAGAGTGAGGACTGAGGGTGCTATAAACATCATACCCGTGCATATCTCCAAAATCTCTGCTTTGAAGTTGCCTGCAGTGCACACGGGGGGGCAGACTTCATTATGCTGAAATACGGCTGCCCATCGCAGGACCATGACAGGTATGAATGTCAATAGTAAAACTTTATTACTAAATTGTGTCAGAAATGTCACATCAACTTTCAGCCTTCATATACAAGTAATATTCCTTTATGTGTGGGCATCGCCGTTTTGAAGACTTTAGCAAATCAGCATTCACATGTTCCTCCTCCTATAGAAAGACTATGTTGGAACAGTTCTGGAACATTCCAGTGTGGAAAAAGTATTAGATAAAGCTTAAAATAGCAGCCAGCACCAAACCACCTTTCTGTATAAAAATGCTAAACTCGTGCCCTCACAGGCTGTATCTTGCACTTATACTGATGACTCTTCCATTTACTAGACAAGTCTCTGTTTGCTACTGTCTTTGTCTCTGTTTCAGAACACACTCAAATATACAACATATTTACACTGTTGTACAATACAAACTCCTCCCCACAACAGCTTTTACGAGAGAATCTCCAGAAAATACTTTTTTGTGTCTGTAAACAAAGCCATTGTCAAGTTATGTCATTCTATACTCAAAAGATGTAATGTTAACATTTTTGTGCATGACTTTTAAAAATATTTAAAAACAATCCTTAATTCTGTTTTTAAAAATTAGCTAAAATAGCAGCAAAATTTGTTTTTTAAGATGTGCAGACAATAATTTTTAATACAATATTTCAAGCTTATCATATAGGGTAAAATTCAAAGGCATGATATCTTATGGGTCTGAATTAGTGAAGTGGCAGTGATTTTCCAGCATGTAACTACATTCTTATGCTGTATATATTTAAAGCATTGTCATTCCATAGTGAAGCGTAGTGAAAGTCGCACGCACCTTGTGCAGGTGCTCCAGAGCAAGGATGATTTCCCCAATATATATCCGCACTGCCTCCTCTGGAAAATGATCCCGCTGGTACAAATGGGTAAACATCTCTCCGCCACTCACATAGTCTGTGCACACACAATGAAAAAAAGTATTCATGACACACAACGTACACAAAAAGTAACTGAGTAATAACTCCAGGAAATTTCTAATTTGAGTTCAATTGCTGCAACTTCCTTGCATTTTCGACTGATCATCGCTTCCCTTTTGTCATTAGTTACTTCATCCCTGTGTTTTGCTGTTGTGTAACAAAAATTATTCCACATTTACTCAAGTCAGTTAAAATAGTAAGCATGACCAAACCAACTGTCAATGTCAGGTGGTCTCTTCGTGTTTTACCACAACATGAGAGAAAATGTAGAGAAAAGCTCTACGAAAACAAAAAAGTGGGAAATCAGGTAAAAGTCAATGGAAACACTGTACTGATCATGGCTGCTCAATCCCATGGATTGTATTTAGTAGGGCTCCATTTTTTTGACAAAAAACCTCAATTGCGATTTTTCTGTCAGATATTGCGATTCGATTTACTATTTTTAAAATCATTTTATACATTTAAATGCATATGCGTTTTATTTTATTTTTTCCAAATTCCGTGTTACTGTTTTCCACATAATTTTTTTAAAATTCCATTTTTTTTTTTAGAAACATTAATACATTTATTCAGAAAAAATTAGTTTTTAACTTCTGTGAGAAAGTAAAATAAATACTAACAAATAAAAGATAATTAAAAGGAAGATATAAGTTGTACTGTGAGGAAACAAAATAAATACTAATAAAAAAGAGAACTATAAATAAACAAAAATGAATGTCAAAAATAAAAATGTAATTTAAAATAATGAGTAAGATACAATTAAAAGGTAGATATTGATATAAGTTGTACTGACATGGATTATTCTGACTGCTCATCATATAAAGAGCAACAATAATGTCACCCAATCTCCCCTCAGGGCACTGGTCGAGTCTGAATTAGGAGTCAGTGATGATTTGCATAGTTTTTTGCCAGTTTAGACGTTTTTTTTTGGATTGTTTAGACAGTGTTTGAAGTGGCCAGAATGAGAGTAGGGAGGATATTTCCGCTTAAAACAACGTCCTTTGCCTCACGGTGACAGGGTTTCAACCATATTCTGTCCATTTTTGCGTTCAATGGTAGATTCCGTTTTCATTGGTTGATTCCATGATTCCGTTAACGTAGATTATATAGGGTCCTAGTGTAGCTGTTCTTAGACCCAATAGTATCCAGCTGCAGCGCTGGAGCGGAAGCCCTGACTCTAGAAACTCGCAGCAGTGCATACAAGCGTGTGTCCTGTAACCATCTCTGACTGGCCAGCAGCTCAGGAAGGCGGTTCTCTGCAGTTCTGATTGGTGAACATATATAAAACTCAAATAATGGAGACGGAAGAAAAAACCTCCAGTATCTGAGGTTATGTTATCGCAGTAGTGAAAACCTCAATATTGATGCGATTAAGATTAATCGTTCAGCCTTAGTATTTAGTGGGAGCAGACCTACTGTCACTAGCTACAGTACATTATCTAAATGAACTAGAGCTGGTCTGATTCCACTCACCGAGAATGAGATGCAGCTTGCTCTGAGTCTGGAAGGCGTAATGAAGCGTAACCAGGAAAGGAGACTGACGGATGTGCTCCAGAACTTGCCTCTCAGTGCGAGTATGTTCTGTTGTCTTTGCTTTCTGAACGATAGCTGCTTTCTTTAACACCTGAAGGGCCAAAAACACACAATGCAACCTTTTTAAAGGCAAAGTGTACCAGGGCTTGGGTCATTTACATATTTTCAGTTACAATTATGTTCTCAATTACCCATTCATATATGATTACAGTGGCCAGCATTTTTTCCAAATACAATTAAATTACAATTATTTTTATCCTCAGAAAGTCAATAACAATTCTGTTGTTAATTACTAAAGTTCAATTACAGTTCATTACAATTACAGAGTCGGAAATAAATAACTTAATAAAAGTTAACCTTCCTCTTGTGTTAGCATCTCTTATGATCACGGGTACTAAATCAGCTGTAAAATACACTAAAAACAAATGTCTATCATCTCATTTCTTTCCTATCTATTGGTTTCCTTCTTAGGCTCCCTTATCCATGAAAATATAGGTTTCAATATTTTTAGTGTGGGCACCTGAGCCTGTTTTGTGTCAGTAAACCTCTCAATTTCATTTTTTTTTTTAATGGTAAAATGTGGAAAGCTTGATATGAAACATATTTTAATATTTGTTAACTACTGAAGGTGAATAACTCCAATAACATACATAACACAAGAGATTGTTTTATGTATCACAAAGTACTGTAATGTAATCTGTAATCCACAATTGTTTGTGATAACAAGTATTCAAGCGGTGGAATTCTAATACGCTCACCTTCATTGCATAAAGCTGGCCCGCATCATGGCCAGTGTTTTTCCGGACCAGGAACACTTTTCCATAAGCTAGACAAAGTCAAACGGAATAAAAAAACAAGTGAAACAAATGAAGAAGCATGAGACCACTTTAAAACAAGCATAGATGGGTAGTACTAGGGCTGGGCGATATGGATCAAAACTCATGTCTCAATATTATTTTCTCAAAATGACGATATACAATATTAATTTTGATATTTTTAACTCAATAAAGTCTGACCAGAAAGACAATTCTGGGTTAAATTTGTTGATGAATGATTATTAACAAATAGCTGCACAATATGTGCCACTTTTGGCTTTTTCTTCTCTAAGGGACAGCACGTGTGAGAGAGTTCTGTAGTTTGTCTTGTTTAGGGAAAGGTCTGGGTTAGAACGCAATTAGCAATCCATCTAACTGTGGTTTTCATTATGTTCTGAGAAGTAACAAAAGCAGCGACTCCTAAAATGACTATTCATATATATATCATTTGTACAAAATAAGCTATAACATATACCTCAGAAATATGGAAAAATTGTAAAGGACGTCTGTTTGATTGTACTTTATGGATAATATGAAATACTTGTATGATCTTATTTGTTCTGTGTGATTGAATGAATAAAAACAAGTAAAAAAAAAAAAAAAAAAGATATATTCCAATATTGGTGATCTATATCGCTAAAATAGAAAACTTGATGTATATTGAATCTCGATACAGATAACAAGTTATCTTTGACAAAATGCAGTTTTTAAATGAAGGGTTTTATCAATGAGGAAGAAAAAAATCCAAAGCTACATAGCCCTGTGTGAATAAGTGTTTGTCCCCTAAACCTAATAACTGCTGGGGCCACGCTTAGCAGCAACTACTGAAATCAAGCATTTGCGATAACTTGCAATGAGTCTCTTACAACCCTGTGGAGGATTTTGCCCCACTCATCTTTGCAGAATTGTTGAATTCAGCCACACTGGAGGGTTTTTGAGCATGAACCGCCTTTTTAAGGTCATGTCACAGCATCTCAATAGGATTGATTTCAGGACTTTGACTAAGCCACTCCAAAGTCTTCATTTTGTTTTTCTTCAGCCATTCAGAGATGGACTTGCTGGTGTGTTTTGGATCATTGTTCTGCTGTAGAACCCAAATTGGCTTCAGCTTGAGGTCACGAACAGATGGCTGGACATTCTCCTTCAGGATTTTTTGGTAGACAGCAGAATTCATGCTTCTATTTATCACAGAAAGTCTTCCAGGTCCTGAAGCAGCAAAGCAGCCCCAGACCATCACACTGCCACCACCATATTTACTGTTGGTACAATGTTCTTTTTCTGAAATGCAGTGTTGCTTTCATGCCAGATGTAAGTTGGACACAGACCTTCCAAAAAGTTTAACTTTTTTCTCGTAGGTCCACAGAATATTTTCCCAAAAGTCTTGGAGATCATCAAAATGTTTTCTGGCAAAAATGAGACAAGCCTTAATATTCTTTTTGCTTAGCAGTGGTTTTGGTCTTGGAACTCAACCATGCAGGCCATTTTTGCCCAGTCTCTTTCTTATGGTGGAGTCATAAACACTGACCTTAACTGAGGTAAGTGATGCCGGCTGTTCTTTAGATGTTGTTGTGGGGTCTTTCATCACCTCTTGGATGAGTCGTCGCTGTGCTCTTGGGATAATTTTGGTCCCAAAGCTTTAGAAATAGATTTATAAACTTTTTCCAGCCTGATAGATTTATATTACTTTTTTTCTCATTTGTTCCTGAATGTCTTTGGATCTCAGCATGAAGTGTATAACTTTTGAGGATCTTTTGGTCTACTTCACTTGGTCAGGTAGGTTCTATTTAAGTGATTTCTAGATTAAGAACTGATGTGCAGTAATCAAGCCTGGGTGTGGCTACAGAAATTGTGGTTGATCAAACCTGAGTTCAGTTACGTTTTAACAGGAGCTGGGGGCAAACACTTTTTCACCCAGGGCCATGTAGCTTTGGATTTTTTTCTTCCTCATTAATAAAAGCCAATCATTTAAAACTGCATTTTGTTTTTACTCTTGTTGTCTTTGACTAATGTTTAAATTTGTTTGATGATCTGAAACATTTAAGTAGGGGTGTCCCAATCCGTTATCAGATATCGGACCGGTATTAGCCTGACAACGAATATCGATTAGCGGATTCAAATTTCCAGATTCTCCGATATTATTATTAATTTTTTTTTTTTTCCCCCAAATATATTTGTATTTATTTTATTAAATTGTAGAATACTGTAGATATTATGTTGAAGGTTAAAATGTATGTAACAATAAACGGGTCAGTTTTTCTCATACCTACTGTTGCTGACTATTATTCTCTGTTTGAGTAACATCACTTGATCAAGGCTTTTCTAACATTCCACACTACAAAATAAGTATTTTTTTTATTATTAATAAAAAAAAAAAAGTATGTATGGATTCATGCTGATATCGGATCAATATCGGTATCTGCTGATATGCAAGGCTGCAATATCAGTATCCTATAGGAAATGAAAAAGTTGTAGCGGGACATCCCTACATTTAAGTGTGGAAAACATGCAAAACGTAAGAAACCAGGAAGAGGGCAAACACTTTTTCACACCACTGTATATTGCCCACCTCTAGGTAGTACAGGATTAAACAATCATTTGCCTCAAAATAATTCCATAAAACTATTGACCTTTAGTACAGTATTAATTACATATGAACTTACAAGTATATACTTAAAATGATGCTGGGCTAAAGGCAATCTATTGATTTCTTTTTCTTAAGATTTAAGTTAACAGTTTTTTGTGTATTAGCAAACAAATGATTAATTCATAATTAAAACAGCATTCTTACTTTACTTGCATGCTTACACCTAAATATCTGCACAGTAATGTTTAAATGTTTCATGCATTTTTCATCCTACCTCCAGTGCCCAAGACTTTGAGAAGCTCAAAGTTCTCCATGCCAACCCTCTCAGTGTGACCAGTGAGATTTGCTAGGGGAGAGAAAATAAAAAGAATAGTTAGAACATGCAAAAAACATATACACCACTCGGCCATCCTGACACGGTGAAGACAAAGACACATTACGCTTATGTAGAAGAGGTCATATCCATAGCCCTGGGGACTATGGCTACTTTTACCGTATCTATAGACACTTTCATAAAAAATGGAAACATATGTTTTCCGGATCTTTTCTACATAAGCATGGCCGAGTGGTCTAAGTGGTCTCCTTTCCGCTGCCGTGGGTTCAAATCCCACTTTTGTCATATATACACATATATGTGTACAACATACACTTGGCCAATAAAGATGATTCTGATTCTGATTCTGATATATTTTTTCATTTTAACATATTTACCAAGGCATATTCCACTTTTAAAATTACATAAATGAAAAAATAAACATTTTATGGTATTTCCTGGTTTAGGGTTAGGGCTAAAATAAAAGGGTTAGTGGGGTAGCTAAAAATAAATATGAGCTAAAATAAAACTGATGGTACTTGGTGCACCTATCACATGACCTAAACTGGCCAATGAGGGGCAGTCTATTCATACGTGTCCGTATCAACAGCAGTGGCCTAAAAAAAATGATTCCAGCACCAATCAATCGATTTTGGAAAATTTCAATGAAATCAATTCTAGATTAATTAAATCGATTTTATTTTCCTAATATGTTTTTTTAATTATTAATAATAATAATAATAATAATAATAATAATAATAATAACAACAGTAAACTTACCATTGGTGATTTGATGTTCCACAGTGCAGGCCCCTTCATTAGCTTTTCCTTCAGAATCATCACTACTGTCAGATGAGTCTCCAGACATCACTTATAGATAAATTGACTACAACCAGTACTATTTAAATTAAAACCTGTCAAGAGCTCTTTATGACTCACTCACACTTTTACGAGTCTAATTCCAAATTTACTTGAGCAGGAACATGACAAAGAGCTGGATTATCAGTGAGAGTATCCAGCTGTGTTTAGGAGACAATGCTGCTGTGTTAATCCGCTCATATTTCACATTCTGCTGTTTATTTACCGACTTTGACAGACACTGCAGAACTGGACTACACCACCATGTGTGTGTCAGATCACTTTCCTGTCTTAATTCAATACGTGTGCTCAATGTTGTGTCAACACTGTAGCGTAAAGCGGCTAACACTACTAGCATTGGCTGTTTGACACTGGTTTTTACACACAGCGTAGTACGTAGTAGTATCGATCTCCGTAGCACTGCATAAACGACCAGTGCGTAATAAGTCAGTCAGTGAACAGCTAGCCAGTTAACGCTATAATATACGCAGTTTGTATCCAGTTGTAGTAAACGGACAAAGTAGTGTCAGCAGCTAGCTCACCAAAAGCCTGCAGCTGCCCGTCAAAGTTTGTACATTAGCCGTGTTTACTGCTCGTTCCAAGTAGCAGCCCCCACAGCTGAAATCAGGCTCAAATTAACTAATTCCATTCAACACTTATGTCCACAGTCTTCGTTGGAACGAGGTCGGGATCAATCCACAATGAAAACAAATATAGCCCATTTTGTAATGGTTTGTCGGTGGTCGGCTAACTGCTAACAGCGGGATGCTTTCGACACAACCTGGGAGGCTGCCGGTCACGTGACTCCACGGTGTGGGCGGGGCCTATCAGAGACCTCAGAGGACCTGCTGTCAACACAAACTTTCCTCTGCTACTCAGCCACTGTGTTCATCATCAGGTGTGCAATGTAGTACTTTATAATTGTTTAATGTGAAACATTACTTTTCCTCAAAGTGGGCCTTGACTCTCCACATGTTGGAAAACATTACACTAGTGAATCCCAACCTTTTGTCATTGGTAACCTCTGAGCCTCTTCATATCACAACAATCCTAGCTTTATTTTATATCAAATGTCAGCAGACCATCCAAATCCTCTCCTGTGTCAAGTGCAACAGTTGCTTGAGATTTCAGTAATTTCATCAAACATTTTGTAAGGTTCTTCTATATTTTCCACTTTGTCAATAGTCTACAAAAATGTTTTGGGTTTTTAAATCTATGCTACCTAACATGTGCATTCTTTTAAAAAACATGTCTTTTTTTTTTAAAAGGAAAAAAATGTATTTTTTTCTGGATCGTCTTTATTCAGTCAATATTTTATGTCTGAAGTGATGTTCTAAATATCTGAAACACTCAGCATCCTGAAAAACCAAAGCTCAGCAGTCAGTCTCCATCGGGAACACACAAGGGCAGCAAATCATGTTGCAGTGAATAAAACACTAATTAATTTCCAATTATTGTTGTGTTTTAAACTCCTTGACAGTTTGTGGCTACTGAGGATAGTTTTATAGTGCTGAGATGTAGAACAAAAAAATTCTTAAGATACAAAATATTTGCTTCTCTGAATGGAAAATGAACCACTAATTGAAAAATTACACTATAAAAGGGTTAAAATTCTAAACACCAAGTTAAATATACCAAAAACAATAGGAACAAAGAGAAATGTTTACAATGTGTGATGCATGTATGCTACCCTATGTATCTTATTTAATCTGTGCAGGTGTAGAACTATTTAAAACAGGAAATCAAGATGGATTTTTCCCTGAAACGATGAGCATTGGATCTTTTATTTAGACGCAAATCTTTTTTTTCTTTTTCACATGGACATGCCTGAACATTTGAAATACATTTTGCTGCTGTAACAGTTGAATTGCCCCCCTTGGGCATCAATAAAAGTTATCTTAATTTTCAGATGACGTACATGATATTTTCTTCAATACTATGTAAAAGGGGTGGAAAAGATTTAAAAAAAAAAAAAAAACAAAACCAGTCCCAGCGAGACTTCAGTACATTTTCATTTTTAATATGAAGGCAAGAATAGAGAAGATCAAATATTTTGGAGGGATCTGTGTGTAGTTCCATTTGTGTAAAGGAGGCTTCTGATACGTAGCACTCGTCACTCCTCAACGAATGGCTATCAGTCCAACATCAATCAGTTTCTGAATCTTCTGAGCGATAACTGGATTCTTTAAGTGGCTGAGGATCAAAAACACTGAGGTTAGGAAGTTTTTTCTTTTACGTGAGAGGATCAGTGCAGGTTTGAAGACTTACTCGCTAAGTGCTTGGGGGTCTTTCTGCATCTGCTCCAGGATCATTCTCATGGCAGGGTCTTGCATGATCTGCTGCACTTCAGGATCAGCCATGGCTCTTTTCTTCACGTCCTCTGGGCTGTCGTTCCTCGTGGCCTGACTGACCATGCAGCGCTGTATGCCCTCTGAAGCTTCCTGATGGTGGAAAGGACACATGACTCAAAGGGGAAAGAAAAAAAACAATCCCAGAGAAAATGTAACGAACAACATTTAGGATAATAAACAAAAGATCCCCACTAAGGAATCTCACTGTGTAACTACCACTTTATCTCCAAATAATTACATCTTTATTACATCAGTGTGATGAAGCAAAACAAAAAGGCACTGAACAGTTTTGATCATACTGTGTGTGTGTGTGTGTGTGTTCTCTCAATGCAGCACACCATTAACAATAATTCCATCCCACCACAGATCTAGAACTCTATTCCTCCAAACCAGGAATCTCAAGAGATCAAACGTGATCTAACAAAAAACTGAGAAGCACTTGCATCCTTGTTCTTCATTCACACAAATTTATATTTTTGGTCTTAATTATTGAGCAAAGTTGATATCTACAATTGTCAGCTTGGACCCACTGATTATCGGGACAGATTCACTCTTATGACACCTCAGAATAACCTAACATGAGAAAGTCACTTAAAGGTTTATCTTCCCATTGACTGTATGTCTGCACAGTGTGAATTGGTCGTTACCTTTGAGGAAGAGTCTAGCTCTAGAGCCTTCTGGTACGCATCCATAGCTTTGGAGAAATCTTTCATGGCTTCTAAAGCGGCTCCTTTACGTGTGTAACCTTTGACTGAAGCAGACAAAAGTTTAAACGTTAGTGAAAAAATAAACAGGAAAACTAATGTGTGCATGTTGGGACAGCACCTCAACTCCAACTTAATAAAAAACATTTTACTTACTGAATGAAGGCTCAAGCTTGATACACTCTTCACAATCCTGAGAAAAAATACATAAGATATATTATGTAACAATATTTTTTTTATTTTATTTTTACACTGTTTGGTCAAAACAGATATTACCTTTAGTGCAAGCTGAAACTCCAGCAGCTTTGTGTAGCAAGCTGCTCTGTTACTGAACAGTTTGGCATCATGGGGGTTTCTCTTGATGGCCTCACTGTAATGTTTCATGGCTAAGGGGTAGTCGCCTGTGAGAAGGGAAGAAGGAAAAAATCAATAGTTTGTCCATGTGGAGGCTCATCAGAGAGAAATGACAGGCATTGAGTAATGGTCTACCAACCCTTCTGGAATGCATCATTGCCCTTGTTCTTCTCCTCCAGAGCCAAGTCAGGGTTGATGTAGGCCTGTTTCTCCTGTTCCTTCAATATTTTCTCAGCCTGTGGAGCAAATGACCAACTGTGTTAGGTTCAAAGACAGTGACTTAGTGACACTTCAAGCTTGCATTAAGAAACCATTTGATTAAAAAATACAAAAACATTTAGTTATCCACAACAATAGGGCTCATGAAAAGCCAGTTATACATCGCCAACATCTAACAAACGCACCTGTTGACATTTCTTGAGGACATCAGGTGTGCGGTGCTCCGTTAGACTCTTGTTTAAATACTGAATTGCTTCTTTATATTTTTCCTGCTTGTAGTAAGAGTTGCCAATCCGAGCCAGAGCCCTAAAATAGGACATTTTATATGAGAAGTGCTTTTATAGCCATAGTGAGTGAAATTGTTACATGGATGCAAAGGTTTGTAGCATGTTTTGTTTCACTGAAACAATTTTTTACATTGCAAAACACAATAAAACACAATAAAATGTTCTTAAAGATGCTCAAAGGCAATTATTAGGCAAATATTAACACTAACAAGTATTTCAAAACAGCATCTTACCTCCGATATGCTCAAACAACTCTAAACCTATTTAACATTTGGCTGTGATTTATTTTTACTTGAATACAAAGTAAATATTGTTCACATTCACCATCAAAGTCCTTGAACAGTTTAGGACTGCTGTAAAAGAAGGTTCATTAGTTTGACAGGAAATGCAGCTTCTACTTCTAATTAAGGATCTCACTTTGCAATTTGTCGGTAGTCCTCTCGGTTTTCTCTGCCCACATCTATAGCCTTCTCACACAGCTCCCGGCACTTCTCAAATTCTCCCTTTTCAAAGTACACAGCTGCGATAGAAACAACAAAACATTGACAATTAACTTGAAGGAATGACAGATTTTTGTTTTAACAGAAATTTTCACAAGTGCGAATAAATGCTAAACAGAAGATATTCAATTTGCTTTCACCACTAATTTTTAATGCTAATAATTACCACATGAGAAGCTTTTAAGTGCTTAAGAATACTACACACCTGCTTGATTTGATATATAGGTCATGTTGGTTGGATCATGTTTGACTGCTTCCTCATAATGTTTCAGTGCCTTTTCAAAGTCCTTGTTCTTGTAAGCAGCATTTCCAAGTTCCTTTTCATTTGCGGCCTGCAGACAAAGAGATTTTAATATTGAATAAAACAACTCAGAAAAGTAGGTTAACACGAAGAATGCAGTAACCAACCATCTTTTTGTTTTCTGGGAGATCTTCCTCTTTGGGAGGAGGTGGCTGAGTTTCTTTGGGTTTAGGAGGAGGAGTGGGTTCATCTTCCTCATCCATCTCAGAGAGGTTCAGTCCAAGCAGGACAGAGAGTGTGGTCATCACTCTGGGATCCTGCAACTTCCTACAGGGCAGGCAGACATACTACAGCTTTTAAAGCTGCTAACCTATTTAAAAATTGATGCCACTGATACTTCTTATATGCTGTTTCATGGGGGGGGGGGCATAGTTTGTACAGTAATATATTTTTTTCTCAGTAATAGAATTACAATTTTTGCATCAATACATTATTGAAAGAAGCTGTAAGCTCAGATTTTGTACAAGTTTTCTGTAAAATAAAAAAATAGGTGTTTTTTTTATTTTGCACATTAACTGTATTATCTATACGTCCCAATCTATGATGATGTACATACGTGCCAAGCTCAGACGGTCTGTTGCGCAGCTGCTCGAGCAGTTCTCTGTAGCTGGGATCGGCCAAAAGCTCACGAGTTCGAGAATCCCCCTCCAGCTTCTGGTACAGGTTGGGCATGGCGAAGGGGTTCATCATAGATTTTTCTTGTCAAGAACAAAATATTACACATTATTAGTGAAAAACCAGAAGGCCTGCATGTATTGCATCTATGACTTGTCATTAGTCTAAACAAACAACAACACATTTTATCTTTAGTTCAGTTTCACAAAGTTTCTACCAAAATATGAACCATAAGTAACTTACATTTTTCAACTCAATAATAAAAGACAAGGTCGTACCTGCAAGGCGAGCCTCGATGTTCTGTAAACCCTCTTTCAGCTGCTGGTTACTCGGCTCTTGTCTGATTCCTTCATGATAAGTTGCTCTAGCATCTTCCAGTCGGCCAAGAAACTCCAGCGCAGCAGCTTTGCGGGAATAACCCTGTATTAAAGAAAAATATCAACAACTGTTTTATTTCAACATTCCTTGTTCGAGGAATTCCAGCAATTAAAGAACGTCTCACCTTTCCCCAATCAGGCTTGATCTTGATGGTCTGACAGGCATCTTGAAGGGCGCTCTCATAGTTGCCTTTCTTGGCATAAGCAGCTGAGCGGTTGCTGAACAGGACATGATTGGATGGGTCGAGAGCCAAAGCATCAGTGTAGCAACGTAAAGCCTCGTCAATGTTTCCAGCACTCAGAGCCTTGTTACCCTGGTCCTTCAATGCTGAAATCTGGGGAGCAGCCACATACAAGCTTACCATACTAGTACTGCTCTACAACTGGGAATTTATGACACAAAAACACACGACACAACTACAGATCTCAAAACATACATCTCTCACAGCTGCTACTGACAGCACTGGCATCAGGACATGACACACAGCATCCAATGATGGTGTGACATGCCTGTTTACTGTTATTTTTCTCATTTCTACTCAGTGAAATATTAGCCTACAGCACATGGTATTTCTCCTCAACAAGTAGAGAAAACCTAAAAAATGAGTACCTCACGTCTCCTAAAGAGTGATTCCATAAAAACAGATGAGCATGAAGGTTTTTTTTCATCAGTAAGGTATTGATATGTATGTTCCCCCAACTGAAAGACCTTCCCTATTTTATTTACTGGTTATAGCCTTTCTCCACTTCTATCAACGCTTTTAGAGAGAAAATGTAAATAAATATTTCTTCTGAAGGATGACAGTGTTAATCAAAAAAAGTGCCTCCCTCAAAAATGACTTTCTACATTGCTTGCAGACAAGAATCAGAATGCACATTTTGTCTATTAATTTTGAAATCTTAAGTGCACAAATAATAATCAAACCTGACACTAACCGTGTATTGATTTGACAGGAAATGTGTTGCTAACACCTTCCCATGTTCCTTCTAAATGTTGTTTTTTTATATAAAGGCTTTTCAGGAGAGCGATAAGAACATTTTTGCAAATGACAAGTGATGATTCTGAGGCATCAGATAGACCAAGCAGCTAAAAAGCGTTGGCAAAGGACAGCATAGAGAGCAGAATTATAGAGGATGTCTTATTGTTACTCTGTCCAATTTGAGAGATTAATAAAGACACTCCACCTGGACAGTTGGAGATTAATTGTGTTGCTGATTTCTTGCTGCAGCAACACAGAGCCCAAAACAACTGACAAAACAAAAGCAAAGAAAAGGAGAAAGGCTTTGTTTAAACTATAGCCTGACTGACATGGAATTAATAGTGGCAATGTTTATACCAATATTGGGGGTTTTGAAACCCTGATATCCAATGTCTCAGATAACTGATATCAGTCGATATATGAAATAAGATAGGAACATGAATACACACAGGATTAATACTGGACATCAGAGCTTCTCAACCTTTTGGGGGTTCTGGATTCCTTGCATATTTTTCATCAAAACTGTATTTCCGGAATATAATGTATGTAAATAAATGTTCAAAAATAAAGTTGTTCAAATCACACACTGTAAAGATGATCAACATGTTATTAAAAAGGCAAAATGTAAATAAACAATGAACTAGTGCACTTCTCCCAGTGTTGGCATTTTGTAATCATTACTGCCAATTCAAAAGTGTCAGCTTAGAATGCAGAAAGCCACAAAATCTCCACGCAGCAAAAACGTTAATACATCAGTTACATATCATAAGCCGACCAATGTCAATTTATCAGTGTATGATAAAATTGGCGGCACTGATTAAACACCCAGATTCACCCTTAAACTAATCTCATAAGGTAAAATCATCCTAATTAATACCACATCATCTAAAATGTTTGATCAGATTTATTGTTATTAAAAAAAAAAAAAAATAGTGCTGGGCATTGTTTGATTGGAACAATTCCAGTTCCCATTACGATTCTTTTAAGAGGCATGGTCAAAAAATTTTGCATGTTTTAAATGAGCTAGCTAATAAGGCTGAACGATTAAATGCATTTGCAATATTATCGCGATATCATAAAACGCGATTTTCTAATCGCAAAGGCTGCAATTTTTTTCTTCTTGTCCTGTCTTCAACTGTCCTGTTAAGTTCAGAGAGTTTAAGAAGTGCAGTCCACATGTTTACATGTTTCATGAAATGTGAAGTTACATATGTTGAAGAGGTAAAGCCACAGATTTGTTTAGTTTATTGTTGTAATCTGTGCTTTAAAATGTATATTTATTTAAAGGTTCAATAAATCTGAAATTGTTTATTATGAAACAGATTGATTTATTGCTTGTGTTCATTGAAAAATACATGACAAGAGGCCCATGAAAAACTAATCGCATATTAAATCACATTCGCAATATTGAGGATTAAAAAAAATCATTCAGCACTACTAGCTATCCAAAAACAGATCTGCTGCACAGTGTTCATGGTTGTGCGGTAAAGCAAACACTTATTCTTCTTTGTTGGTGTTTGGCGGCTTCTTTTTCCGGTCGGTGGACTGGGTATCAAAAGCAGTAATCGTAACTTGAAAATTTTAACGATTCCGGAAAGTTAGTCCCGGGACCAATCGATACTAGATACCCAACCTTATTCAAAAGTTAAATGATCTTTAGTTTTTTCTGCTTTTGTTATTGGGAATTAATTAATGGCTAAATTAATTTAAATCTTAGTGGAAATCAAAGTCTAAATAGTTGAAATAATATCGACAACTGATTGAGATATTTCAAATTAAGAAGTTTTATGTATTCTGAAACAAGCCTGTACAAAAAGGGTGCATGAATAACTTAACAAGTATTCTCTGCCTCAGAGAAAGAGTTGTGTGTTTTAATGACTGTGGTTATGATGAGCAGTTGGACTAAAATCCATTTCAAGGGCAGTTTGCAGACATGAGGTGGCAGCTGAGGACACCACAGACTAGGCCTAAGCAATATATTGAGATTCAAGATATATCAAGTTTTCTATTTTGGGGACATAGAAAATTACAATATCGCCTATATCAATACATTTCTGTTTTATAGCATATTTTGTGTTATAATGCTTGTTTTCAAAAGAGCATGAAAAGCACAGTTAGATGGATTGCCGAGTGGGTCCTAACCCAGACCTTCCCCTAAACAAGCCACACTACAGAACTCACTCCCACGTGCTGTCCCTTCAAAGGAGAAAAAGCTAAGTGTCACATATTGTGCAGCTGTTTGTTAATAAATGTGCTTGTGTGGAATTTTTCTTCAGCAAGTTAAATCCAGAGATGATTCTGGTAAGACTTTATTGAGCTAAAAATATAGATTTGTATCATATATCGGCATTTTGAGAAACAAAATATTGAGATATGAGAGGGTCCACATCGCCCAGCCCTACTACAGTCTACAGCCATGACAGCAGCACCGTGTGTTTCCAGAAGGATCCTCGGCTGAGAGCGCCATACGCACGTGCACACACAAAAATGACAGCCTACAACGCTTCTTTCCCACACAGGGTATCGATTAGAAATCACGTTAAAAGTCCTGTTGTTCTCACAGCAAGTCAATGCTAGCAGTGAGAACATTTAATGAGCAAAGTCCCCGAATTAATGATCTCCCCGTGATTTGCAACAATCCGGTACAGGTCTAATAAACATGATGCACAAGTACTGTTTGCAGCATTAGTGTAGAAGCCGTTTTTATAATGAACTTTAGCTTTACATTTAGCTAACCTTAATATGTGCGACCGTAAATTAGCTGTAGCCAAGCAAAAGTAATACAATGACTCAGACCCTGAGTGAGTAATTCAAGAATTATTTAAATTCCACTAAATAGCTTAGATATTAAATCTTCGTGTGCACTGTAATATGATAACTAATTCGAGTACCTGAGATAAATTGTAATTTCAAGCAACCGGAGTCACGCTAAGCTAACGATATAGCCTAGCATTGTTCGCAAACAGTAGGACTGTGTATTTAGAGCGGAAAAACGCTGCTCACTTATATTTAACCAATCTGGAAAACGTTTAAAACCCATGTACAGATTGACAAAAATACACATTTGGAATAAAGTATGTTGTTAAAACCAAGAATATAGCCGGGAACTCACTTTCTCCATGGTGCAAGCATGAGGTTCCTTCCAGAAACTACGGTAGACAAGCGCCTCCCCGGAACACCGCGGAGGATGCCAGGTTGGGATGCAGGAAGTCCGCAGACAGGGCTGATAATAAAAATTAAAATCTTCGGAGACGTGAAACTACTGAGTGTATCCCGATATTGATACCGAATCTAGTGTGGGCTTAATGTAAAATCTCTGGTATAATATATTGTTTTTATTGGCTCTATGGTCTATTTTTTATTCGTTTATTTAATTTAATTGTAGAATATTCTTTATTTATTTATGCAATATATTGTGACTGATGAGGGTGCGTTTTTCTCATACCTACTGTTAATATCACTTGATCAAACCTTTTCTAACATTCCACGTGACAAAATATGTCATAAAAGTATGCATGATTTGTGCTGATATTGTATTGGAAGTCATAAAGGTGACACCTCTAGAAATAACTGAAAACCTAATACAAAATGCAGCAAAAAGCAACAATAGTAAATATGATAAATATAGCAAGTGGGAAATCTCTGAGAGGCATACGATTCAGCTAAAAATTACTTTTTTTTCCTTCTTGTATCTAAAATAAATGTCCCTTTCATAAACCGATGTCCAAGTCATCATTTTCAAAGTTGAAAAATAAAAGAGCTAAGCAAGCGGGCTTCTAAATTCCATTTTCTGTATCATAACATTATAATGGGCAGTGCTGATGGTCCATGAAGGGATGATTTGCTTCAATCAAAAATAATTTTCAATAAAAAAATTTTTAACTTCATTCAAAAAACACTATTTTAGTCAAAGAAAACATAAGCCTGAATATTTGAAGAGTTTTTCTTCTTTATTTGTTCGTGATTGAAGTGACTTATTATTTGAATAAAAATAAGTTGTTGTTTTTATTTAAGTAATCTTTTATCTGGACCAGATTATGGTAAGATATTTGTGTCTTCATCAATTAATCCAAAACAAATATTGCTACAATGAAAAAAAAAAAAGAGAGAGAATAATTTAATAATACAAAAACACACCTCAATTTTAAAACACTTTCAATCAAAAAAGAAAATAAAAAAATGGATGAAGGTAAATAAATATTTGAAACCCAAAAAAGTTGCATTTGAACACTTTCTTCTTTGAATAAAAATGTGTTTTTATTATTATTATTAAAGAGAACCTTGTTTTTCCGTTTTTTGTTTTTGTTGTTTTGTTTGTTTTGTTTTTTTTTTTAGAAAAAACGTTTTTGATTGAATTTAATCGTCATTGTACAACGTGTAATACTTCATTTGGCCACACGGTGGCGACATGTGCTTAAATGAGTGTTTAACGCACCGTGACTGTTCTTTTTTTTTTAGCTTGTCCTCATCGAGCTTTTACACATAATAACTTGGAACTGCTTTACGGTATGTATTTCAAACTGTTTGTGAACGAATCTTGTTCATTTTCATATCATTATTTGGTGTGTGGTATATTTACTACCTTTTAACAGCTTAGTTTCCTAGCTAGAACTTCCTTTCAGTAAGATTCTGTCAATGCTTTACTTAAACCGTAATATTATGTTGCTAAACTAATAATATATGTTTTTGGAACAGAAAACAAAATGATTCAAAACATCTAATCTCCTTAAATGAGTAAACATTTTCTTTTACGTGTTCTTTTTAGAACCCAGTGGGTAACCAGGACGTCCAGGGCGTAAATGATTCTTTAATTGGATTTGTTGTCTCGTATTTGAAGCGATGTGGAAACGTGAAAATCAGCAGCCCAGGCCAACAGCAGGTAGGAGAAACACAGAGTTATATTTTATGTTTTATAGTTATGCACAGTTGTCTAATATCCTGACATGTACCACAAACAGTGACATTAGTAGTGAATGCTAACGAGAACGTTAGCATTAGCATCCACTGCGCGGGAAGTGACACCCCCTTTAACACCTCAGGTGAATTAGGTTAAAAACGAATTAATTTTGCCCCAAAAAGAAAACATCTGAAATTGGTCATTTCGATATGAAACAATGTATTATCCAGTGAAATGTACACTAATTAACTCCACCATTTATTTATTTATTTGTTTGTTCTACTTTAAGTAGGGGTGTGTATTGCCTGGCATCTGGCGATACGACTCATATCACGATACATAGGTCACGATACGATGCGATATATCCTGATAATAAAGTATGAGGCGATTATTGCGATTTAAAAAAAAATAAAGACTTAAGAAACAACTAATCTGTAAATGTGTACACCTTCATTTGAACATTATCTATGAAAAATATTTTATTGGCATATTTTACACTCAAAACATTGGCTTTAACATGCCATGTGCCAACAACTTAGAATAAAAAATAACATACAATCTGTTTGTGGCTTTTAAATCAACTTTGACTTTAGTGCAAAGTGACTTTAGTGTAACTTAACTGAGGTATATGCCTAGAACAACAAATAAATGCAGAATGTTAGTACTTTGTTTTTAGATTTTATTGAAAAAACACAAGCTGGTCAACATGCCCAGGTTTCAGTGCATTTATTTGTGCAGTTAAAATGTCTCTTGCAGTAGAAAATACTTTCCTGGTTAAATAAAGGTTAAAAAAAAAATCGATATGGATGAATTTTGAATCCGACAATAGTAATATACACATAGTAATATCGCGATATATCGCTGAATCAATTTTTCTCAACACCCCTAACTTAAGCTAGCTTATGTCAAAAGTACTGAACAGGTTTTGACAGAAATTTAACCTTAAATTTTCAATTTGATTTAATTTTAAATCAGTTTCAAAAATTGAAAAATCCATATCTCATCATTGGCGAAATTTCAAAAATTTTGCCAAATTTCACAAATAACTAATCTTTAAAAATTTGACTCATTAATGTCAGGTTACATTTAAGAACAGCTGGACTGTTATAAAGACAGTGTTGTCATTGATGAAAACAATCATAACACAGCCAGATGTGATGGTGTGTGTTCAGTTGGTTTCCTCTTCCGTCTCCATCAGGATGCCTCTCTGTGCCGCTCTTCAATCAGAAGAAAAGAAACCGGATCCCTTTAACATCTGCACCTTCTGAGAACGAGTTTTTCTCCCACAGGGAATACGTTGAGCCCTTCAGCTCAGCTCCTCCTAAAAGAGCAGCAGGTCAGGATTTATACAAGATTACCTTTCACAACTTTCACATGAAGATTAATCCCCAATCCTGCAATCCTCCCTCAGGTGGATGCCATCAGCCTCCGAGTCCCTCCAGTGGTGCTCTTCAAACCAGTCCATATAACAGACAGAACACATCCCAGTTCCTGCCATCCCAGTCATATGGAGAGAAGAAACCAGCTCCAGGACCTGTCCCTGCAGCTCGGACCTATGGACTGATGCCCCATCCTTATAAAGCTGGGGGCAGAGGGTATGAGTTTATCTATTTATTTGGATCTATATTAGTTTTGGCTGGAGCCATTACTACTCTTCCTGGAGTCCACACCCAATACGACTGTTTTATTAATGCAGTATACAATACATATAACACATCACACAACAAAGAAAACAAACAACAACTAAAACTATTTACAAAACAAAAACAACATTCATACAGTCGGACCTAGTTCCAATTAATTCATAATTTAAAGCAGAACTAAGCAACTTTTTCACTTTAATAAATACTTCTCGTAGTCCCTGTGAGGGTAATACAAGTGTTTATGGGGTGATTGGGGGGTCTTTCATTTCCCAATGGTGTCTCAGGCCAGAAAACAGCACTTTCAACTTTTCCTGCCTCCGACCCGGTGGCTTTACAGCAGTCCAATACAAACTAATGCTAGATTATAACCAGGCCCGTGGCTGCACACGGTTGTCTACAAATTCACTTTTCTCAAACTTTCTTTTCTCAAAAGAAGGCAGAGAAGACCTTTGTCTGAGGAACAGCGCAACTCCATGTAGTGATAGCTCAGCAGCAACACACAGCAATCACACACTGTCGTCGCAGCAACAGGCAGGCACACACACTTGCAACCCAGCGCTCCATCAGGCAGCACACACACAAATATCCATCGATCTATCTATCCATCCATTCATCCATCCATCTATTCATTTTCAGAGCTGCTTTGTCAGCACACAAACAAACACATCACACGCACTTCCACACTTCCTTCCTATTACTCCCACATCATTTATTTATTTGACTTGTCTCTCTTCCTCATACTGTTCATGGTCACATGGGACTATATGTGTGAAAACACCCTTAGTGTCACTGTTGTATTAGGATTTTTCAGTGATCGGTTGCTCCTCTCCTGGGAGAGCAAAGGTGCACATGTAGCTGTGGGGTGGGGCAGGCAGCGGGGGGTGTGGAGTTTTTACGACAGTGACATAACCAAAAGGGACCTTTAGGGGGAGCGCTAAGCAAACGTTACTTAGTTCTGCTTTAATTAGTTATTTAGCAATATACATTTACAATATATCAACATACATTTACAGTTGTTTATCCATATACATATACATTTAAAGATCTCATAAAACTAATCAAACTTACCTTAATTAATTGTATTCAGTAGCTTTCATCATTAGGCACCATGAGCTGTTTTGTTAATAAATGTAAAGGGCTATATTTGTTGGTGCAAAGTAAAACAGTGTGTGCGATTTCCCTGGTTTAATTCTATGGAACATGCACATGATAAATTGATAAAGTTTGTACCAATGCTGCGGTTTAGGTAGAACCTGATAAAAGACACATAAATTCATACAAATACAACTATTTATTTAGCATTCAACATTTCTTAGTGATTATCATCCATGGTTAGCAATTAATATACAAACAGATGCAACTTAGCGAGCAGACTGAGAATAAATTCATCTATTAATTATGCGTGTGGCTCAAACTTACAGTGGAAAAATCTCCCCTCTTCAGTTTAACCCTCCGTCAGGTGTAACCTGCGTTGATTCCGTGGTGATTTAAAAAAAAAATGAAAATAAACATTTTGAAACGTAATCACCAAATAAGGAACAGTCAAAAAGTATGTTTCCTCAAAAGAGAAGTCCACAGGAGCTCAAAACTTGTGAAAGAACCTTAAACTATCTTCCTCTCTCTCTCACTCATGTGTTTGTGGTATTTGAGGCACAGACATACACACAGACATACAGAGATTCCTTGCTTTAATAGAGAGATGTGTTTATCAGAACTAAAAGACAATTATTTAAATAAAACCCTTGGCTGTTGAGCTGCAGAAATTTTCCTAATAAAAACAAGTAATGAGACAGTTGTGCATGTGATGTGATGAGTTTATCTTTTTATTTTCAGCAGCAGCCAATGACAACATGCTTATTTGAACCTGATTTAAATATACTGGGACTCAATTTGGGAAAAAAGCAACAAAATATCCAGATGACAGTACAACACAATAAACAGATTTCCTGTTTGATTTCAGCTCTATGATTGGACAACCCAGCAACCAAGTCAAGCAGCAAGACTCCAACTTCCGTTTTAATCCAGGACAGAGCCAATACCAGGCCCCTTGTGGCAGTGAGAGTTCACAAAGCAAGATCAATCCAAGATCTCACCCGTATTCCCAGCAGCCGAGGCCTCTCCCTGCTCTCCCACCACCCAGGAAGCCCATGGCTCCGTCTCCGCAGCCACAGAAGAATTCCTGGAAATTCACCAACAGCTTTGGGCCTCAAAGCTCAGGTTTTCAGGGAAAAAAGAGTTCAAGTCTACCCTCAAATAAAAGCCAGGTACAGATAAATGTATGTATTTGTATCCATGCAAAACACTGCATTTCTCTGTCTGTTCTGCTCATTTGAGAAGGCAGCACTTTCACCAAAGCCAGCTGTAGAGAACTCACTGAGGATCATGACTGCAGTCATTGGTGGCATGAAGCACTGGAGCAAGTTTAAGGACAGATTTCCATGTTTATTTGAAATATTTGGTGAGTTGATTTTTTGCTGTTAACGCCTCCTTAAGTGGGCTATATTTTGAAATGTGAATGGTGTGTTTCTCCACCAGCTACTCTGGACTCTGCTGTGACACTGGGCCGCTACGGGGCCAAGAGCTTCCTGATGAGAGACGGAAAGGAAGTAGTGCAGTGTATCTTTTATGAGAATGTGAGTGGGAATGGAGGATTGTGGAAGTGTAACCAAAGATGTATTTAAAGACATTACACAGTAGTATGTAAGGAAAATGGATCAAATAGTGTGAAAAAATGAGAGCTATTTACAGAAGATAAACAGATTAATGAGATTAAAAAAATAAACCTTAAAGATAAAGATTTACAGATCAAGTATAAAATATAAGAGCTATTTGCAGAAAGTAAAAAGATACATAATGTAAGATAAAAATTAAACTTAAACATACAGTTGTGCAATGTGAAGTAGCATGGCTTTTATGCTATAAAAATATTGCAAAATTCCAAATATCAGAATGGGTTTCTGCATCTTTCAGTACGTAGAACACTTGAAGCTATCGTTGGTAATCTTTTTCGCAAAGACTTTTTTATATTCTGGGTGATGTATTGAGATAAACGAACAAGAATCAGATCTCTGTTGCAACTGCAGACGCCTTTACAGTATGTATAGTCCTGTCCACGCCCCCCTCTGTCTCTCCCTCCTCCTAGTGTGCACACTCATCATTTATTGAAATGAGTCAGACTCTCAGATGCACGTTTAAGCTTTCGGGGGTGTGGTTTTGAATGGAGCACTGATAGGAGGAGGTCCCCCCGGACTGTGTGAGGTTGCGGGGGTCCGCTGGTCTGGGCCAACACAGAGAAACTGACATCAACCCCACATTCTTTCACTACTACATAACATGCAAAGTCCTCCTATAGAGTCCCAGCTCTCCATCCTTTTACCCAGAACCTTTCACTGAAACCTGCATTAACTACTACATCACCATGCTGCCTCATATTTACATCATATATCACAGTTACTTATGGTAGTTGTGTCAGAATAGTCCTCTTACCTGCAAACGCGGTTCATCATTGTGTGACGTAGCATAATGCTAATTAGCACTCCAAAGGTCCCTGAGTCGGCAGAAGCTGCAGGGTACGAAGCAATGATTAATCCACCTTATAAAAGTTTACATTCCAATCATATGTTAGATTAGGGGTGGCTTCGCTATGACTTAATAAGAATACACTGCTGTAGAGAAGTGGTTCTTAAACTGGGGTCCAGGGTCCGTGAAATAATTTTAATCACTGTTAAGTGTGATGGTTGTGTCAATGGCAAAAAAAAAAAAATCGTGCAAAAAATACTTTTTTCAAATAAATGTGCACAAATTGTATTAATTTGTAATATATTCAGCACATTTAATGTTATATACACTATTTGTTATAGTGTATATATATATAGTATACTTTATATTAATTTCTACTACAAATATCTTAAATATTGAAGTGAAACCGTTAAAAGAATAGTTCATTCTCACGGAATTTAGGGCTACAAATTGGGGCATGTGTACCCCTAGGGGTACACAATGGAACTACGAGGGACACTTGAGAGAGAGTAGGAAATTTACAAATGAACGCATTAATTATATACAGCAGCAGTCACAATTTATACAGTATCAAACGTGTTTTTTTTACTTTGATTTTATTGTAAGTGGTCTAATAGCTTTATTAAACAGTTCTATGGACGGGTTTGATTACATGTGTAAATAATTTGCCTTTATACATATTTTCTGTATTTCTATTTCTATTTTCATTTTTATTCATTTGACATAAAGTTCTTGTCAATTATTTAGTTTTATGTCATTTTAGTTTTAAAGCATCTGAGCCACTGTGAGGCTCCAGTGGAGAATAAATTGGTTTATTTTGTGTGTTTTTAGGAGCTGGTGCTGCCCCGTCTGGTCCGTGGTCAGCCGCATCGCTGTGTGGGAAACTACGACCACAGCAGAGAGCTCCTGGTGTGTGTGTCTGTGCGGCCTGGCCTGCCCTCAGAGTTTAGAAACGCTCAGGATGCAGTGAAAGCCTGCGACGCAGAGATGAGGATGTTGGTTAAATCCCTCAGTGAAGTCTAAGTGAGAAAGTAGTGGAAATGTGTTTAAAAAGAGGCATGGAAACAAGACCTGTGTCTTATATTAGAATGTCTCAGTTTCAGTAAACTTGTTTCAAAAGTTGGTAACGCTTCATACCTGCAGAGGAAGCTGTTTTCCTCTTGTTTACATTTCATATTAACTGTTAGCTTGTGTTCTTGTATTACAGACAAACCTCAATAAATCTAGACAGGAAGTGAATAGTCTGCTTCTTAAAGTTATGAAACATTTTTATTACAAAATTCACAGAACAGCAAACATCTTTCAGGATGAATTCAGGTAAAAGCAAAGTCGACGAGATAATATCTCAGGACGTTTTTCGGAAAATGGGGGAAAAAGTGATATCAAGGACAGTTTATTTGTTTATTTACAGTCAAACATCAAATTGGAAAAAATACCTCTAATCTACTAAAACACTTAAACCAGTGCTGAGACTTCACGCACAACAAATGAGAATGGGTAAAGAGCAGTCACACCAGTAATTCCCACACAGTCAAGCACAGTATGAGGTCCAATACAATACCAACACTGGTTTACTTCCATCCATTTTCATATCGTCAGGGCACGTCTTCATGGGAGCTTTAATTTGGTCATTATTTAAAACGTATCATTAAACATCAATACACATGTAAACAGCCACGAGAACAAACCAATCAGAGCCGAGGTTGGCAGTGGAAGGAGAAGAAGAAGACGTGGAGGACGGCAGCAGAGCAAAGGAAATAAAATAACACATAATCTGTATTTAACAAGCAGAGCAGACAAATGAAGCTATGTTTAAATATTAGTCATAATTTACACCTCCACTGCTCAAACTCAAAATCACACACAAGGATAGCAGGAATGAATATTAACTGCATGTTTAACACGGCATCCAAAGAGATTTTCCTCTTTTACATCATTTTCAAGAATATCAAAGCATGTAGTTGCAAATAAAATATGCAACTCGTCTTGTACGCTTTTCCCTTTTGCTTGTCATGTTTCCCACAGAGATTAGGTTGTTGTTTTTTTCTCCTCAGGTTAATGAACTCATACTGCATCAATTCAAGGAGAAACACATCACAGGATCCACAGTTTTTCATTTGAAAAAGATGATTACCTGATGATTGGATTAAACTCTGGTCTCTCTTTAACAAGGCACAAGTCGGTCAGATTTAAAACCCAGATCAATTGTTGTAGTGTTAGTAAAGTCCACATTTTCATGCATTTTTAAAATCAATTCCTACATCTTATGGCCTTAAAGTGTTAGAATTGCTTCTTTTTTTTTATATATAAAAATGAACTTACATCAGACAAACCATTACAAGGAGAAAGGGGTTGATGCAGTATGGCAGCATCTTTTCTCAAACAACACTGCAGTGAAACAACTGGTCCTGATGACGATCTGCTCTTTGTTGGTCCTCTGACAGCTGTGAGAGAATCCTAGCCATCCTCTTCACTCACCTCTGCTGGTTATGAACTCCAAAGGACAAAAAAAAATCCTTCAGATCATCAAAGTTCTTCATATTTCCAGACATTTCAGCAATCAAACACTGGAACTACAAACCATGGAAGCAACTCATGTAGAGTTTACCTGTGTCTTGGACTGTAAAAGTCCCGTATTACAGCATTCCAGGTGTGTCGTAGTCAGAAAGACACCTTTAGTCATGCTGCTTTTCAGTCTGTTTTGCAATGTTTCATTCATAGGTTAATTCCTTGTAATTCTTAAGCCCATAATCTGGAGTTCAGTCGAAACAAGCAAAAAGTAACTGAACATTCCAGTTTGGAAAAAAAGTTCTCCTTAAAGAGAAATTGCAAACACACATTTACACATACACACTCGCCAACAACATACAAACAAATTCAAATATTTGAATGACTGTCACATCAGGCCCACGACAGCCTGAGAGCTCAGCATTGAGTGTTGATAGAACTATAACAGCGTGGGCAAAGGGGTTGGGGACAGATGCTCCTTTGGTGCGTACTTGGCAAAAAAGGGCAAAAAGACGGTGAGCATGACTCCCACAATGGCCAGCATGTAGCCCCAGCCAATCTGGCACTCGCCAGCGTAGTAGATGTCAGAGTTTCCGCAGAACGACCTGACAAGGGACGAGTTCAGACCAAAAGGGTAGACCAGGAGTCCAGCAGCCATGATGAACACTGCAGATAAGACAGAAGAGACAGGGAGGTTAGTATATTCATCAATACAAAACCAGATGTGAGGGTGGGTAGACATTGGTTTAACAAAGGAAATTAAGAAGAAGAACATATGTATAACTTTTTCAGAGTAGATTATATAGAGATTAAAGGTGGGATGATGTATCGATAAAATGTCACAAGATATATTACCCATGGTATGAGTGTTGTAGTGTAATGTTTTTGAGAGTCAAGGTTTTTTTTTAATATGTATTTAAAAAAAAAAACATAATACATGGTATTTTAGCCAGGGATGGTGTTAAGATAAAACAAAGAGTAATGGAATAAAACACACAGAGCAAATTAAAAAGACAGGTAACATACAACAACTTATAGTGCAGAGATAAAATATAGACCTAGAAATTTCATCTCAGGAAGTTCGTATATCATCCAACCTTTAATTATCAAAACTAAAAATAAAGGTGATTTGGGGTTGGCTTTCTGCCCAGTCCTGTTATTGTATTTCCCTGTAATGTCAGCTCACCGTCACTTGGTGGTGGTAGATAAATGGCAGAAACACTGAGTCAGGGTTAGAGTCAGCTGGAACTTTCCATCCAGCAGAGTCATATTAGCAGCTTTGAACAACAGAAGTGCAAACAACATGAAAAAAATCCAAAACGACTTGCATCTCCAGAAATCGAGGTTCTATGATGACAAATACCTTTTTCACCTCCGCCCCAGTGCATCCTGGGAGCAGATATCTGTTACAAATTGAGTCAAGTCTTCATGCCTACGCAGCCAAGCCGTTATCGACTATGCTACAAGATGTCAATGCTGCCCTTAGTCATTCCGGTGGTTGGCTGGGTTTCCAAGAGTGGCATTCTTGTTTTTCTTTAGAGAGCTTAAAAAACGCCCGAAAACTTTGATAGCGAGTAGCTCCAGGGGAAAAAACAAATGTGTATCTATTTGTGTGGGATCTATTTCAAGAGATGTCAGATTAAAGCTGCCTCAGTCACTTTACAAAAGGATAAAAGAGAGTAAAAAGCAGAGGTATTTCCAGCGTAGCCTCTGTCTGAGTCTCTCCATGGAGTTCTCTCTCAGCTTTGATTTTGGCAGCCCTAGACTTCGCCTTTCCAGCTGAACGAGTGCCTTCACGTTTTATCTGCAGGGGCCCAACGCCTCTGAGCTCACTGCCTAATGACACTTTAATGATCTTCTTTATCAAACTCTCCTCCGCTTGTGTAGAAGAAACGCAAAGCCCCTGCAGCGTGTCGGGTTTACACTACACTGAGGTGAGCGGTTTATGAAGTTGGATGCAACCACGGAGAAAACAGCAACACAAAAACAACCTCAGAACAATCAATACAGGGAGAAAATGTGTGTAGAAGTTCCTCGCAAAGGCTGTGTCAAGAAAGCAGAATGAGGACTTGTGTCAGAACAGGACAGCAGGAGGACGAGGTTGATGTTTAACCAAACCTCTGCGAGCCTCTAATGAGAATAAGAAGTGCTGAGAAACTACAAAACACAACTCCAAAGTACACACAATACAGAACCAATTTATGTAGAAAAACAATCCATTGATTTCACAGAGTCTGCACTCGGCTGCGTGTTTCTGATGACTTTGAAAAGCAGCCTTTTGGAACAACTTTGTTTAGTGCAGAATGCTTGTTATGCTGGCTAGGTGGAATAATAGCTACAGTATATGTTTAAAGCTTATATTCAGAGCTTCTGAGGCATCTATGTTTATTTATGATTCTTTTGAAATGCAAAAAAATACCGATATAGTCTTTTTCTATGGTCTACTGCCAGTGGTCATTCATATACATTAATGTATATAAGTCTCTCCTTCGTCCTATAGACCTCTATACAAATGGAAACGAGTGCCGTGATCGCCCAGCCAATAGGCTTCGACTTCCTGTTTTGGAGACTGTCAATCAAAGTGAATGTGGATCTGTGCACGGAAACAAGGCCACGCGGTACAACAGCAAACAGGTAAATATGATTTTGGCTCTTACCTGACACATAGACCTATATCAATGCAACCTCGTTATGTTCCGCGATGCGCATGCAGAAAAGTAAAGGTATGGCTTCTGGTCGATTGAAAGAGGCAGTGGGAAGGAAGTGAGGCTGTTTAGGGTGGGACATCGAGACGTTTCTCAGATCTCCAGATGGCAGCTTTAAAGGTGCAGTCTGCAACCCTTATAAAAGTGACTTTTAGTCATATTTGCTAAAGCTGTCACTATGTAAGGAAAGCTTTACATCAAACTAGTAGTTTGTGTGAAAAAAACAGACTAATTGAGTCCCCCCTGCTGCTCCTGCAGCCTTTTGCAGATTGCCAAAATGCACCGAGTAAAAAGAACCAATCGGAGCCAGGATTGTGTTTGATGAACTGTCTGACAGCTGTTGCTCACAGTCCCCGCCCCTTTACCGGAGTTAGAGCACAGTCTTTTTGACAGTGTATGGTGTGGAGGAGTAGAAGATTGAATTGGTGACTTTTCTGTTTGAAAGGTAATTACTGCTGCGTGATTTACATTATGTTTGATTTGCAATTGTTACACTAGAACTCTGTGATTCATGTGTTGTTCATGTGCGCGCAGCAGCATCCGTGTGAGCTCATTCATACAGGGTTACATGCCTCCATGAAAGTATTACCCACCTACAAAGTATCTCAGAGACCCTGAAACTGTTTAAATATATATGTATATATTGAATATTTGACCAATGGAGTTCATTTCACAAACAATAAGCACATTTCAGTTCTCATACAGCTCCACCTTTTTTAAATTTATAAATATCTATATATCTAAAGATATCTAAACCTGGAAAAAGGAGCCAAACAGAATTTTGACCAATAATACATCAGATGATCAATCAATCAATCAATCTTTATTTGTATAGCGCCAAATCATAACCAATGGTATCTCAAGGCACTTTACAGTAGAGCAGTCTTAAGGACGGACTCTTCATTTTATGGATACACACATATGCATATATACGTATATACACATACATATGTATCCCACACCCAACATGAATAATATAGCTTTCAAATCTACCACATGCACATTTTATCCTCTGAGTGTGTGTAAAGAGCCTCAACTATAAATCTCTATGAAACAGCTCAAGTTTTGACTGAATCATTGTAGCATTTTTATTATGTGATTTTTAAACCAAATTAATTTGCAAACAAACTGAATGTAAGTTGGGTAAGAATCAAATTAGGGACCAAAATGCACAAAAAAAAGAAAAAAAAAAATTGTCACACTCATTTAAAACCAAAGGTAAATAGGTAATAGGTCAAATATCCATCAGGGCAATGATGACAAACAGAAGGGAAGAAGGAAGCATGAAAATGGTCAAAATCGTAAATTTCAAGACCAAAAAATTCAAATTACCTTTTCATTTTGTGGAATCTATTCTGTTTATTTGTGTATAGATTGTTGGTTGTATGGAAATCATTTGACTAATATGGACACAGGTCATGTTGTTGTTGATGTTTGTTGATGATTTTAAATCTTTTTACTGATGATTTTAAATGTTTTGTGCCTACTTTAATGTTCCTATTGATTTTAAGCTGTTGTCTGTTGCACTTTTTGATCGTGTAAAGCACATTGAGTTGCCTTGTGTATGAAATGCGCTATACAAATAAATTTGCCTTGCCTTGAATGAATATTTTCTGTTAAGATCTACCCAACATATGTTATATGTAAAAATATGTTTCAGTGAAGGAGAAAATGGCTTACTCAGACACGTAACAGGTTTTTAAACTAAGTTTCCACTGTACCGAGGTAGACGTAACTTTAAAAACCAGTACTGAGCGTGTGGATCAGATACAGGATGAGTAATGTGGAGCTGAGACTGTGTTTTGTGACAAACCTGTAATCAAGCTGAAGAAAACAAGTGGTTAGCGTACGTGATTTCATGATGTCATGCAGAGAGACTGTCGCCTAAACACGATCGCTGCCAGCTCAACCACTACACTCACCTAACAACACAAACTGAAGACGTCTGAACAAGTACAGCCAAGGTTGACCTTGAGTTTAACACCTGGAGAAGTTTGAAAGAGCTGCAGAGAGCACACAGCAGCAGCGTGGGAGCACAAAGTCACACGTTTCTTGCTTTAAGCAATTTAAACAACAGAAAGCTCCAAATGCGGACAGGGTAAAATTGCTTCCACTCAGACAAAGTCAATTTAAACTTGGATGCAGGGGTATTAAAAAGCTGTGTGCAGCTGCCGACGGGCAGTGAAAAAGCAGTGGCTTCCTCCATCACTCATCTCCTAATAGAGCAAAGCAGCAGATTAATGGTCAGCACTGGTTGGCAGAACGACTGAGGATGGGGCGAGAAATCTGCTCAAACTTTTTCAGAGAGGAATAGAACATTATAAGTTGTGAAGCAAACGTGTCAGCTTCTATCAGCCAGACTATTACATTAACTCTAAGATGATGAGACAGGGAATAATGAAGAAGCCTTGAGTGAGCCAGGACACTAATGTGTCCCAAATATTCCTCACTGAGACTAAATTCACATTCACTTATCATCACTGTTTTGTCTAATTTGTTGCAATTAAAAAAAAATAAAAAAAAATCTTGCAAGGAAAAAGTTTACAACTGAAAGTTTCATGCATTTTTATTTTATTTATTTATTTTTTATAAAAAAGAGAACAGTGCACACGATGATTAACTAACCACCAGAAAAAGCATTCTAGCATCTGAAGGGGCGTTTTAAAAGTTTTTAACACTGCATTTTATTTATCTAAACCCCGCCCCCTACTTCTTGCACTTGAACTAACTTTAGAAATAAGCGGTAACAGTTCAAAAAGTGGAGTTTGCATGTTCTCTCCATGTTGTATGGGTTTTCTCCAGCTTTCTCCCACAATCTAAAACCATGGCTGGAGTCTCTACATTGAGTGAGTGTTTTTCTCTGTGTGTTGTTCTGTGATGGACTGGCGCCCTGTCCATGGTGTACCCCCGGCTAGGGCCCAAATAGAGCCACCCTAAAAAAAAGCAGCAAGTGGATCAGAAAATGGATGGATAGCTGAAAAAGTGGGTTGACAAAAATGAAGAGTAGTGATGTGATAAAATTGTTTGCATCTCCATATAGATTGGAGTCATTTTGTGTACTTTTGCAGCCCAAGCTCTTTGCTCCAATTTGATGACGCGTTCCCACTTTAATGACGAATTTGACGCAGCACTGAGCTGGAGAAGCCACGCCTCCAGGAAGCTCTCTGCCGTGATTGACATACAGACACGCCCACGAAGGTGAGCGTTTCAGCGTCCTTCTCGCAGTGCTTTGTATGTATTTTCTACAGTCTATGTATGTACTGACGAATGCCCCGCCCCCACGCTCTGTCTCGTGTTCATAAAGCAGCATGAGCACGGCTACGGAGTGGGTGGGAGGAGGGCGGGCCGTCCTCTGGCCCTACGTCATCGTGCGGGGAGGAGGAAGTCAGTGTCCTGTCTATAGACACACCCACTCATGAATATGCATAGGCTGGACGCAAATCAGCCTGTTTGCGTGGAGTTGGTCAGAAAGTGACTTTTCAGAGGCTCTGGAAAACAGGCGAGTTTGGGAAAATAAACCTCAAATACTATGTTTTTGAGGTTCTTAGAACAAATGGAGATTGGTGAAAAATAGCAGGACATGGGACCTTTAAACTAAAATGTATTGAAAAAAAAATATATATATATATATATATATATACAGTATATATAATAAAAATATAGGGTCACGATCCAAAAAAAAGTTTGGGAACCATTGCACTAAATAGTGTTTTATTCCACTTATTTACTAAATGAGATTCTTTAAAATGTGTTATCACTTGTTGATTTCATCATTACAGTACGTTCTATAGTTATTTTTAAATAGTTTTCTAAGCAAAATGTTGTCGTCAGACAAAAGGGGGTACTTGGATTCAGAAATAAGAGATACCTAGAGGTACTTGAGCTAAAAAAAGTTTGAGAATCACTGACAGGGGAACGCACAAAATTAGACGGAGAGCCACGTGTGCTTACTGACATTTCCAAGATGGAAAGAACATAAATGCTTGGTAAATCAGCAGAAGCCAAAATATTCCTAAGTAAATATGCAATTTTGTTTCAGAAAGAATATATGTGCAGCCGCACTGGAAAATGTGTTAGGTTATCTTGTTGTTGGCATATTTGCTGTCTATAAAAGCAGAAAAGTGTCCTTGGTCTCCTCTCTGTATTGTGTTCTTCCTGACTGACAACTTGTTGAATACACAATTATTTTCTTTGAAGTACCAGAAGAAGTAAAACATTGATTTGCAGAAACTAAACAGCCTGAAGGATCCTGGAGGCCAGGGTTTCGCTGTGAATCAGCCCTGGTTTTTTTATTTTTTTTATAGGAATCTACAAGCTGAAGAAGCTTTTTAGCAAACTAATGAATAACAAAAACCTTTGGACTTCAACTCGCAGCAAAAGCTCCAACAGGAAATAAAACAGTACAGAAATTATTGTTATAGTAAACGACGACCAGGCCCAGCTGTTAACAACTGAATTAACTAATTTAGCCTTGAATCTTTTTTTCTCAGTGCAGCAAGAAGTGGAAAGGCGCTCCCTGAGAATGTGAAATGGGTTTGCAGCAGTGAAAATGAGAGAAAAAGATTGAATGGGATTGCGGGGCGGGAAGGTGTGGGATAACCTGGCATCCAAGCGTGACAATGAATCAGTTTCATCACCAACCGCTAACACAGAAATCACAAGCTTGGTTTATTACACAAACCAAGGGAATCATGGGAATACTATGTGTCGTATCAGCCGTAAAAGGCCTGAGTTCGCCTGTTGACCGTTTGAAAATTCCTACTGACGGGAAAGCGCCTGAAATCCAATATGATGCAGCCCTTGACTTTCATCTACCTCGTATCTATTGCAGTATTTCTCTATTTTATTCATCCCGCGCTACCACAAAAAAAAAAAAAAAATCAATCCTGTCACCTTGAAGGTCTTTTTCATTACAATGCCAAAGCATCCACTTTGGAGGAAACTCTATTTCTATTTGCCACCTGCCTCTCATAACTCTGTCAGCAGGAGGAAAGGTTTGAATAAAAATCCAGAGAAGAATGGAAGCTCTCCTGCTGTGGATGCAGAGCTCCTTATTTCCTCTCATTTCTCACTTTGTAAGAATCACACCAGAAGACAACGTCTGAGCAGTGTTAATAAAAATGAAGGGAACAATTTTCAACATAGATGTCATGGACTACATTATTCTGACTGCCAATAATGAGATTATGACTAATTAAAAAAAATAGTTGTGAATGAAAACTATATCAAAATATATTGATATTTTCATCAACTAATGAAAACGAAAGTATAATTTTGTCACATGGGACGCATTTATTTACCCTTTTTATTCTTGTTGCTTATCCAACTGTATTTGCTGTGGTTAAATGCAACGCAATTTTGTTCTGCAGCGCGTCTCTGATGTTATATTAAATGATAATAAAATAATCTATCTATGTATATATCTAATCAAATCAGAAAGAATATGATCATGTGATCTTACACATTGATTACATCAAATCTGTCTGTGAGTATTTACAAACATTAATAACATCCCATCAGGTTCGTCAATGGTAACTGAATCTTAAATTTAAAAAAAAAAAAAAAATGCATAAACATGTACGTCTATTTTAGTCGACTATATCTGTAACAGATATAGTCGACTAAAATGTTCATGTCATTTTCTTGACTTAAACCAGTGGTTCACAAACTTTGTCTTACCTTTGAATCCATGTACCCCCTTTAAGTCCGACTACTAGTACATTTTTACTCAGATTTCTTGAAAAACTACTATAGATCATAACAATGGAATGAATGAGTGATAATACACATTTTAAAGAATCTCATTTTGTAAATAAATGAAACAGTGTTTATTGCCTCCTGAAAAGATTTATTTCTTCAGTTTTTATCGGTGGTGGTCATCTTCCAAAGGCTGATCCTTGTATTTTCAGTTCATGTTCTAATTTCTAAGTTCTCTTAACGTGCTTTTCCTCTTGATATCCATTTACATCTGCACCTTATTATTATTTTTTAAACACTACTTACCTTATGTAAATACTTGCTGCTGTTTTGTATCCTGCCATACGAGCCAATGCAACAAAATGTTGTTCTTATCTATACTGTAACGTTCAAGTTTGAATGACAATGAAGAAAGTCTAAGTCTAATCAAGATCATTTCTATCATCACTTTGTGTTTTTTGTTGTCTGTTCTTTTTATCAGTCAGTATATTTTACACTTATTTTGTGTGTTTTTGTTGTCGTTTTTGTGTGTTGTTGGTATTATTTAAACTATCCTATCTGAGTGTGTGTGTTTATGATGTCGTTTGGTTGTTTCTTCTGTCGTTTTGTATGTTTATCTGATATTTTTGTGCATCTTGGAGTGATCTTGTGTGTTCTTCTCTCATTTAGTGTGTCTTTGTTGTTGTTTTGTGAGTTACTGGTAATATTTAGTACGAATATCATTTTTAACTAAAAATATACATCCTAAAACCCCCATTTTTCAATGCTTTCATTTGTTATTTCTCTCTCTCTCTCAATTCAATTAAATTCAAAACAGCTTTATTGGCATGAGAAAATAGGTTTACATTGCCAAAGCAAGTGTGAGAACCATGTACATGAAAAGACTAAAAATAAAATAATAAAATAGGCTTTCACTATATATATGCAGAACTAAATTTACAATTAAGTTATAAATGTTACAAAAGGGGAAAAAGTTATGTACATAATTTTACATATATCAATATACACATATACGCGTCCGGTTGTACAAGTACATACTGTACATATATACTCTCGCTATCTCTCTCTCTCTCTCAAGTACCCCCTGTAGTGCCATCGCGTACCCCCATTTGAGAAACACTGACCTAAACTATAGACTATAACTAAAATACTCCCGATGACTAAAACTCAGTTGCATTTTAGTCAAAAAACTACGACTAGTCTAAAACTGAATCATTCCTGATAGCACACATACATGCCGATGTCGGCACGATGAATGAAGTTGCATCGGCGAGACGTACTATGGAGAGCGTTTGCTCATTGGGCAGATGTCGCGGAGACATCAGCGTTTGGCCGATGTATTAAAGATGCTCAGCGCGTCCTCTCTACAGCTTATATGAACCTTTATTTAGCTCGGATCATTCAATTAGTATAAATATCTCCATATCCATAGTCGAGTATTTACTTAAATCTGATAGGAATATGGCAATATCACAACAAAATAAACAATATACGACCACTAAATAGCTTATTATGTGTGGACAAAATAAAGAGAGAGACAGTTCATAATCATAAATGTATTTTCAGCAGCATAGCCAAAAGAACCCCAGCACAAAAACAGCTTCATGGACGTGACATTTTACAGTTCTACAATTTTATAAGTGGTATCACCGATTTGGGGGGAAAAACACACACAAAATGACGCATTAAGATGCCGATGCACGATCTGAGGCCGACATTAGCGAGACGTATGCGCGCTATCTGGGAAATGTTTCTGTCAAAATGAGCACTGCTTTTAAGAATGCACAGTGACCACACAGCAAACAGGAAGTATGAGCAAAGGGAATCAGTGTAAACATTAGAGCCTTTTGTCGAGTTCACAGCAATGATTTACAGGCAGACAGAGTCTTAGCTCATAAGCACGCAGTCTTTGGGAAGCTTTGGTAAGGGCAGGAACTTAAAAGCACAGTTCTATAATGAGATGTTTGCTCGAGCAAAGCACAGGCGATGAAAAATAAGACTGGTCAGGTTAAACAAATTATATTCAAGCCTTGCAGTCAGTTAGAGCGAACAAGAATACATTAGAACTCTCCTTATCTACGCTGACCTACAAGTCAGTAACACGGTCGGGTGGAGACCAGTAGCTCCACCAGGGACGTGGGCAGTCAGACGTGTGAATACAGAAGCATTAAAAGAAGAAGCTAAGAAGTGCATAAGGCCTTCGGGAGTTGCACGTACCCTCGGTGTCACCGGCGCCCACTGCTTACTCTGGTTGCTAAAAAAGAAACTTTTTATCTGGCTGCCCTCCAAACAGGGCTATTATCTGCTGCTGGGTATTCACTTCAAAGACATGAAAGAGAGGAACACATTAGACTGTGGCCTCACACAAGCACAAACCTGTTTGATGTCACATTACCTGGCAAGGCAGGGACATCAACATTCAAGCAGGAGGAGAGAAAACATATTTCTCTTCTCTTCCTGGTCGGTTTTCTTTCAAGTAAAGTTGTAGGTGAATTTTAAAAAGGAAAATATCAATAAGACATCACAATATGACAGCAAGATGGCCATTTATATGTGTTGAGGTGCACGTTTATCGGTGATGAAAAGCAGTGAATGGAAACTGAAGCTGTAAAGAGCAGAAATATTCTTCAATTGAACGTTCAGCACCAAAGCAACACATCAGAGCTGCTTTTTCTCTGGATTTTGCTCCTTTTTGTTCACAGGATAAATTATTACAATAGTTTCTACATTAAGAGACCATTTTTATGACTGCGGGTGAGTCGATCCAACCAGTTTTGTATATGTAGATGTCTCAGAAGTGATGAGAGACTGATGAAAATGAGGTGCAGATTTACAACAGCCAGGGGCAGCAAACAGACTGTTAATAATAACCCAATACACAAGGCACTGAATGGTTGTCTTTATGTGTCTAAGGATAAAAACAAGTATCCTGCTTTATTTAGAGATGTTTTTTTTCTTGTCGTATGTGTGTGTGTGTGTGTGTGTGTGTGTGTGTGTGTGTGCGCGCATAGCAAAGTGCAGCAACACAACCCTTATACGTCCAAAGGAAATTGCCTTTTGACTGGTCACACAAAAGAAGCATTTCCACTTCCCCCTCAATCTCCAAGCTGAATGAAGATGAAATGGATCATTTGTGCTCTCATAAACGTTTAGTGCACCCTTTTTTGCTTCCTAGTTTTCATTTTCCACCCATGGTCACAGGAACAGAAGTGTGTCCAGATGTGACTATGAGAACTACTACAAATAAAGAATCAACTACACAAACTGTTTTTCCAATAGAAAATTAAAGTGAGAATGCACAAGCTGAACCCCTCAGAGTCAGTATTACGCCTCAGTGAGTAACCCCTCAGAGTCAGTATAACCCCTCAGAGTCAGTATAACCCCTCAGAGTCAATATAACCCCTCAGAGTCAGTATAACCCCTCAGAGTCAATATAACCCCTCAGAGTCAGTATAACCCCTCAGAGTCAATATAACCCCTCAGAGTCAGTATAACCCCTTGGAGTCAGTATAACCCCTCAGAGTCAGTATAACCCCTCAGAGTCAATATAACCCCTCAGAGTCAGTATAACCCCTTGGAGTTAGTATACGCCCTCAGAGTCAGTATTACGCCTCAGTGAGTAACCCCTCAGAGTCAGTATAACCCCTCAGAGTGAGAATAACCCCTCGGAGTCAGTATAACCCCTCAGAGTCAATATAAGCCCTCAGAGTCAGTATAACCCCTTGGAGTCAGTATAACCCCTCAGAGTCAGTATAACCCCTCAGAGTCAATATAACCCCTCAGAGTCAGTATAACCCCTTGGAGTTAGTATACGCCCTCAGAGTCAGTATTACGCCTCAGTGAGTAACCCCTCAGAGTCAGTATAACCCCTCAGAGTCAGTATAACCCCTCAGAGTCAATATAAGCCCTCAGAGTCATACTAACCCTCAGTATAATGTCAGGGTATAATAGCATAATGGTTGATATTCAATAACCAATAATAACCAAACCAAACGCCAGGACTTAGCAGGATTGTCCTTGGTGTTCTGTACGCTGGTCGGTTATCGGACACAGAAGAATATTAGCATACAAAATAATAAAATGAAAGGTGATCAATGATAATAGTGAGTTTTATAGATTACATGATTAGGTTACGCAACACTCGCCACGATGTATGAGTTCTTCTTCAACTACTTTTTTTTAATTTGGGGTTTAATGTTTGGTGCGTCACGGGGCTTGTCCTACAACTGTCTTGCCATGTAGGTTGCAAAGAGTTATTAACGTTAATTAGTCTGAATATCTCTTATAATGTGGCTAGTCTTCAGAACGAAATTAAGCAAAGAAAAGAATCACACTGTTTCATTCATGGCAGATAAATAAATGTATAGTTGAATCATAGCAACAATAAAATGAAGGATATCAACTGCTAAGTGTGACAATTAAAGCAGCAAGCCCACGCTGAATCTCAAGACCTTCACAATCTCACCAAAGGTTTCTTCTTTTTGTTCTGATGAGCTCAAGGTGAAGGATCGTAGTGTGGGAGATGAAAGTTTCACTGTTACTGGAAGTTAAAGTGTCTCCAGGTAGTAGCTGGGCTGTGTGGAGGTGTTGGGCATAAACAGCAGGGACGCCGTCCTAATGTGATGAGCTGTGCTCACGTCTGCACGCAGCCATGTTGATAATCAAGCTCAAAGGGCCTCTGGGAAATTATGCTAACGACAATACTCCAACTAACTACACCTATTGAACGCAATGGTTTGGCTTCAGGTAAATCTCCCATATAAATGTTTGTTAGGATGAATTAGGTATAAAACAAAGGAGAGGGGAGCGTATACAAGTTCAATTAATTTGGAAAAATGGTGTTTTTTAAATATTTACTACCCAAAAGCTACTCTTTTATTGAAATTAAAGGTGCCTTATAAAGACAAAAGCCTTTTCTTTGTCTTTTGTTGGAAATAAAACATTTTATAAACCTGATTTGAACTTAACATGGAGGTGAAGCAGAAATTCAGTCCAAGCTCAAGTTTTAAATGTCTGGCGAATTAAACAGAAAGTCTATGTGATGTATAAGAGATAGAATCCTTTTTTTTTGACGCAAACGTTCACGACTGTCAATGGAGGTAAAAAACCTGTTGACCTTGAGAGCTTCAGGAAAAAAAAGATAAGTGAGTGAGAGAGCAGAGAAAAAGAGAGCTAAAGAGCAACAAGGTAATAAAATATAGAGAGTTGGGAGAGATTAGCTGAGCAGTAAAATGGGCTCTGCTATCTTTAGAGTCAGCTGGTCTGTCTGCTCTGTGTACTGGTCAATCAGAGCTCAGTAATCACATTCAGTCACTCCACTGGTCTACACTAGTGGATGAAGCCTCGCACAAAAAAGTTGCATATTCAAAAAAAAAAAACACACACACACAAAGACACACACCTATAAACTACTTTTCTGAAATAGAACTGATGCGGAGAAGCTGTTTCTGTTTGGGTGTGGCTTTATGTGTCTGGTGCAGTGTTTCTTTGAGTTTCATCTTTATTTACATTTATTTGGTGCTTTCTCTGCATTTTCTTTAATATCATCTTAATTAGTGTTGGAGGTACTTTTGACTTGTCTAGAGTTACTTCTGCAACATCTAAAGTCAAACTCTTGATCTGCTGCCGATCGCTCTGCGTGATACCTCAGCAAAAAATGTGGGAGTTTTACAGTCTTTCAAGGCAAGGCAAATTTATTTGTATAGCGCATTTCATACTCAAGGCAACTCAATGTGCTTTACATGATAAAACATTCAATTGTTTTAAAGAACATTTAAAATCATCAGTAAAATCAATTAAAATCATCAGTAAAATCAATTAAAATCATCAGAAAAATCAATTAAAATCATCAGTAAAATCAATTAAAATCATCAGTAAAATCATCATGACATCAACAACATGACTAAAAATGTCCCTCTCAATCATATGCAGTAGAGAAAAAAAGTGCCTTTAACTTTGATTTAAAAATGTTCACATTGGATGCTGACTTCAGCTCTGCTGGCAGTTTGTTCCACTTCTTTGCAGCATAACAACTAAAAGCAGCGTCACCATGTTTACTGTGAGCTCTGGGCTCCACTATCTGACCTGTGTCCATAGATCTGAGAGATCTGCTGGGTTCATACCTAAATAACATGTCACTTATGTATTCTGGACCAAACCCATTCACAGATTTATACACCAGCAGCAGAACTTTAAAGTCTATTCTGAGACTGACTGGGAGCCAGTGTAAAGACTTTAAAACTGGAGTAATGTGTTCTGACCTCTTTGTTCTGGTTAAGACCCGAGCTGCAGCGTTCTGAACCAGCTGTAGCTGTTTGATGCTCTTTTGGGGGATTCCTGTCAGAAGACCATTACAATAGTCCAGTCTGCTGGAGATAAAAGCATGGACCAGTTTCTCCTGATCTTTCTGAGTCATTAAACCTTTCACTCTGGAGATGTTCTTTAGGTGGTAGAAGCTGTTTTTGTGATAGATTTGATCTGACTGCTGAATGTAAGATCTGAGTCAATCAGAACACCAAGGTTTTTGACTTGGTCTTTAGCTTTTAAAGATCGAGACTCAAGATAATTGCTGACAGCAGTCCTCTTTTCCTTGTTACCAAAGACAATCACCTCCATCTTGTCATGGTTTAGTTGAAGGATGTTTTCACTCATCCAGCAGTTAACTTTTTCTAAACAGTCACACAACACCTCAATGGGACCATAGTCATCTGGGTTCAGTGATAGATATAGTTGTGTGTCATCTGCGTAGCTCTGATAATCAACCTTACAGTTCTGTAAAATTTGTCCTAAAGGAAGCATATAAAGGCTAAACAGAAGAGGTCCAAGAACAGAGCCCTGAGGAACCCCACAGGACATTGGTAATCTGTCAGATTCAAAGTTTCCAATGCTTACAAAATAGCTTCGCTCCTCCAAGCATGACTTAAACCATTGCATTACTTTTCCATTTAGTCCAACCCATGTTTGCAATCTGTGCAACAAAATTGTATGATCTACAGTGTCAAATGCAGCACTTAGATCCAACATAATGAGAACAGATACTTTTCCTGAATCAGTGTTCAACCTTATGTCATTGATCACTTTGATCAGAGCAGTTTCAGTGCTGTGATGAGAACGAAAACCTGACTGAAATTTATCAAATATTTTGTTGAATGTTAAGAATTGACTCAGTTGGTTGAAGACCACCTTCTCAATGATCTTGGCCATGAATGAAAGGTTGCTGATTGGTCTATAGTTAGCCAGTATAGAGACATCCAGTGTTCTCTTTTTTAACAGAGGTTTCACAGCAGCTACTTTCAGGGATTTTGGTACGGTGCCTGATTGGAATGAGCAGTTAATTATCTGACACAAATCAGTGACAATTGAATTCTCCAGAATATTTTGAAGGTCTATAAACAACTAAAAACAGAACTCTTGAATCACCCTTCAGTAAGAATGACATATATTCAAAGGAGATAAAATCCCCAAATATTATTTCTTTGCACTGAAATATTGATTTAAAAATGGCAGCAACTCCACCACCTTTCCTGCAAGTACGACACTTATTTAAATAAATAAAGTCTTGTGGTGCACTTTCATTGAGAATAGTATTACTGATACCATCATTCAACCAAGTTTCATTAAGAAATAAAAAGTCCAAGTGATGTGTCAAAATAATTTCATTAATTAGTAGTGACTTGTTAACAAGAGATCTAACATTAAGAAGAGCTAATTTTAAAGACTTTACTGGAGACACTGGTGGACTTTTTGGATGACATGTTATACTGTAGTAGTTACATTTTTATCTCTATAAAGCTTTTTGCTTTTCTTTAATTTCACAATTTTACCTGTGTTACCTGTCACCACAGGAATTAAAGAAGCTGCAATAACTCCATAGGGCCCTGACTTTTTCTGGTTGTTCCTAAAAATAGAGCTATTGCAGTCCGGACCCAGCACACATCAGACCTGTGTCGCTCTAAGTTGAACACAGCTGGCCTGAGGAGAAGAGTGATCCTGGGCCTGGTATCGTTGAGGAGGGATGGGTGGTGCAGATTGGTTCTTTAGAGGAGATAAGATGGGACCATGGTGGGGTAAAGGGTGGGGTGTCAGTCTTGTGCCAGCCAGAAACAGCTCGTTCATCTGGGCAGTTAAATCCAAGAAGGCAGGGGTAGGAGAGAAGCTGGATGAGGTGGAAGTAGGTGAATTTTGGGGTGAAGCAGGTGGGTCCTGAGATGTGGGGGTTGGGTTGACCTCTTCATTTTGGCGATTTTTATTTCTTGCTGGAAGCTCATCGACTCCATGTTCTTTCCTTGCTGTTTTGTTCTCCGATGGTACATGTTGTCCTCTGTCTTTATCAGAACTGATAGCAGTGTGACTGGTGAAGTAAAACAAGTTGGATGTGAAGAGTTTTACTCCAGCCTTGTTTAGACACAGTCCATCTGCTCTAAAAAGATGACGACGTTCACAAAAAATAGGAAAATTTTCTATAAAATTTAGTGAAAGGGGAGCACAAGCCGAAGACAGAAATTTATTCAAAGAGTAAATCCTTGAGAATTTCAGATCTCCTTTTCGGACTGGAGGTATCGGGCCACTGATGAACACTTTAGGCTGTAAACAGCTCACAGTTTTTAGCAGATGGGTGAAATCCTGCTTTATCACCTCAGACTCCTCCTTGGCTAAATCATTTAACCCAAAATGAATCACAACATTTTTCAAATGTGGGTAATCTGCAACAATATGCAAGATTTTGTCAGCCAGGTCTGATACTGTGTCATTAGGTAAGCAGATCACTTTCACGTTGCTGCTAAACATCTTCTGAGCATCTTTAACAGAAACATCTCCCACTATCAGTGTGTGAGGTTGTTGCTTTGGCCTACCATGTCGCTTTTGTTTTCCTGAAGTACTTTCAGTCTTCGCAGTTCCAGAAGGTTGTGTGTTGACCTCATTAGAGCCAGATCCTAGGTCATTCAGCAGTGGGGCGAATCGATTACCCAGTTCTACATGAAACTGGGTTTGTGACTTGGTGATACTCCTGCCTTTAGCAGATGTCCACTTTTGTGCCTGGGCAGACAAGGGAGTTGATGTTGAGGCATCAGTCTGCGAAGCCAGTGCAGGCCAGTCCGTCTCATTATTGATATCAGGGCGCTTTGCTCGGCCCGTTAGCCTTTGAAGTGGATATGACTTTTTCTTAGGCTTAGCTCCCAGGGTATTCCAAGGAGGACTCGCACCTGTTGTCTTATCAACGGGAACAGGATCCTCCCTAGGCCTGATAGCTTTGTTAGCACGGGCTGGTAGCGAGTTAGCTTTATCCACTCCGTTGTTTTGAAACAGCGGCACAGTCGTATCATTATCATATCCACAGTGTCCATTAACCTCAATGTTTACTTGTATTCTTCGCACTGTAGTCTCCAGTTCAGTAATCTTTTGGAGAAGACTGCTGTATTCTGTTGTGGAAAGAGCCATTCTTCTGCTAGCTAGCTTGCTACTTAGCTTTCCAGTTGAGCCAGCAAATAAAAAAGCAGTAGATGATTACCTCAGAGCCAGAGTCAGATGGTAAATGATAGAGTTTGATGTTGAGGTATCGTATCATTTCTCAGAAGAAAAAGTTCATGTTTAGTAAATAAATTCCTCTGTGAGCTCCGCTCTGCTCTTTTGCTGCTGTCAGCTCAGCTGCCGGAAGTGACTTCTTCTTTGAAAAGAACAGAGTGATGGACTTCATAATTAGCATTAGTTTTAAATGTAAGAACATTAATTTAGCGTTAGGGATACATTTTGGTGAAAGTTGAAAATCTGTAGCACATATGGTTAATTTATTGTGAATTTTCAGAATTATGAACTTTAGAGGCTTGCTGTAGCTTGCTGTAGCACCACCTTTAGGATGATTGGCCTAAAGGTGGTTTTTGCAGCTGAGGGAATCTGGCATGGGACTGGACCTTTGTACAAAATTTGGTGATTGTTCGCGGATGGAAAGTATGATTTCCTCAGAAGAAGAACAAGAACATGCCAATTACAATAGGTTCCCGGGAGCTTAGGCTGCCCGGCTGATCCGTAATAACTTTTGTTATTTTTATGTATCTGGTGCATAAACATTAACATTAGCATAGCAATAGCATTAGCCGAGCATTAACATTAGCCTAACATTAAAACTGACCTAGTATTAGCTTTAACAGAGCTGCTAAGCCTCACCCTTTGAGTGTGACAGTCACGCAATTAGACACATTCTCACACCACATGCTACACTTGACATTTCTCATGCTTATATTTCCCCATTCAGTACTGTTTTTATTTTTTTCATGATAATGATCTTTGGTCCTCGCAGGTTGTTGTACCGAGATAACCAATCCCAGACCAGTCCATGTCTCCTTGTGCCTAAATCTAACCAATCACGGCAGGCATCACACAATAATAAACCAATCTGAAGCAACATAAGGCGGGTCTTGACGAGCTGGTCTCTAACGTCGTCAACATGCTTTCAGAAAGAAAGTGTGTCTAGTGGACAGATGTTGTCTGAGATGGTATGTAACTACCCAATTTTGTTCACTGTTTACATTGCTGTGTGTGTGTGTGTTAGTGTTAGTTTAAAAAACTAACATTTTGTGTGTGTCTCTCTCTCACTCACGTGTGTATAAGGGTGTGCGATCGGACAATATTTGCAGTGCCGTGTCTGCGTCATATGTCTGTGGTCCATACACAGCACATCCAATGTTTTTTTTCTCTGCCAAATCACCATTTGCTAGTCAGCATTACAGACACCGGAGAATTATTAGCACTTAAACAGCGCAGAAATAGTGTGTTACCTCAATAACAAATGGAAATGGACTGATATGCTGTCTTGTTATGTAGCAAGTGATGCTAATGCTAATGCTACACCACTTTAGTTAAACAAAGCATGTCAACCCTTTTGTTTGATGTTAATTGTACTTGGAACCAGTTTGATAAATTGCTTACATACAATTTAAAAAAATATTTGAAAAACACCTTGTCTTAAATAATTTTTTATTCCTTTTTACCATTAAGGGCAATGATTTTAAGTAAGTGAATTGGTTTGTTTTATTGGTAAATCACTTTAAAATAGTCTAAATTATTTGAATGAAAAAAATCGCATTGTGATCGTGATTTTACAAAGAAAAAATCGTGATGTGATTTTTTTCTATATCGCCCACTCCTACGTGTGTGTATGTCTGTGCTAGACATTAACTTAAATTAATGAAAACTCTTGTTCAGCTACTACCAGTGTTATGAACACTGGTAGTCGCTGAATTACACTTGTAGGTTATATCAGCATAAATACATAGTAAATGAAACAAATGCCTTGTTAATCTAATGTTCATTTGAACTGTTCTTATTTGATTATTATTGTATGTAATAGTAATTTTTTATATTTTTTTTTTTACATGATTTGCTTTTTAATGACCTTCTTTCTGTTGCAGACAAGGAGAGCTGAGGTAAAGGTAGCACTGCCTTAGGCCACAGTGTTTTAAGTGGGAGCCCCTGCCTCTGTCGTCAATACATCAAACTCTGAGACAAACACCTAAAACATGAGACATGTCCCCAGTTAAATGATGGAGAGTTGGTTGAAATGAAATATTGACAAATAAATGTATTTTGTCAAAATTCTCATTTGTTTTCATTTCTAATTTCTTGTTGATTAAAACTAGCATTAGGAGGCCACATTTTTTTTCGCCAGAACGCATCAGGTCACTAAAGTCTCACTCTTGTTATTTTCTGAAACTTGGCAGCCCTGGCTTTAACATAACATTATCATTAGTCTAGCAATAGCATTAACATTAACAAAGCAATAGAATTCACCTAGCATTAGCATTAGCCTAACATTAACATTGACCAAGCATTAACATTAACAAAGCATTAGCATTAACATTAACAAAGCATTAACATTAACATTAACATAGCAATAGAATTAGCCTAGCAAAAACATTAGCCTAGCATTAGCATTAGCCTAGCATTAGCATTAGCCTAACATTGACATTGACCAAGCATTAACATTAACAAAGCATTAACATTAACATTACCATAGCAATAGAATTAGCCTAGCAAAAACATTAGCCTAGCATTAGCATTCACCGAGCATTAACATTAACCTAGCATTAGCATTAACTGCTCTATTTATATTCTAGTTTCCAATGTTCTCATTGTTTTTAATTTTCATTCACGTACCCCCTATGACAATTTGCGTACTTCTGGGGGTACACGTACCCCACTTTGGGAAGCTAGGGTCTGGAGCAAATAAAAGAGTCTGATATATATATAAAGGCATGAAGCACAGCCTCCAGTTTGCTGGAGCTCTTACAACCTCCAAACAAAGAGCGTTTCTAAAGTGCGTCCCTGAGCTCTGGGCACATGCTGAGCCATCGCAACTCTCCCTTATAAGTGTGAATCTCCATCCTGGGAGCACTGTAGCAAACAGCACATCAATCTCACACGCTGCCTTCAAGCAGTCATCTTAATTGCTTCCATTTCCATGTCCTCATTTATTTCTTTAATGTTGCAAATTCATTTACTCCTCGGACAAATTGCTTGCCCTTGAATTCCCAAGTTGTGATGAAAGAAAACTTGCTGTACAAACCAAGCTTATGTTACAATCTGTCTTCCGTGCTTAGTCCATCTGTTGCATGACTAAATAACAAAGTGTGACACACTTTAAGTTGTGAAAACAAAGTAAAATGAAATCAAATTAAAAACATTAATCAGCAATAAAATGTTATCTTCTAAATAATGGTGTGAACGTAGCTGAAAACAAGGGATTAAAGAACAAGAAATTTCCCTGAGGTGAAGCCTGCATGGGTGTGTGTGTGTGTGCGTGTGTGTGTGTGTGTGTGTGTGTGTGTGTGTGTGAATCCATGTGTGTGTTTCACATTGACATTAACCTGAGCTTTGAGTCGACAGCTTTTGACCCAGTGTCTAAGCTCCACATCTCCTGAGCAAAGGAGCGTCCTAAAGTTCAACAGCAATAGTTCACTGTAGAAGGCAGAACAGACCAATGACTGCAGGTGACATCAGATGTGTTGTGACATCAGGGCTCAAAATGAGGTTTGTATTGGATTCTGAAAATCAAGGTCCCAGAGTCTGGAGGGAGAGTGGAGAGGCTCAGACCTGGTCTGACCTGAACCCCATAGAGGATATATGGACTATTGTCAAGAGGAAGGTGAGAGACACTAGACCCAACAATGCAGATGACCTGAAGGCTGCTATCAAAGCAACCTGGACTTCCATTACACCTGAGCAGTGCCACAGGTTGATCACCTCCATGCCACGCAGCATTGATGCAGTAATTCATGCTAAAGGAGTCACAACTAAGTATTGAGTGCATGAACTGAACATGAGCCTCACATTTTGTTTAAAATATCCTTTTTTTAATTGATCTTATGTAATTCTTTTCATGCAGATCTTGTTGGGTCTTTTTCTTACTTATTATGAATTTTATATCTTGATAAACGCATTGAGATGACTTTGTTGTAAATTGCGCTATACAAATAAAGTTGAATTGAATTGAATATTCTAATTTTGGGTTTTCATTATCTGTAAGCCATAATCATCAAAAGTTCAAGAAATAAAGACTTGAAATATTTCACTCTATATGTCATGAGCCTATATCATATATGGGTTTGACTTTCTAAAATGAGTGACCAGAAGTATTGAACTTTTTCATGATATAATTTTTTTTTTGATGTACCTGTATATACACTGTTGGCAATGCTGACAGTTGTGCTGCTATACACAAAGTAGGAAGGGTCCTGTGGAATAATATAGGCAACATAAAATACAAATAATGTCCTCCTTATGATGTAGGTTAACTGAGCGGTATATACTGAACGCACCCTGTCACTGGGTTCACTAAAGTCTTTAGAGCGAAACCTTTTCACTCTCATCCCAGTGTGTGAGAAATTGAGGGGGACTATTGCCAACATAATGGCAACACACAGAAAACACAGAGAGGGACATAAAACGATCGCAAAAATTATAGGTCGTAAGTGTTGAAAAAATAAATAAATCCAAAGAAAGAATGACAAAAAAACAGCACGAATGGTGAATAACAGAACAGAACAAAGACCACGTTTTACGCATTTAATTTCAAACGACTTGAAATAAACACAAACAGGTTTGTTAGGATCCTTGTTGCTTAACAACAGTGTGAACAAAAACAGCACTTTAACGCTCTGTAAATCCACATCTGCTGCTAGGATGTATGATAACAGAGAGATCACGGTGGTGCTCCCAATAACACACCTCTACATAAACACAACAACATGCGCAGCACTTTGATAGCTTACACTGTAGAACGTACAGCCCCCCACAGACCACCAGGTATAATGAAAAAGCGCAAAATGCATGAATTCATGAGGTGGGCTGAGAACACGATACTTATTTTCCAATTGACTGCCTAAAATTTTTCAGACTGCAGAATGTATTCTAAATGGGTTCCTTTCCTCACTCACAACACGGACGACCCTGAGACTCTGAAGGGAGAAAATGTGCAAAGCTTCGCTACAGAAATGTCCTTTTGTTGAGTAAATTAATTTTCACATCTACACATAGTTTTTAAAAAGTGTTGCCTTGGTAGCGTGAGGATTATGAGGTGGTGGAGGAGAGAAGGTTGATCAGCATAAAAGTGAGGTGCAAAAGGAAATCAGCGGCCTTCACCTGGGTGCAGTAACTTTATATGAGCTCAGCGTGTGTGTGTATGTGTGTGTATGTTTGTTCGTGCTGCTTAAATAGTCTGCACTCAAGGTAAACGGTAATAAATCAATCTTTGTCTTTGTGTGTTGATGTACTGTATTTGCCTATGTTACGGTTTCATTTGAGAGTGAACTCAATAAGAAAATATCTTGTCCTTCGCTGTCTTAAATATTCAGCTGGAATTAAGGGAAAGGAAACAAATCAACATCCATTTTGCTCAGGCTTTCGCCTCAGTAAAAGTGCTTTATGTCAGTGTAAAAGCATATTAACACACCAATAAAAGACCGAAAACATTTCACAGCCTTGCTGCTTGGTTGAGCAGGTGGTTTGGCGGCTGCGGAGATGAATTGTGGGTGTACAGTGAAAAACACAATCCAATATTAGCTCACGCATTCAGCGGCGTGATAAAACCTGCTAGAGGAAAATTGTGGATATCATCTGTTTCTCTTTGCTCTGATGCGTTCAGTGTCCAATTGAGCGTTCTCATAGAAAAGTTGAGTGGGTTTCCAGTCACCGACAGAGGTGAAAAACAAATAAGGAACACAAAACCTTGATGTTTCTCATACAAAATATGGAGACGTTTTTTGAGGAGTCCATGGTTGCTGTGTGTGTGTGTGAGGAGGCAGGGGGTGTGTGTGGGGGGGGTGATGGGGCGGCAGTAAAGTAATGAATCCCTACAGGAGACAGGGGATCCTGCTGGGCTGCTGTAATGAAGCTCTGCCCTGCGATCGCTCCCTGACCCACTGGCATTAAGGAAAAATAGAAACCATTACATTCCTTCTTTCACTGCTGATGATCAAGAAGGGGAAGACGCAGGCCTGACACAGGTGTGTGTTGGTCAGGAATGGGAATGAGCAGTGGAAATGATTGGGCACAGGGGACGCAGACTAAACAGCATTCCTACAGTAGATGAAAAACGTCTGACGCAACATTGCCAGGCTAGAGAATGCACGTATTAGCATGTTCAAAGTGAACAGAAATAAACCTATAGCAAAAGATGTCTTTGAAACATGCAGCATGTTTTTCTGCAGAATCTCTAAAACTATGGAGAAACCGTTGGAGACTTCTCTGAGTGTAGGTGCAGGTATTTCTCACAGTGTAAGGGCTTCGTTTCCTATTAGTGCACCTTATTCCTGGGGTTGCAACTGTAAAAATTACCATTAAAAAGAGAGGAAAGGAGAGTTAATGAATTACAAAAACAATACATACCTCATATAACAATGACAAAACAACACATACAAAAAACAATGGAGGAAAAAATAAAATGATGGAGAAAATGTGGGACTCCAAACAAAGAGAAAATTAAAAAACAACTTTGGATACAAAATGTTGGGCATATGAAAGAGAAAAGTTCATTTGAAAGATAAACTTAGTTTTTATTTGCATATTTTATTAGTAATAGTTGATGTAGAACCAAACATGCTGCTCTGTGCATGATGCACCTGGCTGTGAGGCTGTGCATGCACCTGGTTATGGATATTATTATGTTGCTTGATACGAGTGTACAGATTCTTTTAGTTTTCTTTTATTAATCATTTGTAAATGGGAAACTGAAGATGAAATTTTGTCTGATGTTTATGTAACGTCAAACTCAAAGAGGATTAGTAGTAGTAATCCATATGTACATTTTGTTGTCCTTGATGCTGTTTTGAAGTTGTTTGTCAGAATGGAACAGAGGAGGGTAGAGTAGCCAGGATATTTATTCAGGTAGGAGTAACGTTGCTTTGAAGTCATTTTACTCGAGTGGAAGTGGAAGGTGGTGACGTGGACAGTTACTCCAGTGTAAGTCAAAAAAGGAATACTTGAGGAAAATGTTACTTGAGTACTGAGTAACTGTTAGAGCGGAAAAGTCTGATTATTTTCAATGGCACCATAAATTGCATGAAACAAAACATAAAATCATGTGGAAATTGTGATATTCGTTGTGATACTTAAGTGGATGTGGCTGAGTAATACCTACCTCTGGAATCGAAAATGCTGTTCTGATTTCTTATCTCGGATACAGACCGTATTGCGCTGTATCACCGGGAAATGTAAATGTTCATTACATTGATCATGGTCTAGGCGTATATACGCCTTCTAGCTTCAGCCTATTCCTTTTTTAAGCTTTTATAACTGAATAATGGGAATGTTGTAAAATTGTAATGTGAATGTTGTAAAATAAATAAATAAATAAATAAAAAAATAAACTAAAAGACTGTCCTTTGTTTAGGTTTGGTTGGAGACATTTGGGCCTAAAGGTCAGGGTACAGACTGCCCCATAGATCACATGGCTTTCTTTTATCATTCATCATGTATCAATTCTGCTAAATCAGCAATTGGTGGTTAATGACTGAAAAAAATATTCAAAAATTCAACGTAAATAAATAATAAAAAACATTTTATACATGTACGTGTGCACTGGTGAACCTCTACTGAGTTCATCCATGGTTAAACCCCTCTTTAAGGAGTAACTAAACCCTGAAGTTTTGGCTAACGTGCATCTAGTTTGGAAATTTTAACAAACATGTCCTTGATTATGGGCGGGGCTCTTGGAGCAGTTAAGACAATAAAATCTCCAAAGAACAATCTATGCTAGGCTAACTACTCAATGCTCACTACACCTCCCTATTCACAGTTCATCACAGATTGTAGAGTCCACAGTTGCTAGTTTTTATAAAAGAGGCGGGGCCAACAGTGATAGTTCATGATGTAAGAAGCCACCAAAACGTCACAATTCACCATTCTCAGCCAATAGCAAAAATTGACAGTAGTAGCCAGGTTTCTCACTCTTAAATTTGACAACAAAATACAAATACCTTGATTAAATGTCAAGAGTTGGACAAGAATCAGCCAACAACTTTACTTCATACTCAAATACATTTGTCTTCAAGGAGTTCACTCTTTGTTGGCACTTGCTGACTTTTCGATGGTGGCTGTATGTACAGCATATTGAAGTGTTTGTATGGATATAAGGAAACCCAGCACACCCACAGGCAATGAACTCTTTTCTCAACTCTGTGAATTTGTATAGCCCATGTCCTCCACTCCTGGCTGATCCTTTAAATTGGAGTGCTACAGCCTGCAGATGGTTTGATCAGCACATCTCTGGGATCAAGCTTCTTAAAAGAGATGGAGTGGGACAGCATGGTGCTGCAGATCAGTCCATTGGAAAAGACTGACTTTTCCTTTGGCTCAGATTGTCCTCTTTTTATCAATTCATTAGTCCAGTCCAGTGTGTGTTTGTGTGTGTGTATTTTTAGGTGAAATAACACTAGCCAGTAGTAATGTTTGAGACAATAGAGGCAGCCTGGCTATTAGTAATTACTAATAACTTGGAACATTAAACTTTGTAATATCTCTGACATATGGAACAATGAACAGAAGATTTCAGCTTCCCTTAATGATACTTTGCAAACTAAAAAAAACAAACTGTTTGTAATCTTGAATTTTGTATCCAATGGGTTTAGTTTGGAAAGCTATTCATGTTTTGATATTCCACTCTTTGTAATAAGAATATAAATGCTAATGATGCACAATAAAACCCTGACAGTAAGGAATGACTTTTCTACAGCTCATGTATAAGCAGGAAACAGGCATATGAATAATTCACAGTCTTTAGTGATACCAGAACTAACATTTTGCCATTAGAGTTGATGACGTCCCATCCATTATTGGACCTATATGATAACACCAAGAGCTGAAATGATCAACACGCATCACAATGAGGATTTTTCTGTCTGTTCCTCGTCTCTGTGAAGCTCTTTACAAACCTGAAGCTCCTACGTTTGTAACATCTTTAATGAGACTCACACACACACTCACAGAAAACACAATTTAATGACATTTCTTAAAGGGCCAATCAAGCAAATGAAGTAGTAACAGACTAGAGTCGTTCCTCTTGGTGTCAGAGTGTACCATCTCTGTGAACCTCTGAAGTAAAGAGACGTATCCTACTGCTAAATAACTCTGTTTTTTTTTTTTTCATTTGAGAAGCAATTACGAATTTACCTTCAATGTCCTGAAGGAGACAAATAGCAAACCCCCTCCCCTTCAATCGATCACATGCTTTCAGATCTGTAAATGAAGGCTTCGGTAACGAAAGTGACCAGAGAAGCAATCAAGGCGACCGCTGACACCCCGGGGAGACAAGGCTAATGTGGAGAGAGCGTTTTAGCAGCCATTGTGAGAGCAGCCTGAGCTACACACACACTCATGTCTCAGTGTGGCTGCGTGACATTTGACCCCTCCTGGGAACAGAACCTTGATCACAACAGTCTGCCCTCTCTCTTATTTAGTGCTTTGGCTTTTTGCTTTATCTCTCTCTCTCATACACACACACACACACACACACAGGGTGTCTGCGGTCAGGGTCAGGGGGCGACCTCTGCTCACTCGAGTGGAACTCCGTTTGTAACAGAAAAACTGACAAAACGTCTCAGGACTTGTTCAAGCGATAACATAAAAGAATAAAATGACTGTAGAATCATTTCAAACTTGGTTTACAGGTATGTGAACAAAATTTTATTTTCTCAAATGTATTATCGCAGACAGCCTCCTGAATAAGGATGACAGAATGTCATTACAGGTACAATGACTATTTCCACTCCTTTTTACTGTTCAGCTCAGTGTCTCTGTGCATATGTTCTATTCCTGCTGTTCTCAAATATTTATGTGCCTTGAAAAATGTCCTTCCAAAAACCCCAAAAACTCAAAGACAAAAAGTTTCAAAAACCACATCAATCAAATCACAAAATCTGCATTTTATCATCTAAAGAACATAAAAAAATTTACAACATCCGATACAGAAAAAAATGTTCATGCATTCATTTCAAGTAGACTGGACGACTGTAATAGTTTATTTACTGGCCTTTCAAAATCCTCTGTTCAAGGCTTACATTTGATTCAGAATGCTGCTGCTAGAGTCCTGACGAGAAGTAAAAAGTTCAAACATCACTCCTGTCCTCAGATCCCTCCACTGGCTTCCAGCATAAAGTAGGATTGATTTTAGGATTTTAATACTTGTTTACAAGGCACTGACTGGCCTTGCTCCTCAATACATGAGAGACATGCTAATAACAAGTTATATACCAGATAGAACTCTCAAGTCTAGTGGCTTTCGAACTGTTCCACATACGTGTTCCAAGGCAGTTTTTACACCCCTAATAAATGAAACGCCCTGCCTGCAGATCTGAGAGGGTCTCCTACATTAAACACTTTTAAAAGCAAATTGAAAACTCTACTTTTTGCAACATTTTATGGTTAGATGTTGATGCCTGCTTTTAGTGTGTGCGTGTTTGTTTGTTTATTGTGCATGTTGTGTGATATACTTTATGTGGATAATTTCTATGTACATGTTGAGCTTTTATTCTGAATTTGTATATTGTACTGTTAATTTGCAGGTGATCGTTGAGATTTTTGACTGTGAAGCACATTGTGTTGCCTCGTGCATTAAATGTGCTATATGAATAAAGTTTGATTTGATCATGGGAACCATTTACGTGGGGTTGGGTGGGAGTGTTGCTATGAAGGTGGATATGTTGCAAAATTTGAGAGCTTGTAGAATGTGATGTGAGAGATTGTAGAATGTGATTTGAGCTTGTGTATAAGAAATCCACACGTGAGATAAATTTAATGTTACAAATGATGGCAAAAAAATGTATAGATTGATATTTAGACGTAAAATTACAGCTGCAAACATTTATTCACATATTTTTTAATTACTTGCGTAAATGATCATTTACAACCATAACTCTCCGGTAACAACTTCTCCAATCTACCGCTATAGATGCACAAACTACTTTTCTCGTATGAATCTGCGCTGCTTAGGTTTAGGTTTTAGCTGTAGCAAAACTGATTTATGCTCGTAGAAATGGCCCCTCCCCGCTCCCCCTTGTGTGGGATTGACCAATCAGAAGCGAGGATTTGGAGACAGTGGGCTGTGCCTTTTTAGCGCAGCAGCCAGTGATATGACTGAAACAAAGTCATTTTTCTTCACTGTAAAGGCAGGATGCTGAAATTTGCCTCCACAGATTGTTAGAGAAAGGTTGTTAGAGCCATTTCTGAACAAAAAGAGTCACGGAGAGTGATTCTCCTTGTTTACATTTAGGTTAACGCTATGTGGAGATGACAATGAGAGCTGACAGCTGACGCAGTAGCCAAGCGGTTAATGTATTTTACAAAATCTACAATCTGTATAATGTGATGAAGCAATAAAACATGTGAACTATCCTTTAAAAATAAAGATTTTGTAAAATACATTAACTGCATGGTCACTAGGGTTGGGAACCTCTGGGTACCTCACAATACGATACAATACGCGATACAACGCTCACAATAACGATTATCTCACGACATGACGATACTGCGATTATCGATATATTGGTCAGAAATCAATCTACAATAATCTACGACATAACAAGAAAAAAAAGATTAAGTGAAAAAATACAATTTTTATTTTACATCTCTGAAAGACAATAAATTGAAAAAGTGTCCTATGAACAGTGACACTATTTTAGTGCAACATTTCTGTAAATAAGTGTCAACATACCAATGTAAATGAATAAGTATCTCCAATAGTGCTTTCTGTAAACAACAAATAGGGTCTTTCTTACCAGTCACACCATTATAGTGCAATATTCCAGTAAACAATATATTGGTTCCTTCAACAAACAGTGACAACATTTCTGTGAAGACATACCTGCACATTTTAGTGAAAAAGCAGAAAAGCTTTTGAAAAAAAAATCGATACTTAGCGGGAGCATATCGATAATCGATCATGTGTAAAAATATCGCGATAAATCGCCGTGTCGAGATATTGTCACACTCCTATTGGTCACTGCATCAGCTGTCAGCTGTCGCACAGTCACTTTTGAGAGTATATCGCCACAAGGTGGCGCCTATTTTATTTTAGTATGGTTAATGGGTCACTCTTCTTCGTTTACTTCTTTTACTATTATGTCGTGGACATCGGCCCCGTGTACGGGAACGGTGTGCTATTTAATTGTTATGAGTGGTGCAGCTGGCATATTTCTATTATTGAACAAATAAGACTGTGTGGAAATCTATAAGTCTTACTCATTTCACTATCAAGCAGCACACGTCCACGGCAAGATACATCATCGGCAACACCACCACACGTTACACAATGAAAAAGCAGAGTGGGAACTGTCGCCCCCTGCGGCCACAGTAAACAAAAGAGATTTACATCAATTTTTCTAAGTTTTACAGATTCATAGAGCAACCCTAAGCAGCTCAAGTTGTCATTTTGACTGAAAAAGCTGCTACATGATCCTGAATGCTTCACCTCTCATAGAACTCAATGGACCAAAATGGGCTAACCATGTTACCAACGACGTCATTTTTTAAAAGTTAATGAAACAAATATGGTGCAAAATAATGCGTTTTGTTAGGCATAGATCTTCTAATAAGGACAATTAGAAGGTATTAGGCCATATTTGTAAATACAATGGAGGACCCCTTTAAGTACAAGCATTGTTTTGGAAATGATAAAGGATGGAAAAGTTCAGTCAGTAAAGTGCCATAATAGCAAGATATTATATTGAAAGGAACATGTCTGTATTTTTCATCTCTAAACATCACACAGACGTGCACAAGTATATGATTATAAAGCTCAATTTGTCCCCAGCCTCTTTCATTTGGGGATGCACAGACATGTTGGCTGTCCTTCAATTGCAGCAATGACACCATACTGATATTTGGATTGGCCTTGCTGTGAGGAATTGAAAGAGGGTAATAGCTGTGTAAGAGCAACAATGCACAAAGCGTTTCCAGAAGGCAATCAAAAGGAGAGGAAAAAGGACACAAACAGACAAAACAGCATCTGATCTGGTGACTCCATTGTTCCTGTGATGTGTACATATGGAAGGAGTCCTTTATGCTATTAAATTTTCTAATTCTACGTGTTAGTGAATACAAATCTGTATAAAACACTGTGGGGCTGATCGTTTTCCAAAAGCACAAACTGGATAAGAGATACTGCTGGGCCATTTATCAGGTTGAGGCGAGGAACTCATCATCATCATCATCATCATCATCATCATCATCACCATCACCCTGGGATGTGAGGCTACTGAGGTGAACCTGGTCAGGTCTTGTCTAGGAGAGCAAACATATCAACCCCGCTCTGCAAAATATAATGCTTTGTTTACATTGTCACAAGATGTGACACCCCTACCCCATTTATCTATGGAGCCAGGTGAACTTTCACATATGCTACAGTTAGGGGCAGATTCACTCAAAGTTTAGGGGTACTAAAACATGTGCAAACGTCTCTCCAAGTGCTAATAAGCGGTACAAACCCAAGGGAATCATCACGCGCTTGTTCAGCGCGTCACAATGCACCCACAATCCATTTAGCGCGTTTCCCTCTGATGAATATGTGAAGTAGGCAGATCTAATAGGGGGCACAAAAAATGGGAGCAGGAAATGCAAATAAATTAATGCAGTGGGCGCAATGCAATTCATCAAATCTGGAATAGTTTGCGGTGACTTTTTCTGCACCGAAAAAAAGAACGACCCACAGGTAGGTGCAAACTCACACGCAGAGATCATATCTGTAGTAAATGTTGGCACAAAATACAGTGGAGATGGAAAAAAATGCTCCAGTTAACCTTTCAAGTAAAACAATTGTCAATATTAATGCCACTGAATAAGAAAAATGTGCTGAGAGTCGCTGTGCACGGAGCTCCGTGGATGTCGCTCCAGTGAGCTCCTGTGTCTATACCCTTTATTTCAGATCGTAGTAGTAGTGTGGTAGATGTCTACAGTCAGTGGCCAAGATAATGCTCTTTACTAGCAGATGTTATCAAAAACAATAGCAAAGCATTCTGGGTCTGGGAGGAAAGAAAACAGGCCTGATCTAGCCACAGCTTGTATTATCATTGATGTATTATTTAAAAAATCAGATTGAATCTGAATATCTTACACTATCAACAATGAATTTAAGTTCTAACATTTACCCATTCAGTAATCCTCTAAAATGCCTTCATCATGTACAGCAGGGGACTTAAACCCCTGTGCTGCGGACCAGTACTGGTCCATGGACCATTTGGTGCTGGGCCAGTTTTATTCAGAAAAATTCTTACTTTCAATTTGACGCCCATCACTCTTGCACATTCAGATCGGGATCGTGTGTCGTCTGCACAACTGACTGTTCATGCTTTGATATCAAGACCCAGTGCTTTGTTCTTACTACCAATATTAATAAAAACATTCATTCAACCTTAGGAAATCCTTGTTTTCTACAATAATACAAAAAACTTAAAACAAGGATAGTCACAAGTTTTTATTACATTACCTCGAAAAACCACAAAGCAGACTAAACGTAAGGTTGTATAAACTACATTGTTTAACGCATACAAACAAAGTGACAGACTCGGTCTATTCAAACGAAATGGAGCTCTGTTTAATTTGCATATTGTTTGACAGGCAGGACTTTAATGGCCAAGAGTTTGGGTGATGACACAAGCTGACAGCATGATCTGTCGATTAGAAGAAGACCTTGGAAAAGCCTTTTTAATTGATAATAAAACACTTGCAGCTCTGGTTGATGTTGAATAGGGTTGTAATGAGAACAGTGACTATCAGATTTCTGCTTCCGTACTTTGGATCCTAGCACTGAGACTGCAATCAGGATCTTTTATTGCTTTGGTCTCGGAAGACTGATGTTTGGAGTATGCATGTTCTCCTTCAAAATATGCAAATATTTTTGATTGATGCCCATTGGCTCCTAGCTGATGTATTAGGCCAATAAGTTGCTGAGGTGTGGTGTAAAGTTAGAAAGTGTGAAAGCAGCAATGATGGGCTGCTGAAATGTGTGCTAGAGCAGTAAATGGTTTAGTGTCTTGAGTATTGATGAGGAAGAAACTAATTGATTTAGTTGAAGCCATTTAAGGTGCCCCATAGAAGAGCGCTTTTAAACTGGTCTGATTTTGGCATTAATAATCACTCCTAATAGCAAACTACTAAAGTTAAGGAAAAGGTTTGAAATTGACAGTTTTAAAAGTTCGATTCCAATTGATTTTTTAGTGATGAAACACATTGTCATGGAAGTGATGATGCAAGAGAGGGGAATATTCTGTTTTATTTGGCAGACTAATCTTATTCAATAGTACATTTTAAAAGAATAGCTTCCAATCTAATGAGCACTGGTGCGAAACAAATCCCATTCAAAACAAAAGCATGCAATTATGCGATTTTGTTTTCCAAAAAACATGCTGGAAAACTACTTTGATACAAATTCCTCATGATGTGTCCAACACAGACTCAGGTGGAAGAGCTGGAGAGATTAACAGCCCACTAATGTTCATCTGCCTGCAGGACGACACCAACACTGAAAGCAAACGACCCAGAGTCACTCAAAGGGCCACCAATAAACCCTGCCCGACACTTTGTCACTGAATAAATCTGACTAACATGCCCAGTGTGTCTGTGTGCCTCCATCAGCCACATGGCTGCCCATGCACATCTCATGCACTGCCTGTACCCACCAAATCTACCATCTGCCTTGGCAGTGAGCTGCACCACACCAGGCCTGAACATGGCTTCAGTGAGGATGGGGGTGTTCCAGATGCTGCTCAATCCAGCTGCTGCCTGTTGGCAATGTCACGGCATGACGAGATGCCCATGGATTACTGATGCCCCCCACCCCTCTCCACTGCCCCCATCACCCACTAAAGCTTGTTCCTTGGGCTCCCTCCTTATTATCTGAGTGGGTCGGCCAAGCCCATTATCCATGCACGGTTTTAGTCAAAATGCCACTCGCTCAGTAGCTGATGGATGGGGTATTAAACAGGGAGGGGCATTAAAGCGACAAGTGGTGTGTGTGTGTGTGTGTGTGTGTGTGTGTGTGTGTGTGTGTGTGTTCTCTACCATGCCCGTGTTCCCACCACCATCCCATCTCATGTTTCCCACCTGTCTGTATGGATTTAGATTGGCCGGCCTGTGGGCCAGGCTCCATCGATTACAAGGGTCCAACCAATCAGTGTGACAGACAGCTCAGCTTCAAGGAAAAATGGGCGTGGACCCGCGCACACACAGATGTGTCTGTGTCTGCATGTGAGGAGCTGAAAACTGATAGGAACACATCCTGGAATCTGCACTCATTTACCCAACAAGCAGCCACTGGAACTTTGTTTATCTACATAATGGGACAAAGATAGGTACACAAACAACACAAAATACACACTCAGATGCAGTGTTAATATTGACTGCCAATTTTTATTTAGTTTCAGTCATAATTTAGTTATCAGGACTATTTCAGTTACAGTATATTCTAGTTTTAGTCAACTGAATAACATTAAGATTTTAGGTGACTAAAGTGATCACAGATATAGTCGACTAAAATATAAAGCATTTTATTAGGGAAGCACCGAATATTCGGCCACCAAGTATATTCGGCCAAATATTGCAAAAAAAGCAACATTCAGCCTTCTGTTTGGTGAGTTAAAAGCAAGGCCGAATAGTAGCGTGTGATGCAATCAAACAACGTGCAGTAATTTATAGTCAGAAAAGTGTGTGCGTGTTGCTGCAGGAGCACAGCAGCTCCTCCTTTCTGCACACAAACACAGCAAGACTCTCTCCGCCATCGCGTAAAAGTTGGAAGCCGTCCAATTCCACAACTCAGTCCGTTGTTAGAGCTGTGAGCTACAAATCCGTAAACATCCCCATCGTTTCCTCCTCAGTTTACAAGCAATGTCGGGTGTCGCTGCATAGGCTGTTGTAGCATTAGCACGGAGTGCTAACAGCTGATGTGTGTAAATAATGGGTCCGTGGCTCCAAGCAGTGACTCCCAACACAATCGGCAGCAGAAAAAGTAGTGCAGTTTGGGCGTCCAGTAGTGCAGTTTGCATTTACATACATGGCAATAAAGTATAATATATATTCTATATTAAACCACAGTGTTGTTTTAGCTGTTAGATAGTTGGAAAGGGAGGAGCTCACATTCTAGGAGGCGTGTTAGGTGACATCACCTGCCAATTTGGGCAAAATCCAACTCGCCTGTTTAAAGCTGACTTTTTACAAAATGTGGAATAACAATGGAGGGAGGAAACAGAACATTTTCAACTTTGTCCCTCTGAATGAGGCTAAAGGGATGTATATCACTGTAGCAAAACCATTACAAAGTGATTTACCTCCCCTTTAATGCACTTTTTTTTTTTTTTGGAATGCATGTTTTGTTTTATTTGAAGGGCTAATATAAATGAAAAACGTTGTTGTGCTTTTTTTTTTGAAAAACAAAAGGCTACTGGAATATTTAAAAAATGTCAAAATATTCTATAAACATTTACTTTCTTTAAAAAACATGTTTAAAAATGTATTCTAGGCTATTTTTGCACTATAAAAAAAGGTGAAAAACTTAATCGCATTCGATATTCGGTATTATTCGGCCTTCGGCCAAGCGTTAATATTTTATTCGGCTTCGGCCACAAATTTTCATTTCGGTGCATTCCTACATTTTATATTTATCAACCTGATATGGGGTAGTATTATGGGGGTGGCCATGGCTCAGTGGTAGATTGGGTCGTCCAATAACCGAATAGTTGAGAGTTCTATCCACTTCATTGTTGTTGTGTCCTTGGGCAAGGCACTTCACCCACATTGCCTCGTATAAATGGTATGAATTGTGCATGAATGTTGGTGGTGGTCACAGGGGCTTGAAATGGCAGCCACACTTCTGTCAGTATGAGACTGTGGCAACATTGTAGCTCACCACCACTTGATGTGAGTGACTGGTGTGAATGAATAATTGTTTCTGTATGTGCTTTGAGTCTCCTTGAAAAAAGCCCTAAATAAATCTAAGCCATTATTATTATTATAGTATTAATGTTTGCAACCAAATTGATGTGATTAATGCGTAAGACCACATGAACCGTCTTACATCATGCAAATAAAATCATCTTACGTCCTATTGGATTACTTAGTTCTGATTGGATTTCGTCCCATGTGAACATAATAGTTTAGTGTTTATTAGTTGACAAAAACATCAATACATTTTGATCCATTTTTTGTTCACATGTATTTATTTTTTAAATTAGTCATATTTTGTGTCCTAAAAAAATGTAAAGGAGAAAAATTTCTAGTCAACAAAATAATCACTGCTCAGATACCAACAGAATGCTTTCTTTATGTAAACCTTAGCCTTGTAATGTGCTTTCCTTTTGCTCTGGGTGAGTTTATGCTCAACAAGTACAAGAGAGAAAGCATTTTAAAAAAAAAGTGCTCAGAGAGGGAAATGCAAATAAGATGGTCTCATCTTCAGGTAAACACTGGCTAATTTAATTAAGGCTCCCTGCGATGTAGGAATTGCTGTTTCCTTGCTTTTCTTGGTCTCCACTTATGGTGCATATTTTCTCTGAGCGTGTGGAAGTAGTTTGTGAGAGTTTATGTTTTTCTTTAAATCTTATTAAGCTCCATTTTGGAGCTTTTTTCCCCTCAAACCAGCATGAATGGCTATTTAATTTAATGGACCTAAAGACCATATTAAATTAATGCTCAAGCTACTTCTAAAACCCCATTAACGGCCAATAGATCATTCCTTTTACATCTTTAGTGGCTTTTTTTTATCACAAGCACACTCACTCTGACAAATAAGGGCGTGTCACATTTAACAATATCTCTAATGGTCCACCACTAAAGACAGGCAGAAGCTGGGAGACTGGTGAGGCTCTGAGGTGCTTTCCATTATGAGGGAGGAAAATGGAGAACCCTCAGCCTCTTATGTGGGTGCATACGCCCCAGGGCTTTATGGTAATGAAGCCTCAGTGGGGAATGGACGACACACGTGCTAATATGCTGGATACAATACCAGCAGCCAGGCCTCAGGTTCACCTCACTGAATCTTGAACATTTCCTCCATTCTTATCAGATTTAATATTCTTGGCATGCGTAATAGCTTTTTGAGATTTGTTTTTCCCAGATCAGCATATACTGGGGATGATGGGGCGAATAAGCAGGTGTAAGGAAACCATGACCTACTGAAATTATTTCATATACCTGTTTATAGCCTGATTATAATTTAGACCCACTAAATCACATATTGTTTGACGACCAAAGATAAATATGCTCGTCAGTCATTACATTCACTTTTTAAGTGGCTCCGATAGAAGATCCATCAATATTTTAAACCTGCTCGTCCTGATCCAGGTCATCGACCCGCAGTCTCTCTCTCTCTCACAGAGACACACACCCACACACACAACAGTTGAGAGTCCAATAAACCTACCACACACTTTTAAACTGTGGGATGAACAAAAGCCAAAGGATAAAAACAATTCTGTATTACATGGCCTTGGAAAATCTACTCAGATCGACTAGAAATGCATCAGTAATCTCCACAATCTTCTTGCTAAGGCAACAGCGTTGACCTTTTGCAGAAGGCATAATGTTAAACTTTAATGTGATTAATCTACATGATTTATTTCATTAATCCTTAATAACATATGTTCACTGAAGAATACATAAAATATTCTAATTTCCTCCGCCAAGGAGGGAATATTTCTACTGGCACTTTTTATTTGTCTGTTAGCAGGATTATGTCAAAAGTATTTAATAGATTTTGGTTTTAACCAAAATTAGACCTTACATGGAAAAAAGGATTAAGTTATGGGGAGGATCCGGATCAATATACAGTACTCATTCTGGATGAATTACAAAATCAAAAAATCCCTATTTCTCATCGGGAAATTAAAAAAAATTCATATCTCTGTTTGTAATTAATCAATCTTTATGAAATTTGACACAGTTGTGTCGGATTGGTTCTTCAATTACCTCCTCAAATTTCATCCGGATTAGAATGCGTAATTTTCTGTGATTTCTCAAAAATGCCCATACATTTGGATAGAGGTGGGAACCTCTGGGTACCTCACGATACGATACGATATGCGATACAAAGCTCACGATAACGATTATCTCACAATATGACTATACTGCGATCATCGATATACGGTATTGGTTAGAAATCGATCTACAATAATCGATGACATAACAAGGAAAAAAAAGATTAATTTTTATTTTATATCTCTGAAGGAAAATAAATTGAAAAAGTGTCCTATGAACTGTGACACTATTTTAGTGTAAATAAGTGTCAACATACCAGCGTAAACAAATAAGTATCTCCAATAGTGCTTTATGTAAACAAATAATAGGGTCTTTCTTACCAGTGACACCATTACAGTAACATTCCTGTGACGACCTACCTGCACATTTTAGTGAAAAATCAGAAAAGGTTTTGAAAATAATAAAATAAATCTTAACTCAAAAAAAAAACATTTAAAATTAAAATTAAATCAATACTGAGCACAAGCATATTAATCATCGATCGTGCGAAAAAATATCACAATATATTGCTGTATCAAGATATTGTCACACTCCTACATTTGGACCTACTCTATCATTATTAATGGTGATATAAACATTTTTTCCAAGCCTTTTAAGTGTGAATGATCATGGTACCAGATTTGGTGCTTGGTGAAGGTTTGCACTCTCTGAATGCTCTTGTTCACTGTATCATGCTTTTTTTATTAAGAAAGAATAAATCATGTAATTCATTTATGTTATTTAGATATTCAGAGGAAGAATATGGCTTTAAAACATCATTAGAATCACTAAAAACTAAGGACTACAATACACCTACAATAGATTATGAACGCAGATTCTGCTACCAATGGTTCAAGACTTCGTAGCTTCATTTTGCACCATGGGAAAAAATGGTGACATCCTGGCTCTAGCCAGACTGAATAAATTATAAAAAATATACTCTTTCCTATTTTTACAGCTTCTAAAACATTGATTTTTAAGCCTAACTATTTACATGCTACTCAGATAATTTGCATTCAAAATTGACATAAGCCTTTAAACATTGTTTCATAAGATCAAATATTCCTATTCATGTATTTCTTTCGTAAACTTTAAATTTGGCAGCTTCCTCATATGAAGGCACATCTATGAGTTAAATGGACAACACTTCTTTATTACAATGACAAGTTATTAGACAATGCAGTACTGTAAAAATAATAGAGGTCGACCGATATGGGATTTTCAAAGGCCGATGCAGATACCATTTAAAAAAAAATAAAATTCAGCCAATAGCAAATATTTAAAGCTGATTTTGGAAGCCGATATTCAATTTTTTTAAAGCACATTGACTATTAAAGACAATTGAAACACTCATATGATATAAATGTATATACCGTATTAAAAATTCAATTAAATACACCAATAGAACTCTTAACATTTATTGAACTTTAAATATACCCGTACACAACCAAGTAAAACAAAAAGTACAGGACACGTAAGTAGCAGTAAAGCATGACAACAATATACAATGTGCAAGTAGTCGATTTAAACTATTTCAAGCTTCTTTCTTAACTTAAAGTATCTAGTAATTAAGTTCACAAAATAGTTGAAAATATACAATCAAACAGTAACCTGAAAAGTGGTTAGGATAAGGATATTTGATCAGGCACTATTATATTATATCCCTATCCTATTATATCGGCTTTTTATTTGTAAGCCTATTGGCTTTTTTATTGTATAGTCATTAGTCGTAGTCATTAGTCATAGTCGTTTTTTCTTTTTTCCTTAATAGCTACTCTAAAATGCTAAATAAAAAAAATAAAAAAATTTAAAAAATGTAAAAAATTGGCCAATGGCCGATCTTGAAAAAAATCCATATATTGGCCCGATATATCGGTCAACCTCTAAAAAATTAACCTAAAAATACTGAATTGTTTGAATTGAATTGAATTTGAATTGTTGCACACAGTGCAGCAGTGATGAAATATTTCATTATCAGTTGTTTCAGCAGAGATCTGTTCATGTTAATTTTCATGTTAAAATTGTATTACACTCTCGATATTGAAAAATGCCCCGTGGGGGGGGAAAAAAAAAAAAACATTAAAATGTCACACAAAATTATATATCCCTCGTGCTGACGCCCTATTAATTTGTTTTGAAGGATGCAGATGTTTGTGTGTTTCAACACTTCATGAAAAAGCAGCAGGGAGTGGCTCTTTGTCTGCTTCTGCATTCAGCACACTGGCTCTCTCTCACTCACTCACACACACTCACACACACACACACTCTCCTTAAGCAGACGCTCCCATTTTGTCAGTGACTGAGATTATTCCTTTTAGCAGCAGCCGAGCAAAGCTGATAGAAATGCTGTATGGATTTCTGGTATCAGACACAGGGAAGCAGATGCTCCTGGTTATCCAAGTGGAAAACTGAATGTTTCGGGATCCCTTCCTTCCCAATTAAGCAGAAGAAACCTTTAACTGGGAGCCTACCACACTTTGTTCGGTCCTTGTTTCTTTTAACTAGCTGTTTACATTGAATGTGCCTTTAAAACAAAAAAAAAACCTCAGCAATAAAAGCGTTTTATAGTGAAAGTGCCCAAATTAGGAGCAAAGAATTGTCAGCCTAATGCCACCCATTTACTGTCATTGACCGCTTCAATTGAGATAATGGAGCAGCGGTGGAGTTAACAGCTTCCATCTCCATCGCATGGTCTCACTGTAAAGACACTTGACTCATTTTCCCATGCTGATGATGAACATTTCCCACCACTCCCACCCTTTTTCTGGAGCTCAAGGACATTTAGAAGTCTTGGTTTGTGTTATATACAAAACATTAAGTTGACCTTGGTGGTCTAGTTTGAAAATGACCAAAATGAAAGCACTCAGAGAGCACAAACATCCACTAAGTGCCAAATATTGTCTCTGCCAGATATTGGCTGTTATCTAGATCAGTGATCCTGATCATGGTACCATGATCATTCACACTTTTAGGGCTTGGCAATCCAGATCTCATCAGGTTGAAACTCAGTGACAACCCAACATAAGTGAGTCACATTCCATAAAGATCATTCAATGACGAACAGAGATATTAATGTTCGAAATTCCGCCAATGTAAGAGATTTTTCCATTTTTGTAACTGATCCAGAATCAGTATATTGATCTAGATCCCCTTTCAAACTTTTGTTAAAACCCATTTTTTGGGGAAAATCGTGATGAAATGCGCAATCCGGATCCAATGTAGATGAAAGTTGGTGGAGTAATTGAGGAATTTCATAAAGATTGGTCAATTACGAGCCCTGCGATGGACTGGCGCCATGTCCAGGGTGTACCCCCGCCCAGCGCCCAATGAGAGCCGGAGATTGGCACCGGCAGACCTGGCAACCCTGACAAAACAGGAATAAGTGGGTTTGAAAATGGATGGATGGATGGATAGATAGATGGTCAATTACGAACCAATAATGAGACAGATTTTTTTAATTTTGAAACTGATCCAGAACCAGTAAATTGATCCAGATCCCTTCGAAAATGTAATGGAATCATCCAGGACATGAGGTCTATCTTTGGCAGCGGTATAAAGAGTGCTGATATATCCTACTCAAGTAGAAGTAGTGTTACTTGATTGAAATTGTACTCAAGTACAAGTAAGTCATACATAAAATACTCAAGTACAAGTAAAAAGTAGCTTCAAATAGCAGTCAAAGCAAAAGTTACAATTACTTTCACCCCCCGCGTTTATTTATGGTAATACATCTTGCCACGGTTCCCTTGCATACAGTAAACATCTCATGTATAAACTTAAAAATTAAGAGACCAAATCTTACACAATTAGAACTTATTTATTTTCCACAAATGCATTTGTATAAAATACAAGGTTTGTCAAAATGTACAAGTATTTTTTAATCAAAATAGCACTAATTAATTCATATTCTCGTGCTGAAATAACCAGCATTCAACGCTGTTGTGGCGCAGTGCATGACCTTTAATCTGATTGGTCGGCTATGATGTGATGCATTTAATTGTTGTCTGGTCATTTACATTTTTGTAGTTTCACAATGTCCATTTTAAACCAAAAATAATAATTTACTCAGTAATAGCTGGGTGTAGAAAACAAATTACTTTACTTTTACAAGTAAAATGACTGATTTAGAAATATTCTCAAAAAAGTACAAATACCCATAAAAGCAACTCAATTACAATAATGTGAATACTTGTAATCCATTACTTTCACCTCTGATTTTTGGTGAACAATTTTGTCAAAATCCCTGAAGTACTTTTGACATAATCCTGCTAATAGACAAACAAACAAACAAACGCTGGTAAAAATATTATCTACTTGGCGGAGGTACCGATAGGTATCATCATGTTATCCTATCTCCAAACTAACACATCTAGTGCGATGGTTGAGAGAGCCGGTCTGCATTTGGATACAATAACACACTGTTGTTATATGACACGTGAAATGTGGCGACCTTGCCAGCCAAAGCTTTAGGAGCTGTAAAGAAGCCAAGGCTAAAGTAGCTCCACTCTCAGACCTGCTGTGCTGCCGCAGGGTTTCTGCGACCCGGTCACAACATAACCTTTTCCCTTCCTGCTACAGTTCACACATCTCTCTGTGCATTGCCCTGCGGCTGTGAGACATTTGTCACCAATATTGCACTGTTATGAAAAAGCCCGGTTTAGAGCAAACGTGAGGCACGAGCCGCAGCCTCGTTGGCGACCTCCACCCCTTGGGTTGCTGCAGCACAGCATTAGCAATATCGTCTTTATTAGTGCTATTAGCGTGAGAGGCGTGTTTTTCATATCCAGACCCAGTTAATGGGAGGTTAGATGGATGATGATCATGCTCAGAGTGGAGATCTTGCATCTGATTTGCAGAGGTTGACAGAGAGGGCTTCATTTCCATAATGAATCCTTAGCGCCTCGTTGGGAAGCTGTTGACAGCGGAAAAACAACAAGTGCTTCAACTTGCACTCGTAAAAAAAAGAAGGAATATGAGAGAAACCATTGAAGCAGATGCTTCCATAAGCACTTGTGTGTGTTTACTCTCCCTGTTAACTTTGTAGTTGAACAAATTGTAACAAATCTGGAAGTTTTAAGGCTTACAGTCACAACTGACAGGGAGCCTGGAGCTTCTTGTCCAAGAAGACAAAGCCATGTCTGTCTCGCTCACATTTTCTTCCACCAATCTTCCAGCCAACCTACGAGAAGCTCTATTGCCAGACTCTGGCTGGATGAGATCTCCGCACAGCTTAACATCTGGGCGCGTTGCCTCTGATGCCCTCATAAATAAAAGATAACTCCTGCCTACCGTGCACAGTCGCACTGCTATAAATCATGCATATAGATTTTTCTTTAGCTTCCTCCCTCTCAGTCTTTCTTCAGTCTGCACCCCTCTCCATATTCTCCAGGTTTTTCTTTGTCTTTAAAACCCAGCATGTAGTCCACTGAACTCAGGATGACAGCAGGTAATTAAAAGGTTCATGATGGTGTAACAGAGACCACCTTCACCTTGTCTTCCTCTTATTCTGAATCCCTGCTGTTATGTCTCAGACCTGAACATCTAAGGACTGCTATCTAAACATTTTAACTTCTTCTATGAGGTAAAAAAAATAAATGAAATAACATGAAAAACAATAGTGCAAGTAGTGAGACACATGAATATGGGTTATGGGTTTATTTGGGGGATTTATGAGGGTGGCAACCTGGACAGGTCGTATAGACTGTGAGTGCACAAAGAGGTCACATGGTTTTGGCTCACTTTACCCCATCCATTCTATTCCTGTAGGACTTAATGCATCTGTAACATGGCCACTTACTGCCAGAGCACTGATTCAACACTATGGGTCTTTCTTATGTTATGAGTGTGGAGTGGGTTTTTAAGTAAATAAACAAAAGGACCGCTTTGTCATTTGACATATATGGATTAGTCTTTATACCTCAGCCTAATGCCCAATGAGAGAGATCATAGATAGGTATCAGCAGACCTCCAACACCCTGGAAAAAGGAGCAAGCGGGTCAGAAAATGGATTAATGGATGGATTAGTCTTTATAGTTTTGCTGGTTGCAGTCATATGGTTATCCATATCATAAAATCGCCAAAACTCAAGCCCTAAAAAACAACAAGGAACAGAAATGAAGGGACTGTTCAATAAAATCAGTCCCACGCTTCAAAAAAGGAAGAATATTACAGTAAACAGTCTGTATTTTTTTATATATATTTCAAGGAATCAAATGACCTTCCTCTGTAATCTTTTAATGAAACAGAGTGTTTCATATTAATAAGTGACTGAGCCTATATTTTTCACTAAAGAGACCAAATCAAAGCCTGAAAAACACCTGTAAATATTGAAATAAAAGAAGCACGCTTTAAATCAGTGTTGATAGCTTTTTCGCACACATGTTGGAGAGCTGATAATATAAAAGCATTACTATAGCTGCGGTTCCATTTTTTCTCTTCTATAACAAAAGTTCAATTACAGCAAACTAAAACCCATTACAGTTCATGAGGAGTGCACTCGGTGATATTTCGCACAGGAAGAGGAGAGAGGAGAAACTTTGTAAAAACTAGCTCTTCACTGGGTGAACAATGGGAGCTCATTTTGAGTGGGTTTCAGGGATCTGAGCTACATTAAAGCCTTTCAATGACAAACTACTTTTCTACTGTAGGGGAAGATTTTGGGAGGTAATCTTTCCAGAGTTTTAGTGCTCAGGCTTCTGAAGCAGCACATATGAAAAGTGCATGTTGAATGGAGGTATAATAATCAATTATAAAAGTGAAGATGAGGTCAGAGCAATGTGGCCTTGCCAATAACAACAGGGTTTTATTAATGTACAGTGTGACGCTCTATTGATGCCTCAGGGGGAACTCTTGTTCTGTGCCATCCTAATAGTGCATTATTACATGTCCGGCCATGAAGACACAACAACAAGTGAAAGAAATGACAGCAGGTAGTCGAAGATGAATTGCAGGTATGAAGGTGGAACACAGATCATCATGGCTGATCAATACACAGGCAGGAAGATTGAGCCATGCACACATAAGTGTCTGTCTGCCGGGCCAGTCTCCTGGTGAACGCTCAAATGACTGGATCATATTTTTAATTCCCCACGACAGGAATTCCAAGTCAGCTTCATCTGAAAAATAATGATGTCAAGTCTCTTCTGAATGATGATAAAAAATAATTACTTTTTTATTTTATTTCTCACATTAACGTTGAATACCTTCCTCGTGTAACCTTTAACGAACACTGGGGGATTGATGAGGCACCTCATGTCCCCATCACGCTGATTAACAATCTCTGTTTTCTACTGCTTAGAAACACACACACACACACACACACACACACACGCACACGCACACGCACACACACAAACACAGACAAATCTCTGCTGTTTGAACAAGTGTGAGTTTGTGAGTGAGAATGAGTGTGTGACAATCGGAAAAAAAAAAAAAATCACCTAATCTCAAGTTTTCATTACTCATACTGATTTTACCCCCTTTAGCACAGAAAGGCAGAATACAATCACAGAGGGAAATAGGGCAGCTCTTTATTGCTCCCTGAAAAATAAGACACGTTCACAATGAGTTTTTATGACAAGAGCATCAGACACAGACGATGCTTTGCCACATCTTTCTGTCTCTACTAGAGATCCTTGGAAAAAGGGCGCCAATGATGAATTAGACACCCCTGGTGTCTAATACAGTATATATTTCCCATTTCCAGAATAAACAATGCAGACATTTACAGTCACTACTGCTTTGAGGTATGACACGTCATTTTGTGGGAATGGTCATTTTTAAGATATTTTCCTACTTTTTTGTCATTTTATGAGAATTGATATATGTGTGCTAGTCATGATTTAGTTCAGGGGTTCTCAAACTTTTTGGATCCAGGGATCCCTTACAGTGGAGAAAATAAAAACTCCTACATTATCCTCACATCGGTCACAAACACAAACACAATTTACTGCCATTTGTAACCTGAAAATGCCATAGGAATGATCTATTCTTTGAATGTTTCAACTTATACATTTAAGATCTCTGTAATAGAAATGAACTTCAAGAGTACCTGTACTATCTTGTATATAACATAAACTGTTTATTGTATTACCAAAAAAAAAATTGAAGTACTTTGTTGCCCGATTTTACAGCGACTGAGACTGATATCACACTTCCCAGTGAAGTATGATATCAGCAGTGCATCACGTCCAGTATCCATATACTGTTAATGTGAAATGTTTTATTGGTTCATTGGTCCCCACGTGTAGTTGCACACTTTTGTAATGATACAACATGAATAATGTTTTGTCTTTTTTTCATGGACCCCAAAGCTGCAGTTCGAGGACTCCAGGGGATCCTCGGACCCCAGTTTGAGAACCGCTGGTTCAGTCATCAGATTTATATTAGCATAGTTGAGTTTCAGTCAACAAAACTCATCATGAATACAGTTGACTAAAATAATTAATTTTAGAGATACAGTATTCCAGATATTGAAAAAAAAAATCCCCAAAAATAAGCAGAATCTAAAAGGTAATTTTCCATAAATTCAGTGTTGGAATCTTTTGTTTCAAAACAGTGGGAAAAGCATGTAGCTCATTTAACTAGTATTTAGTATGCTTACCATCATGCCCCTACAGTTATAGGTGCCAGGTATTTGTTTAAATGTAGTGTGTCTATAAATGTTATTCATTGCTTGTAACCTTTTTGACTCTTTTGATTCCCTTTTATTTTGTAAAGTTTGGGGGGTCTGCTAATGTCTTTCCGAGGATGCCAGTTAGTTATCGTGCCAAACCCACAGACACAGACAACCATTCACCCTCACACTGCCTCAGCAAACATGCTGCATTCTTTACATGACGTTTTAAAACAGTGATCTGTGGGTACTGTCCCACATTTCATAGGGATTGTTTTTGCTGTTCACACTGTTCTCTGACCCTCTTCTTATTTTAACCACAATTAGATAAGGTGGTTTTACATATTTCTAAAACTTTTTTCTTGGCTATGTGCATCATTCCTTAGTATTTCTCAGTTTAGAAAAATAGCATTATTGAGAAACTTTAGGCACTATAGTAGCAATAGTATGAAACTTGGTATTTTTCTATGAGCAAACAAAATAATTCAAACATTAACAGTTAAAATGTACATTAATTATTTACAATAGTTTGGTAAGACCATTTTACAAAAAGCTTCATTAAGGGCCAGGTTTGCTTAAGTTTTACACTTTAATAAATGGATGCTTCCTTTTTTTGTTGCTTTTTTACTTTTGAATTGGCCTAGTTGAGGAGAATTATCATTGCACACATGAATCAAGTCGTAGGATTTCAGTCTAATGATTCTTACATTAGGTAAAAACAAATCACAGACATTAAGAAAAGAACCAACTTTATTTATTATTATTATATAAAATATGTGATTATATAAATTACATTTATTTATAAAATTATATTATATTATTGTATGAAAGCCTACAGACTGGCTTTGAGTTACAAACAGAGTTTTCTAATGGACCAGAACCTACAGGTAAATGGCCCTGTGCTTGGCCATGACCCGGGGTTTGGGGAGGACTGCATTTATTAAACAGTAAAGAGAAAAGAGATTAGGCGTCTAATCTTGAAGCTGATATCCAGAGTTTCTGAGAAACGTCTCGATGTCCCGCCCTCAACAGCTCCACTTCCTCCCACTGCCTCTGCCATTCTACCAGAAGCCACGCCTCTACTTTTTTGCACGCGCATCGCGGAACATAACAAGGTCGTATAGGGTCGCATTGATATACGGTAGGTCTATGTTTAAGGTAAGAGCCAAAATCATATTCACCTGTTTGCTGTTGTGACGCACAGCCTTGTTTCCATGCACAGTTCCACATTCACTTTGATTGACAGTCTCAAAAACAGGAAGTCGAAGCCTATTGGCTGAGTGCACTCAGCGATCATTTCCAGTTGTATAAGGGTCTATAAGATGAAGGAGGGACTTATATACATCAATGTATATGAATTACCATCGAGTGTAGACCATAGTAAAAGGCTAGTTAGGTATTGTTTTGCATTTCAAAAGAAATCAATCAATTATTTATCGATTTATCTATTTACTCAAAGCTAAATTTGTCAATTTAGGTTATAAATGCTTGTCTAGTATGAATTGTCCATATTACAAAAATGAAAATGAGAAAATCACAATAACTTGACAGAATAATGAAACATAATATAAAGTGGTAGATTATAAAAAAGTAGACATACCACTGCATTACAATAATGTTTAAGTATTCAGTGTCAGTGTGGGAGTGTTTACTTGTCACAAGTTTTGCTTGGCGGCCTCAACATACATTTTACAATCACCACTGCAGCTTATGGAACCCTATTAACTCTTGTGTCCAGGTTGACAGTAAATAAAACGAGATGACGTGTGGAGGCTACCAGCCAGCAAACTGTACATGTCCCTATCTGCTGCACTGCGTCTCAGCTGTGACACTTGACTAATGTGGTGCTCTCCTCTAAACCTGGTTACTAGCAGGTTGTCCGGTGACAGCAGCTATTTGCTCTTTAATACCACCGAAATTCGATTATGTCTTTCGGGGTTGCACTTGGCAGCAGACAGTGATGGATGGAGATTATAAACTGAGGCATTGGCCAGGAAGAACATTCTTTAAAAGGTTAGGATAGCCATAAAAATAACATAGCTCGAGGATATTTTTTGGTTAAACATCTCTACACCCAAGGTCAGAAAAGTCCCAGTGGAGGAGATGTTTGCTGTGCAGGTTATTGGTTATTGGAGCTTGTTCTGTGAGACACAGACACATGTAAATCATCCTCTTGTCTGTATCGTATACTCACGGACATTTCAAACTATAATCACGCAATAGAAAGAAAGGAGAAAAAGAGTAAGTGAGAAGGTTAGATTGATCGCAGGAGGGAGGAATATTTTCACTGATAAAAGAGCGGGTGCTGTAGGACCACTGGAGATGATAAAAGGGGGTAATCAAATCTGAGCGGAACAGATGACAAGGTCAATAGGCTGAGACTCTTCCAGGGAGTCAGGCTCCAGGGGGCTCAGTGAGCTATGAAGGCACAACTGTAAAGTAAGATTTGGATTGGAGAACCATCCAATATAATCAAGGGCTGATGAAGACCATGCAACACACATTCCTTGTCATCCTGGTGTGTCAGAGGGAATCTAATGCTGCGTTCCAGGTGACTCAAAAACTCCCACCTCCAACTTCAAAGTGTATCTAAAAACATTGCTGACAAGGACAGTATTTCCAAATAGACAAACTGCATTTCCAAAATAAAATAGAAGTGAGTATGCATAAGCTGAAGCCCCTCTGAGTCAGTGTAACCCCTCAGAGTCGATATAACCCTAATAGTCAGTAACTCTTGACTAACAGCACTAACACCACTGTTCCAATAGGTTTAAATTGGAAAATTTCAATTTAATTTAGCAAACTATTCAGTAACGCCATAAGATAGCAGGAGTGTCCTCAGTATTCTGTATGCCAGGGTACTCTGCTCGGTAAAATTGGACTAAATTTGGGGGAAAAATCTTGTTTGTGTGATTTAAAGTGAATATTTCAGTATCACAATTTTCTTTTGGCCCAACAAAACACTGGAACATTATGTAGCACATTTCTGCAACATAATGAATATTGCTTATTATTTCCTAATGTTTATTGGCATTCAAAATGCTTTTAATCAGGTGCTACAATTTTTGTATGACGTCGAACAAGTGATTGTTGAAAAAGTCAGGATACTTTCTGAAGTCGGGGGTCCAGAAAACCAGATTCTGAATCGCCTGGAATGCAGGGTTCCACTCCGGTCCACTAATGCATCTCAGACACATTATTGGACTCTTTCAAATGCATGTTTGCCAACACGGTTTATTTTCTCGGGGTGAAATACGCCCAATCCCATAATCACATTCCACCTCTTGCTTTGTCTTGAAATTCTCAGTCTAGGGTTCATTCACAGAGCAGGAACAACTCTAGCTCATCCTGAAAGGCTTTAAAGCCTTCACTCCTCAATGGCTGAGAACAGGCCAGCTCCAGCTTTCTCTGAGTAACACAATTAACCATGGAGCGTCCAGGCCCAGCCTCCTCTCCCATTCAGCCTGTGTTTGATGGCAGCGCATGCCCCATGACTTCATCTACACACACTATCAACCCATTGCCATGCAAAATAGCCAACTACTCCCCAACCCTGGACCATCTCACATGAGCCCCCCGTTCAGTCCTACTTTGTCCCACAGCTTCTAATGCAGGTCATTTTGTTTGAATGAGAAAAGGAGACTGTGGACAAAAACACCTCTTTCAGCTCCGGCTATTATAGGATTTTGGTCCTTATGGTGGAAGCAGGATTTGTAATTGTGGCTCAGTGGGAAAGTTGAGGTAGAAGAGAGCTGTGTGGGAGCATGTAGGGTTCTTTTTTTTAAAAAAAGAAGGCAAGTTACATTGTTTTTAGACACTGTTTTTTTCTGTAAAATACAAAATCAGAGAGCACAAACCTCTGTCAAGTACCAAGTATCCTCTTTGCCAGATATTGGCAGTTGCCTGGATCAGTGATCCTGATCGTGGTACCAGGATCATTCACACTATAACAATAAAGTAGGTCCAAATGTATGGGCACCTACAGTTTTTGTTGTTGTTTAATGCAATGAAATGTGCAATCTGGATCTGATCAGGAAAGAACGCAGAGAGAAACCAACCCAACTTAACTGAGTCTACTTTCATAAAGACCGGTCAATAACAAACCAAGATGTGAATTTTTGAAATTTCGCCAATGATGAGAGATGGGGAATTTTTTTATTTTTGAAATTGAACAAGGTTATGAGTCATAATTTGAGAGAGAGTTTGATTACATTACGTTGGCTTTTCTTTGTCCAACAGCAGTTTGACCATACCTGTCAAGTATCCCGTTTTGGCCAGGAAACTCCCGTATTTTACCCCTCTTTCCCGCCACCGTCCCGTATTAGTATTTTACCGTAAATAGCCCGTATTTTTATGTAATAATAAATAAATAAAAACATTTCTCTGCCTCTCTAAACTGAACGCCGTCACTAGCCAACGCAACAAACCCGGAAACAACTCAGAAAAGAGATGGATGAATGAAGAAACAAAGGACAGAGAGTTTACCTCCCTAAAGAGCAGCATGATGGGACACAGTTACACGTTCTGTTAGATTAATAACTGAGATTTTAGCGTCTCAAACAGGGGAAGGAACCACGTAAGTCACCATGAAAAATCAACCAAGCCACAAATATACACTGCTTTCAAAAAGTATTAAAGGATGTAAAGTCTGCAACAAATGTGTCTAATAAGTCATTAGTGAATACCAGAGAACCACATGAGTGAGCATGAGAAATTAAAAGAAAATATGTAATGAAAATAAAATGTTTAACTTAAAGACAAGCAATGTGAAATTAACAGTAAATATGCAATGTGTTGACTTGTATATAAACTGTAAGTATATTAAATACACAAATGTGCTTCATATACACATTTATGCTTTCATTTTGGCTGTTTTATAATTTAGGAATTAGGGCTGGGCGATATATATCGAGATTTAAGATGTATCGAGTTTTCTATGTTAGCGATATAGAAAAATACAGTATCGCATATATAAAAAATACTAGTTTTTGGAGTCACTACTTTTACTTCTCAGAACAGCATGTAAAGCTCAGTTAGATGGATTCCTGAGTGTCCTAACCCAGACCTTCCCCATAACAAGCTACACTACAGAGCTCACTCACACGTGCTGTCCCTTACAGGAGAAAAAGCCAAAAGTGTTTGTTAACAAATGTGCCTGTGTGGCATTTTACGTCAGCAAATTTAACCCAGAATTGTCTTTCTAGTCAAACTTCATTTGAAATAAATATTTATATTGTATATCACCATTTTGAGAAAATATATTGAGATATGAGTTTTGGTCCATATCGCCCAACCCTAGTAGGAATGTTCAGAGCATTTTAATGTCAACAAAGGTAGGTCTACCGGATTCTAATCACCTAAGTGGTTGACAAGTGGCTATTTTAGATTTACTGTACACTTGCCTTAAAATATAAGGGAAACTGGAGCTTAGTTGGGGTGGTGGGACGGCTCGTAGTGGGCGCCTGAAAATGTCTTTTATTTTCAAATCCTAAACTTAACAGTTATGAGTTTGAGTGTTGTGTAATATAAAGCCGACGTGCCGTTAGTGAGAAGCTAATATGGCTTTAGATGATTAAAAAAGACTGGCAGACGTTGCACACCTTCACACACAAACACACACACACACACACAAATATGCCAGCCAGAGACCTCCCTCAGCCAAAGCTTCACACTGACCCTACAATTAATTTCAGGGCATTCTGAATGTGTATGTGGAGAACCCATTATCCGTGTGTGTGTGTGTGTGTGTGTGTGTGTGTGTGTGTGTGTGTGTGTGTGTGTGTGTGTGTGTGTGTGTGTGCACGCAGTGAACCACTACACTACATCATATTTACTTAGGCCTAGAAAACACTACCTCTCACCTCCTCCTGTGACAGCAGCATCAAAATAAATATTTCTCACTGAAATTTATTTATTTATGTATTTATTCTAAAGAAAAGAAGAGAGAAAACTTGAGATAATGATGAAACTTCACTTTGGAAACAAAAGTGATGGAAACTGAGCAGAGGGGAAAAGTCCAACAATAGGGAACGATCAGAAATAGCTGTGGGAGGAGAGCAGCATGGAAATAGCAGCTAAAACCTCAGGATGAACCTCACATGAAGAGGCAATGTGGGAGTTTTACAAGTGTGGGATTCCTCCTCACATTATCAGAGATAAAAACACAGATGATGTTTTAGTTTTTGTCTTTGTTTTGGGAAAATGTTTCCTCATGCTTCAAGGCATTTTACAAACCACCCAGTACACATTTTTCATGCTCTGATCCTAGAAGGGACATTAAAAAGCTCCATTCAGCAAAAGCATCATCATAGCAACTGCTTTATTTAATAGCAGCTTTTATGGATACACAATAACACAAATGTTAATGTGAGTATGGATTACAAATACCTTTAGGTTTTAAGAGCACATCACAGTGGCTCCACAGTAGCATCCATCACTTAGAAATATAGATTGAAATATAAAAGAATAGATATGAGAAGAAAATAACTTACATAAGAATGAAGAATTATTATTCTTACTATTATTAGAATCGGTTAATATGGACATTATTATCAATGTGCAATTTCAATCCTCAAATTTAAGACGTGCCGCATACAGCAAAAATCGAATTACCATTTATTAGATTTGTGCATAGGGTTAAAGTATATTTAATATAACTTCATAATGTTAAAGTTCAATAAAGATATTCTTGTTCACTTTTTACTTACCTCACTTTAAAAAGAAGCTTTAAAATGCATTTTCATTCCGTTATTGTGACTACATTAAGAAAATGGATGGTTTTAAAATGAGAAATGTCTCCTTAAATTAATGCTTTTAAATCGTTGCACAGCTGTAAATCAGATAGCTATGGCATAATGTAAAGATGTTGTACAAGTTTGAAGTTGAAAGCAGGAGTAAATAAATGAACCGTAAACTAATGTTTACATTGTTTAATCTGGTGTTTCGAATGCTGAATAAAAGTAAATAAAAATAAGTAATTAATTCATTTTCTGTGAAAAAGAAAATTCTACCTTTCAGGACTGTCGATAGTTAGAAATTAAAATGTGATGAGCAGCATTGGTGCACCCCAGGGTACGATGCTGGCCCCTCCTCTCTTCACCTTGTACACAACGTACACTGTAAGCTTCCGCTACCGAAGTCAGAGGTGTTCGCAGGAGTGAGCGGTGAGCAACACGTCCGAAAACTACCTCGGCAGGCATGATAAGATGATCAATCAGAATAAACAAGTAGTTAGCATGAGGACGGACTATCACGTGATGCTTCATAGAGTAGGGCTGTGTTCAAAATGGCATTCTCCGTACCGTGCACTACAAATTCAATGTGCATATACTGTCAACTATATACTACAAGTATGACTAGGATGATGAGCGTGCCCACTGAAGTATACTTCGAAGTTTCCCATGATGCATTTTGAACCTACAATGACAAAAACCTGAAACACACTGAGGCTAAATATCTCCGTTGATTCGCCACCTTTGAAAGTTCTGAAAACATTTTAATTGAGAAAGTGAACAAGAAGAATATCAACATGTGGTCATATGATCCATGAAACTCACAGAAAACACATTTCATTCTGACATTTTGACGATTTTTGGACACCCTTCGATGTGCTACTGACAAAACATCAGGTTAACTTCAAAACAAGAGCCCTATTTACAAAAGAGTTAAAAAACCAATGGAAGACAAGAAGAGATGCTTTTGTTTTGAAAAGCTGAAAAAGAAAATTCAGATTATTACCTTGAAGCCGGTCCCAGGACGGTTTTATATTCCATACTTAAAAAACGTCCCGATATAGTATACAGTACATCCAGGTATTTCTCGGGTACTCAATCTTTCCATACTATCTAATGTGAACTTATATACATACTTAGTTAGTATGCATGTTCAAACACAGCCTCAAACTCTGGACAAACTGCTAAACATGATGAAGCTTCATGTGATCGTCACTAACCAGAAGAGTCTGTTCAGTGATGTACTGATCCTTCCCATATGCAAAGGCGATCAGACGGCATTCAAATATATTACTACTTAATCGGAGCGAGGTGTGGATGCAGGGGGGCTCACGGGGGATTGGAAAACTGTTTCTTATTTTCTTGGAAAGTGTTTCAAACTCATGTATTTTATATTGAATTTTTTTTTTCAGCAATCCATTGGATATTTCAAGTAGGGCTGAACGATTTTGGAAAATAATCTAATTGCGATTTTTCTTCCTCAATATTGCGATTTATTATGCAATTATTATTTCAAGGGCCTCTTGTCATGTCATTTTCAAAGAACACAAACAATAAATCAATCTTTTCATAATCAACTATTTCAGATTTATTTAAACTTTAAATAAATATAAAATATACATTTTAAAGCACAGATTACAACAATAAAGCAAACAAATCCGTGGCTTTACCTCTTCAACATGTCTAACTAACTTCACGTTTCCTGAAACACGTAAACATGTGGACTGCACTTTTTAAACATACTAAACAAGACAGGACAAGAAAAAAATAAAAAAGAAAAAAGAATTGGAGCCTTTGCAAGTAGAAAATCACTTTTTAAGATATCGTGATAATATCGCAAACGCAATTAATCGTTCAGCCTTAATTTCACGTCCAGTTAGTTTTAAGGTCTAGGTTTTATAGTTTCTGCTCTGTTAGGGTTAGAATTTAGTGTGGTGGTTAGGTTTAGGCTTTAGGACTAACTTTTAAACATCCTTACTAAGGTTAAGGTTAAGGTTAAGCACAAACAAAATAATGAAATTGTGTTGGCACATGTGAAACAATAGATTCATTTATGTGACAGTTTCACAGTCACAGTCAGAGAAGAAGGAGCTGTGGACTGGAGCAGGTGCAATAACTCCTGGATTTATCTTTATGGCAAGTTCTTTGTATCAGCAAATGACGAATACATCAAACACACCAAACTGAACTTCAGCAGGAAATAAGAACTGAGACGCTGATTGTTTACTACATGTTACGTCCCAAATTCACAGCTATTAAGTGATGAGGACACAATATAAAATAACACCTTGAAAAATCGGAAATTAGTCACACCAGCATTTGATATTTGCATCTTTGGTTTTCCAAAATAGCATCGTGTGCAAAGATGCTTGTGGTTTAGGGCTGGAGCTGGAGGGTGCAGCCTTTTCCTTCTTCTACTGTGCATTTATTGAATGTCTAATGAACCCTTTTCCATTCATGCACTATGTGAGTAGACAAACTCAATAATAACAGTACAAATCACTGCTCATTGCTGCCTTTTTTAAATTTGATTTACCAAATAAATTATAGAACTTTAAAAACCACAAGTGTCTATAATTTGCATTTGCTTTGATGATTTCCTGACACAAGTTTTCCTTTCACGTCAGGATCTAAATCTACTTTTAGGTATCACAGATCATCTTCTATCTCTGCCATTAATGATGCACGTTAATAATGCAAGAGTATTCCTCGCACTTCTGTTCAGTTCCACAGTGAAAAGCACAGCCCGAGGCCTGAGCAGTGCAGGCAGCTGACCAGGAAACATCATTCTGTGCTGGCTGTAGATAAAACCATTATCCTCCACATTACATCCACCTCCATCCTCTCACAATATTATAATCCTTAATTAAGGCAGGTGATGGGAAGTGCCGTCGTCTGAGTGTTCTACTCTGATATTTCTCACACAACAGTCCCACTAATCTCCCTGTTTCTTAGCTTTCATTTTTCAGGGTCTCTGTCCACAGCTGATGTCTTTGACTCTTATTAACCTTCTGGTTCACCTTTTCCTTCCCTCAACAGCAAATGATGGTTTCCCAGGAAGTGACAAATCCCAGAAAAAGCAGCACAGGGTCAGGGAGGGAGATACAGTGATTGAGAAACAGGAAAACGCAAAGTGAGAGAGGAAACCCTGAACTTCAATTTGCTGTAATTCTCTTATCTGACGTGGGCAGGGACAGGTCATGGTTCCTGTTAGTCCAGTATTCCCCAGTATCCCACACTCAACCTCAGTCTTAAATCTCAATGTTTGCTTGTGTGTGTATGTGCATGTTCGTAACCAGCATAATTATTATCTTCCAGAGCCACGATTCTATCACTGTGTCTAACTGGGAGTCATTAGTGACAACAGGAGAATGGAGTTTTTAAAAACATCAATGTGCAAAATAAATATATAACTGTGCATTTTTTCACCTCTAAATCAAACATTCAACTAGTCACTATAATAAGACCGGCTGTCAATCATTGACCTACGTCCTGTTTTTCAATCTATTGTGTAATTTAATAAAGTTTATTCTTAATAAACATTTCTCACTGTTTACATGATTGTGCTATCTTCAAATGAAATTAGAAAACAAATTGCTATAATTGCATACAGAACAGCTTAAATGAGGATTTTGATTTGCAAAAAAGTTTGGAAGTAGGGCTGTGCGATATACGGACCAAAAGGTCATCCCCCAAGGGTGAGTCTCCGGGTGAACCCCCCCGGGGAGAAACCCCCCACCCACAAACCAGCTGCATCCAGCAGGACCGCACAGCTCCAGACGGCACAAGGACAGCACCCCAGGCCCCGCCTCCCTCCGGACAGCACAAGCCACGGGGACCAACGGCCGCCTCCGCAAAAAGAAGGCACACCAACGGCACACACCTGCTGTGGTAGAGCAGCCCCCAGCCAAAGGCGCCCGGACACACCCATCGGCCCACAGACAGCAGGACAGACCCACCAGGCGATCGATAGCAACCCCAACCACTGGAACAGCGAGCGCCTCCCCCAGTGCCATGCAACCCCGCCCCAACCCCGGCACAGACGCCAGCACCTCCCCAGTGAGCTTCCAGTGACAGAGCAGCCCTTTAATTAAACGCTCCACATTTAAAGTCACGTCTTTAACAAAGGACACTTAGAGCTAAGAAAGAAAAAAAATACACTTCATAGACAATAGGACATAAAAGCACACAAACATGATTGTCATATAACCTCATACAGCCATTGATGAGTTTAGAAAACAAAACAAAACTGAATATTACATAGTCTGAAGGTATTGTAGCGTTTGCGGCCCGACACTACGGGGTTAACTAGCCGAATGACGAGGACACAGAGTGGCTGCCGTTTAACCGAATGAACCGGGTTTTATTACCCTCAAGAACAGGCTAATACTGGGTTGGAGGAGTGCCAAAAATAACAAAAACGGATAGCTAACTCTACTAGCAACTCGTCATGGTGTGTCCTTCCCTCTTCCCCCTTTTTTTGTTCCTCCCCTTTTTTCCCTCCTCTTCCGCCTTCTTCCCCCACACTACCCTGATCCTTCCGCTCCCAACAAAAACTGGCCTATCCGGCTAACTAGGGCAACTCCTTCCCCCACAACTTCCCATCAATCCCCCCCAAAGTCCTGCAGGGTCGCCACAGTATTGTTTATGATAAAATGGATGTATTATTCGGTTTGTTTTGATTCTAATTGTGTGTCTCTATATTCACTACACAGGAGCAGCTTCACAGCTACCATACAAACAATGCACAACTCCACTGGTGGCACTGGGAGCTCAGATCATGTTAATCAGACACGATGGCTCAGACCGATGTATTAAAAAACAGTGGGAAATGTTTTCAGGCTGGGACGATGCTGCGTATGCATTAGAGCGCTTTAGTGTATGTGTGATGGACAAGCATGAGTACTGCTGCTGCTGCTGATGATGACACCTTCATGACTGAATAAACACGCAGCCATCCCTCCCTTACACCGTCACACAATGGTTTTACTCGACAGAGGAATGTTTAACAACTCCTGCAGCTCCGCCTCACTCACACGCAGACATATTTACACATGCATGACACACGCAGCGGTGAGCACTGCAAAAGATAAAAATGCGGAGGCACAACCTGTGACGGCGCACATTGATGAGCAAAGCAGCTGTGGAATTAATGTGGCACATCTGGGAGGAAGTGATGAGGAAGAGATACACACAGTTGAACAGGATGGGCAGAGGAAGCAGAAGAAGATGTGAGTTTGTTTCACTGGGCACACGAATCCTCTAAGTATGAGAATTTACCACAATCATTCAAGTTTTTATATATACAAGCAAACAGATCGAAAACATGTTGACCAAAGCAGTTTCTAGAATGTTCTCTGACCCACTCGTCAATATCAGCAGACATAATATTAAGCATTAATGATGTACGTATCTTTGGTTGACAAATAGTGTTTTTGGTAAATTATGAAAACAAAATAAAATGCAAAAAAACAACCACACAAATATTTTACTAGGGTCAAAAAGTTTCTTAAAGATTTAAATAATAATAATAATTTACAGGAATAATATAGAAATAAAGTGAAAATATTCAACATTGAGGATAAACCACCACTAAATATCTAATAATAAAGGTTAACTTTATACTTAAAAGGACTTTTAAACTAAGACTACAGACAGAAATATAATTGAAACTATCAATTCAAAAAGATATTTAAAGCACGTTTTTACTGTCATAATCAATTGTACTCAATACCTGAGGTTTCTCACATTGACTAATACTGTGGTTGGTTTCAGTATCAATGTTCCTGAGGTGATTATTTATTTACTACTGCTGTTGCTGTTGTTTTTGTCATCAATGTTGTGATCATGACTATTTTTTAAATGACTTAATAATTTATTCTCTCTTTCTCTTTTTACCATCCTTTAAATATCGTTGATGTTATTGCTGTAATTGTCACTGTTTGTTCATCTTTGCGAAATGAAATAATTCCCAAACAAAAAAAACAACAACCACCACAAAAAAGCTTTATAAATAATAAAGTACATGTTTATGATCGTATTTAATGAGGTCAATTTTAAATTATTCTTTACTAAAGTAGATGCTTGTAATTTGATTCAGAACAAATGTTGGCAAAGCTAAACAAAACTAACAAAGCTCAGGCTGTCAAGACTTATGTCTATAAAGTGTAAATATATGTATATATATATATATATATATATATATATATATATATATATATATATATTTAAAATTTATTTCACCCTTTCTCATGAAAACCTTGTGACAAAATTTGACTCATGAGTAATTGTTGATGGCTCAAAGGCATATTGATACAAAACGTTATTGATCTGTCGCCTCCGAACAAATATAGTGAAAAAAGTTAGAACATTGAGTCTGAAAATAATATCATCGCAGCTTTATGAGCAACAGTGTGTATAATAATCTTGGCAAAAATGAATTTAAAGCGAACCATTTGTGGACTTAGAGACAGCGAAAATATTTGGAGGATTCAGACTGATTAAATTGTTTGTACATTTATATAAAATGCAATAATACATTCAAATAATGTCATAATTTATTTGGATGAGATTAATTACGTTTTAAACAAGGTTTTGCCAATAAATGTAGCCTTTTGAGAGATGGTGGTTCATCGGATTTTTGCCCTGGGATCCTCCATCAGCCTTCAACTTTAATGAACAGCTATGTGAACTAAATTTCTTAAAAAAAAAGTGAAATTCTAAGTACATTTTATTACAAACTTGTGTTTTTAACTAAAGCTCAGAAATGATCAGAGACCACAGAAACAGTTTAGTGAGAAACCAAAGCGGTGAAGCCAATAGTGAGGGAATGTTTCACCTGAAAAGACATTTGAGAAACCATTTAAAAATTGTTATGATCCTTCAAAATAAAAGTGGTTGGACTGTGAACAGTATTGTAAACATATAAATTCTTCCTAAATACATTTTCAATGTTCATAAGTTTTGGAATCATGCTAACAATTGGGGTGACTGCAAAAATGTCATTTTTGAACATTGTTTTTTCACTTATGGAGCCAATAAATCATTGAATGAGAGTGTGAGTGGTTGTGTGTCTGTGTGCTGCCCTGCGATGGACTGGTGCCCTGTCCAAGGTGTATACCTGCCTAGCGCCCATCGAGAGCTGGAGATAGGCACCAGCAGACCCCCGCGACCCTGACAGGAACAAGCAGGTCACAAATAGGAGTGTGACGATATCTCGATACGGCAATATATCGCAATATTTTCGCACGATCGATTATCAATATGCTCGCGCTAAGTATGAATTATTATTTTATTTTTTTTCAAAACTTTTTCTGCATTTTCACTAAAATGTGCAGGTACGTCTTCACAGAAATGTTGTCACTGTTTGTTGAAGGAACCAATATATTGTTTACTGGAATATTGCACTATACTGGTGTCACTGGTAAGAAAGACCCTATTTGTTGTTTACAGAAAGCACTATTGGAGACACTTATTCATTTACATTGATATGTTGACACTTATTTACTGAAATGTTGCACTAAAATAGTGTCACTGTTCATAGGACACTTTTTCAATTTATTGTCTTTCAGAGATATAAAATAAAAATTGTATTTTTTCACTTAATCTTTTTTTTCTTGTTATGTCACATCGTGAGATAATCGTTATCGTGAGCTGTGTATCGGGTATCGTATCGTATCGTATCATGAGGTACACAGAGGTTCCCACCCCTAGCCACAAAATGGATAGATGGAAAATAAAAGTGAAAAATCTTTGTTCTGTGCTCAACCCAAAAGTTTCTTTTTATTTTATTTTAGTATTTTCAACTCAGCCTTTGACTATCTGGTGACATTGGTTAAATCAAAATGACAGCGTCTAAAGTACAATCAGATACATACATTCAAGTGAAGAAAATATATTAAAACTCAAGGTGACTTAGCAGAATTATATCAGATGGAAAAGTATTAAAAGGAAAATCTTTCAACTAAAAACAGGTTTCCTATTATTGTGATTGCAACAAAGCAAGTAAGGTTTAGATGGGATTAAAATGCGTAAAAGATTAATAACCACTGTCTCTCATTTCTATAAAGATACAGCTAGGAGGCAAGACCCCCCTCTGCTCCCCCATACAACTACTATCTTGGGAGCTGCTTCAAACGGGCGGCCAGAGGGGAAGTTGAAACGTCTTCTCAGCCCTCCACCTTTCTGCTGCTGCTGCTGCTCATCTCTCAGTCTCAACGCCCTCATTGAGGTCTTCTTCAATGTAAAAGGAACCTCGACTTGGACAGACTGACGGTGAAACACGCGGACTGGCTTCAGCGGCCCAATAAATAAAGGAATCGGGAAAGATCCGTCAGTGAGTGTCCGTGTCAGCGTCTAAAACATGACCCAGGAACAGAATCTCCCCGTAATGAGGCTTCAAGATCCACCTCACCTCTACAGCTCAGGAAAGCTTCTGAATGAGAGACTGGTGAGAGCTGGAGGGGCTGGTAAAGAAAATGAACTACTGCTACTCTCTGGATGTGACTGAAAACAAAGCATATGGTCTATAACAGTTCATTAGCACCTGATGAAAGGAATGATGTTGTAAACTTAGGATCAACAACAACACAAAACACTAGTCTATGTTCAGACTATGGCATTTAATGTGTAATATGAACAAGCACAAACAAAAACTCCCAACAGATTTTTCAAAAAAATAAAATAAAACAGAATAATGTATTAAGACGTGCTGTCTGATTGTATCCTTACGCTGCGTTCACATCGGACGTGGCGCGAAATGTGCGTACGGAAGCCCACAAAAGTCATAATTAAATAAATAAAAACAACATTTTGAAAGAAATACCATTTTGGTATATAACAGACAAATATATAACATGGCCAATAAATTGTTAAATAAGGTAATATTATTATGAAATATGTTTCATTAAACTCAAATATCAAATAATTATAATTTTATTAAAATTGTATATTTCATAATAATTATTTTAACAATGTCATTCTTTTTAAAATAATGACTTTTCATTTATTTTCCAAGATTTTAGAACTTAAAAAAAGTTTTTTAACAAGGTCAATTTTTATTTCATAATGTCCTTTTCCACAATGGCCTTTTTTTTCATAATGTCGAGACCAGATTACAAACAAAGTCAATGGGAAGACGTGACAAGAGGCATTTTCTTCCGTCGGTCGGCACATTCGTCATTCGCTTCAGTTGAAAATATTGAACTCTAGTGAATGTTTCGTGTGACGCGCAGGCGCGAAAGCCAATCAGAGTTCTTGTTTTCAATGACGTCAGTGCCGCCAAAGCGGAAACCAATCTTTTCACCCATTTCAACATGGAGGAGAAAATAATTATGGCGGTGTGTGACCACCCAGAGCTCTACGACTTGAATTGAGCACTGGTCATCTACAGGTACCCCTGTAAGCGGTCATCATCCAGGCACAGCTCCTGAAGCAAACAGTGAAAGTCACTGAGTTGGATGCGTCATTGGTTAACCTGTTGAAGCCAGGAACGCCGGGGTTGTGCGTTTTGACGGCTCTTCAGCTTCCACAGGAGGTAAAGAGCAGCAGTTTTACTGGGGTCCTCCATAGTTGATGGTGAAAAAAAGGGAGTCTGGTTAGCACCTTTTTTTATATTGGCTTCAGACGCACATATGAAGCGAATATGGGGAAAACATTTTTCGATCATGTGATGCCGGTGTGAACACATCATTAGAAAGCTCCTTATTACTAAATACAAACTTAGATTGGATTGATTTATCCAACATTTTAAACTCCCACAGTGTAACCCAAGGTTGTAGCAATAACATAGATGAGCACAGAGAAGGTTTTGAGATTAACAATTGTCGTTAGGGGTGCGTATTGCCTGGCATCTGGCGATACAATTCATATCCCGATACATACTGTAGGTCAAGGTACGATACAATATATCCCGATATTTAGTATAAGGCGATAATTGCAATTTTTTTTAAATTATGACTTAATAAACAACTAATCTGTAAATGTGTACACCTTCATGAGAACATTATGCATGAAATATATTTCAGTGGCATATTTTACACTCAAAACATTGGCTTTAACATGCCATGTGCCAATAACTTAAAATAAAAAATAACGTACAATCTGCCTGTGGCTTTTAAAACAACTTTGACTTTAGTGCAACATGACTTTAGTGCAACTTAACTGAGGTATATGCCTAGAACAACAAATAAATGCAGAATGTTAGTACTTTGTTTTTTGAGTTTTTGGAAAAAACACAAGCTGGTCAACATGCCCAGGTTTCAGTGCACTTCTTTGTGCAGATACAGTGTTTCCTGCAGTGGAAAAGACTTTCCTGGTTAATGAAATAAAAAAATAAATAAAAAAATCAATATGAATGCATTTTGAATCGACCCGAGAATCGCTCCACGTAATATTGTGATATATCGCCGAATCAATTTTTTTTTAACATCCCTATTACCGCAGCATCACAGTTTACCAACAGTGCAACCAAAATGGCTTGGTTATTATTCTTCTATTTATTGCCCCCCCCTAAACTCCCTTTCCCCTTCACCCAGGTGTAAAACTGCCTTCCTTTTTTCATATATTTTTTCTCTGAATAAATCTCGAGTCTGGTGACAATTACGAATAAACAAAAATAATAACACATTATTAGAGACTCAGCGGCTCTGTCTCCACCCTCTCCTCTGCACACACCCAACACAGCATAACGTGGATGGCTGTTCATCATAGGAATGGGATCCACACAAGGTTCCTGCTGCTTAACAGAAGGTTTTCCTTGCCGCCATGATGAATTCATGTTGGGTGTGGGATACATATGTATGTGTATATACGTATATATGCATATGTGTGTATCCATAAAATGAAGAGTCCGTCCTTAAGACTGCTCTACTGTAAAGTGCCTTGAGATACCATTGGTTATGATTTGGCGCTATACAAATAAAGATTGATTGATTGATTGATTGATACTTTATTCTTTGTACATACAAAAATATTGTGTTGGCCTGAAGACACATTCAGATATGGGGGAAAAACTTCATTTCCAATCAGAGAATAATCGGAGAATATTGATTTATACAACCATGTGAATTATGAGCTATTTGTTAGTTGCAATTTACCCTCTGATAAAGTCGTACCCCTGTGCAGACGGTTAATTATCCATCACAGGTAGTCTGTCTGGGTGAGAGATGAGGATTTAAAAAATGGGTCTCCACCTGTCACACTAAGCCGAGGACACAAATGCATGTCCTCTCCCTTCTCTACCAGCTCTCTTTTCCTCAGATATATTGCCCCATCAATCCCCTGCAGTGCAAGCTCGCACCACCAAGATGAATAAATTAATCTGGAATAAATGGCCTCCTGCTTGACACATAATCACAGATTAAGTCGAGTTGGCTGGGAGTGATGGTGTAGAGCTGAGCTAGGTGGAGGACAGAGTCTGCATGGTGGAGGTGGTTGTTAGTGTGCATGTGTGTTGAGGGGGTCATCCACATTAACCCACATCCGCCTCTGGGAGTGTAGCCCGGCTTTAAAGTGAATCAGAGAGGAAACAGGGTAGATTTAAGCAGATCTGTCGGCTCGTCCCTGAGGTCTGATTCAAGCCGTGGGAGGTAACTGCTAATGATGTCACTAATGAGAAGTTCATTATCAGGTCAGCCCATTGGACTGTGACATGTTAACTCTCCTCTGCGCTTTGTAAAGCTGCCACTTATAGAAACGTTACAATGCTCAGATAACGCTACAATATGCATCAACACTGCATCATTACTTTATGACTTTTTGGATATTTGTTATTAGAGATGGCAAAATTCCAGGAACTTTCAGAGTTGGAAACTTGCCGTAGATATGAATGGATTTACAAAATTGAAGGTTGGCTCTTAACAGGGATGTTAAATATAGGTGGAAAAATAAATGTAGCATCATCTTGTCTTAAACAACCAGATTTCATGCAATTATACGTGATAATAGGAAGAATATGAATAGGGCATTGTACGAAAGTGTTTTGACAGGACTTTTTGTTGGTTTTGGAAGTGAGTTTGTCATTATATATATATATATATAATTTTTTTTTTTTAAGGGTCAGGCAGATGATTAATATTTTACCTAACATTAATGTTTTTATGTGGGTAAATATGTATTGTTTAATCAAACCATTTTACAAACACTGCACTGTTTGCGCTGCTGTTTTTGCCACTGAGATAAAAAACAAGATTTTTGATGTTTAAGATTGTATTACTTTCTGCAAGTCCTATAAAACAACATTATTACAGGACTTGAATCCTTGTTAAATTCTACATAAAGTGTAAGTACACCCCCAAGTTTTTGCTGATCTGCCACCCCCACAGCGCTGTGCATTTCCACATGGAGCTGCCAATCAATGCTCAATGAGGGCTGTGAGAGGAGGAAACCAGTCCCTTAGGAGGGGCGGTTAATGACGTCACTGATCTAATATCAGCCAATAGTAAAATTCAATTCCAATAGCCGGCGTTCAACCCATACAGAGCAGTCACTCTGACATTTTACAACTAAAAACACTAAATTTAAAAAAAAATTGACTAAAATGTAATATATATAGTGTATATGTAATATATATATAATTTTGAATATTACCAAAATACTCAAGCTTAAGTTCCGTGGACATTTACCCGAAACATGTCGGAATTTTACCAGAGATTTTGCCCCCTTTGCAACCCTATTCGGTAAACATTTGTTGTCATTTTCTGAATGTAAATTCCTTTGCCCTTTGCAGGCTGACCAAGACCCTGTCTGACTTGACTACCTTTGAAGGAGTACCATGCATGGCCAGCTTGGTGAGACACTAAGGTTGGCTGGCCTGGTAATGACTAACTGTATGCCAGTTGTTGTGGGAAAATTTACTTTCCAGACGTCCATGCTCACAATACTGCCATTGGTTGTTACTTCTGCCAAGGAGGTAATACTATAACCAGCGTTTATTTGTTTGCTTGTCTGCTACCTTACACCATGGAAGATTTCATTACATTTTGGCGGGGATCCGTATCAATATACTTTTTCTGGATCGGTTTAAAAAAAAAATCTTAAAATCTCATCATTTGTGAAATAAAAAAAATAAATCATTATCTCTATGAAATCTTCTATGAAATTTGACTCAGTTTTGTCGGGTTGGTTCCTCGATTATCCCACCAAGTTTAATCCAGATCGGATCTGGATTGCTCATTTCATTGTGATTTTTCAGAGGAAAAAAATGGGGGTGCCCATACATTTGGACCTACTGTAGAATAGAACAGAACAGACTTTATTTACAAGATTACAATTTCATTTAGCAGATGCTTTTATCCAAAGCAACATACAGCACGAGCAGTTTGGGCGAAGGAACTTGCTCAATGTCCCACAGTGATGTTTTGAACCAGTGACCCTCTGGTAAAAAGTGTTGTTATTAATGAGGATAGATTTCTCATCCAAGCCGTTAAAGTGTGAATGATCATGGTACCTTAATCAGGATTACTGATCCGGATAACTATAAATATCTGTCAAAAAGGATTATTAGCACTTGTCGGAGGTTTGAGCTCTCTGAGTGCTTTTACTTTTTAATGTATTTCCTTGTATAAAAATGTATGTCCTAAAAATGGGATCTGTCAAAAATAAATTCTATTCTATTCTATTCAAAACTGCTAAAAAGATGCAAAACTACTGCACATCTTGACACTATGCTGTACAGAATTATTAGAGGTCTGCCGATCCAAGCTGACATCAGGCTGAGTGTAGGGTATAGCATAGAATCAGATTCCTGCACATGCACATGCACATGCACACACTCCTACTGAATATTTAGACACACCATTAATCAAAGATACGTGTTTTATCTCTGCAGGGAGAAACTGAAGAATCTGGTGAAACCATTAAAGCATGAAGTAAATATTTCATCAATTCTATATACAGTTTACTTCCAAGTGTTGTAATTGCTGAAAACCATGGCATAGAGGATAAGGAAGCACTTCATATTTAAGATAACAAGGTACTAATGACAAGGAAACAAAATCCAGGGGTTTGAAAAGCAATGCTAAAGCTAATGCTAAGTCAAAAGTATGTTGTTCAACTGCAGAATGTGTTTTTATTGGACATGTTCTAGATGTTCACATCCACAGCCAATCAGCAAACATCCACCACATCCAACAGCCCCTGTGTGATTTTCTGCTGTGGGAAATACAATTAAGGTGAGCAGAGACTTTGTCATCTTGATTTATCCCTCCCCTCGCCTAATGAAATTTCCCCACATTCCCATTTGTGCTTTTTGACTAGAGGGGAGGAGAAAAGTGGAAAAATGAGAAAACAAAGATGGTGCGACCCCTTCCGCTCCCCATGTCCCTATGCTTAGATGAATGAATCCATCCTCTGTCCTTTTCATTTTTCTCAATTAACGCATTTCCAGTTTGGAATGCTTCCCAGCTTTGTGATCATTAAAAACCTGTGCATGTCAGAGAAAGTGGAGGGAGGGTGGAAGTGGGTGGGGTTCAGTTGATTCCACAGCCATCAGCATTACCTGCACTCATCTACAAAACACAGGAGAGTGAGAGGGAGGGACGGCTGGAACACAGTGAAATAAATAACAACAATAAACCCACTATCCATCGCAGGGGAGCTGCCAACATCAAGAGCACTTATTGATGGAGGAAATCAGCAGTGCTCTTCACTGGCTATCTTACTGCACAAAATATGAAGTTTCTAATATAATAAAAGTGCTATTTTTTGTGAGTGCTATATAATATATGCCAAAAAATAGCTGAAACTCAAGTAAATAAAGCCATACTTCACCAGATACAGATGAGATTGATGACCAGAGAGACAGAGGCTAAAGCATCCACGAGGCGGGTGCTCCTCATGATTAAACCAGAATGGACTCTGCACCGATTCTTCATCGTTCCCCTGATGCTGCATTGACCACTGCATAAACCCCTGACCTGCCGCGCATCAGCAGTTAACATGATATATTCTTGTGTCGATAGCAGGAATGCAGAGAGAAAAATCGATGCTGATATAATACACTCACATTAACATGGGAAGTAGCTGCAAGGCTACAGAGGGCACCTCCTGCACTTTAAGGAAAATGTCGTCGCCCTTTAAAGTCAGGGTGCAGATGTTGGGTAGAGGACGGGAACACAGATGAAGGCCAAACCCTGCATAATAACTCTTTCAACTCAAAGATTTACCCACTGGTGCATCAAATAATCTTTATAATGTATATAAAAGAGCAGATTGGATGACCTGTAGGCTGTAGCCTGCTTCATTAAAACATCAAAGTCTCGTCACAACAAGATGTTCCCTTCTTTTGTTTGTTTCTTGCTAATAGCAGCGAGGGAGACGGAGGACAATAAAAGTGTCTTGCAAATCCCTTAAGGTTTCATTTAGAGGAAAATGCTAATTCTTATCGACCCTGCAGTCAAGTTGGAAAATAAGTGATGGCGGGCCATCCCTGCCGCCTGCACAACATCAGCACAGTGGTATATACGAGGAGAGAAACACCTTCAGCTTAATCACATTCACGGCGTCTCTCCCTCAGTGATTTGCACTCGGGTCCACCAAGGGGTCCACAATTACAGGGTAACAAAGGGTTCTCTCTGTGGAGCTTCATTTGGCATTCAGAAGGAATAACTAAGTGATGTGGATCTCTGAGGTATAATCCAACTGCAATGTGCAAAGAACAGTTAACGATGCATGCAAGGATGAGTCATGAGGAAAAGTTGGACACAACTATTCAGGTCTAAATGGGTCATAGTTGGGGTCTCTTTATCTATGGAAAGTGACTCCATATCTGACATGACTTCTTGTGTTTCTTTGCCAGACAAGGAGGACAGTAATTTAGCTGACACCATTTTTTGGTTCTAATTTGATCCCAGTATTCCCCACGATTAGGTAACCAGATCGAATAAGAACGAACATTTTGGTTCCTCATTTCCTCATAACATGTCGTGTTTGTAGACAAAATGTTAAACCTAAGCTTTAACACCAGATTTAGAAGGCACAGTTTTGCATTTACACAGAAATGCAACTGATTGGCTAGCTCAGGGGTTTACTGCAACCCGCGGCTCAGGAGCCACATGTGGCTCTTTGACTCTTTTGCAATGGCTCCCTAAAGCTTTTAAAAAATATATTGAAATAAAGATTTTTTTTCTTTTTTTACAGAGGCTATTAAATGATTATTGACAAATAAAATCATGCTAACAATATTTATCTCCAGTATCATATATGATAATATAATATTGTTTTATTTGATATTATTTAAATGTTTTTGTATATTTAATATTTCCGTATGTTACTTGTATATATATTATTTAAGGTAATATTGTGTTCAATTTGGCCCTGAAAATAAAAGGGTATTGTATTTTGACAAACTGGTTTGACATACTGGTTTAAGCACCGGAACAGTTTAAAAAAATAAAGAGTAGGCACCGGTACTGGATAAAACCGAACCGATACCCAACGCGACCCATGATATCAGAATCAGATTAACATACTTCTATGCATGTGCCTCCACGACTCCAAATTCCACAATGCAATGGGAAAGTGTGAAAACACATTTTCCAACGTCAATTTGAACCTTTTTCCGTTTCTTTTTGGAGTAAATGAAGTTTGACTGATTGATCTATGAGGCCTAACTATGAAATTTGCAATCCAGATCCGATCCGGATGAAACTATATGGGTTCATTTATAACCAAGCCAACATCACTGAGTCAAATTTCATGGAGATTGGTTCATTATAAACCGAGATATACATTTTTGAAATTTCGCCAATGATAAGAGATAGGGATTTTTTTTTACTTTTAAAACTGATCCAGAATCAGTAAATTGTAAATTGCTGCGGATTTGCTCCAAGATTTAATGGAATCCTCCATGTGGTCAGGTCTATCTTTGGTTAAGATTTTGTCGAAATCCCTTCAGTACTTTTGACGTACTCCTGCTAACAGAGAAAAAAACAAATAAACAAACACCGCTGTAAATATTAGCTTCTTGGCAGATGTAAAAAATTCTAAAAAGGTAAAGCATCCATTTGGAGAAAAACTCACACAAACAATTCCAAGTATTGTCTTTCCTGGTGGTTTCTTACACATACTTTTCATCCTTCAGGTGACACTCTTTTGTGCAACTATTTCTGCACTGTTGTCTTATGCTAAGTTACAAACACCTTTTGGAAGTAAACTACATTAAACATCACAGAAACACGTCTCAGGTGGAGTTGTGTTCATAAAGAATCGGCTCGTCCTTCACACGACTCAAACACTTTGAGGAGGCAACATATTGTGTCTGCTTCTCCCCTCACGAGGAGTGACTCCAGTATCGAGCGCAGACATCAACCCATTGATTTATGCCTTCACTTTGCTTCCCTCTCCAACACTCCACCGTCCCTGGATGACTATACACCAGCACTGTGTTGTCCGGGACGTGGATTGACTTTTAAAAGGTGGCACCAACACAAACACGTAAACACTCCACAGTCTCCCCACCAGGTTTGATTAATTTGGCTCGTAACGCATGTGAGCAGAGCTATCACCAGCCTCCAGATGTTCCACAGCTCTTTTGTCTGCACCCCCACCGCTGCCATTAAACTCACAGACACACACGCACATGTACGTGCACTTACACACACACACACACAGCTGCTTTCATCTGCTCCCCTTCTCTGCACTAGAGTAGGATGTGATGTGGAGTGCAGCACGCTGCTGTTTGATTATTCCTGCTTTGCTTCTCACAGCTCCCTGTGAGTTGTGACTATCTGCTCAGCATCAGGAAAAAAAAAAAAAACGAGTGTGTGTTTTGTTTTCACAGAAGCTTGCAGAGATCACATCAATGGCTTGAGGGCAACTAACAAAGAGAAATGCATTCATACAAAAACAAAACACATTATTAAGCACGTTCCACAGCATTGTAATCATCACTAATCATACTGACACATCAGCATCGACAAAGAGGAGCTTCTTTTATTAATGGAGCATCCTTGTCTCATCATCCTAGGCTTGTCTGATTCAAGCATTTAGCCACCTATAACAACACTGTACACTTCAATCAATCTTCAATCTTTTATTTGTTTAGCGCCAAATCATAACCAATGGCATCTCAAGACACTTTACAGTAGAGCAGTCTTAAGGACAGACTCTTCATTTTATGGATACACACATATGCATATATACGTATATGCACATACATATGTATCCCACACCCAACATGAATTCATCATGGCGGCAAGGAAAACCTTCTGTTAAGCAGCAGGAACCTTGTGTGGATCCCATTCCTATGATGAACAGCCATCCACGTTATGCTGTGTTGGGTGTGTGCAGAGGAAAGGGTGGAGACAGAGTTGTTGAGACTCTGTAACTCCACACTAAGGATCCCACGGACCTGCAAGACAAAAGCCAGAAGGAGTACAGGACCAAACACAAGGAACACTTAGGATGAGTCTGGACTCAGAAAGAGAGTAGATGAAGAGTTAGGAATAGGAGAAGGTGAGAGAGATTAAAGACAGTGGAGGTGAGAGATTGTCCGACTGATGATAGCTTGGGAGATTGTTTTTGTTTTTTTTTGCATGAATATAAATGTTTTAGCTAAAATCCTTTTCATTAACAAAGTACACATGCTCAATGAACGCAACTACCTTTATAGTATTGTTTCTCCCACCAATTTGATTTGAGTTTTTGCAAATATCTAAAAGGTGTCCATTCGTTTACAAGGCTCTACACTAACTTTTCCAGTGGTGGCACTGGTGCAACTAACTCTCTCAGTTGGTCGCACCAGCACATAATTTGGTCGCAGCCTTTTTTTCTTTTCTTTTTTTGAGCAGGGGTGAGGAGAGTGTACAGCATAGCCATGCATATGCTGATGAATAATTGACTTAACTGGCGTACTGTAGTTTTGTATGAAGTAAAGATTGCCAATGACTCAAGATAAATTTGCAAAATGTTTTCAGGTTTTAGTGTCAATATTAAGTTTTTCTGCAACAAACAGTGGCTGAAATAACAAGTCATTTATTTTATATAATTTTAAAAGAAGACTTCATTTTTTTTTTTAAATAACAGCAAAGCATAACAACAGGTTACATGTATTCTGTTTTTTTATTTTGCAGAAATGCTGTACTTGAATTAACTTAACAGTAGCATAACAGAAATATCGATTTTCTTTTTGCGAAAATCTGTAATGGCAACACAGCTAGGGATGCGCATCGTTAACCGATTTCGTTTGGGAACCGGTTCTTAGTCAAACAATTCTTTGGAATCGTTAACAAAAACATTTTACGATTCTGCTATCAATTGTTCCCTGGCTGCGCCGCCACTGTAAACAAACGTACCAGTGCTAGAACTAGCACAGCAGGTAAAATTAAACAACTGGTCGCTGGTTCTGCGCTGCACTAACTCCATTGACCCCTTTAAAATGCAGCTAAAGACACTTTTATACAGATAAGCTTTTAATTAACTTGGTGTTAACATTGCATTTTCTTTTTCTTTATTTTGAAGGACTGTCTTGTATTGTATCTCTGTAAATCACTGTTTATTCTGTTTTGAGAAGCACTTTGATTTCTATCTGTGAAAGGTGCTATAGAAATAAAATATAATTACTCATTTACTAGCGTTGTGTGATAATGATAAAAATGAGGTTAACTCATTATCCTAAGCCAATAGCCACTTGACTTGTGGACTCATTTTACTCATTTGATTATTATTTATTCTCAGCGGTGAATAATTAAGATTTATATTAATAAACCAGACATTCATTTTAATAAACCAGGTTGTATTCTTTTCTGTACTCATGTACTACTGGTTTTTCAGCCTATTTGGGAATCAATAAGAAATAAATAAAAAAACGGATCGATAAGCAGGAATTGATAAAGCATCGGAATCGCTAAATGCAATCAATATACATCCCTAAACACAGCTAATGATTAACATGGATGATTGCATGACGCCTACAGGCTGCTAACATGACAGCACTACTCACAGCAGAAACAGAGGCTCCGATTTTTCGTGATTGTGTATAAGGGACGTAAAAATGGAAATATCAATCTGAAAGGTTTTTTTTTCAATACAACATGACATGGGAATGCTTTTATGTTTTGGGGCAATATCACACATTTACATGTTATTGTAAACCTGAAAGCAGGTGATTGAAGGTCTAGAAAGTGTGACAAATGGACAAATATGTCCAATTCCACCCATGATACCCTTCAAAACGTGTTAATGGTTGTCTAGTGATCATGTTATGCTGTGGCTGAAGATGCATGCAGAGCTTTATCTGAAGTGTGTTTTTAATGTGTTGTGATAAACAAGCTGAAAAGGCACTGGGATAAAGACGGGTTTAGCTGCTGGTGTATTAGCTGAACCGGTGATCATTTTACCTGGTGATACATCACAGTAGAAGCAACCCCAATCACTCAACTGCAGAGGTTTTCTTGCAAAATGGGAGAGTGATTCGCCAGTTGGCGGTAATTAAAGGTTTCACAAATAATGTTTTTGAACCATATCACACATTACCATGGAATATTTCTAGTAAAATGAGCAACTGAGGGTCAAAAGTGTCGCAAACTGACATTGTAAAGCTCTTGCTTTAATCGTTGACAATATTAAGCCTATTTTAATACAATTTCCGGATGTTTTATCATGAGTAAAGTCATCTAAAAAGGGAGAGATGATGAAAAGAAAATGGAAAGGGGTAAACCTTGAAATGGAATTGGGGACAGTTTGAAACACTAAATCGAAGGCCCTACAAAATGCGAGATATGAGCATGATGCAGGTATTATTTGCTAGTTTCCATTGATACAAATTCACCCCAAAAAAAGGAGAAGAGAAGACACTTCTCCTATTAAAAAAAGCAGGGAAAGGTTTGGCGACACAGAGCAAGAACAAATATTGGTTTGCACCCTATACTTCCTCATTTGTGCCATCTGCCTTTGTAATAGGGCCTATGGTGACTCAGCAACTAATTGAGTAAAGATCACAAGGTGAGGAAAGAATAGAATGCTAGTAAAGTAAATATTAAAAAAAATACTAATTCATTTTAAGAAACACAATCTATGAAAACAGTACCAAACTAACCATTAACTGTAAAGTCAAGGACAGACAGAGGGAAAAACATATAAAAGCTATGTCCCTTTATTGCATACAATTTAACATATGGAAACACATAAAAAATCAACAAAACTCAACAGATGCCACTACATTCTCAAAACAAATGCCAGCACACTCACGCACGCGCCTGCCTGTGGGGTATTTGTATTTCTGAAGCATATGCGTTCCTCTTTTAACCAGTTGGAGCTTGAGATTAAACTCAATATCTCAGTGGGCAGCTGAGGTCTGTTCTCTGATTATATGAGGGTGAATAATAAAGCAGGATTAATTGAGCATGCTCTGCATTTGGATGTGAGCGTGTGCATTTGAGTAATTATCTTAAATGCTGATAAATCTAGAGTGCTCCGTCCGCTACTCTTTAATCCAGCCAGACGCTGGAGGTCAAAGGGGTTAATAAGTTTATTGGAAAGCGACCAGAGAGAAAGCTGAAATCGTCACATCACAATGCTTGAAATGCTTTATTGTTCTCTAGGTATTTGCGTACTTGCGTTGAATTCTCTAAACAGCATTTCTGTTCTTGGCAGCAAACATGTGGAATCCCTGAGTGCACGTTTTGTTGCTTTGTGTGCTGATTTAATGACAAATGAGGACATACATCATGACACAGTTCCCCTTATACAAACACGTGCAAAGCCCACGGATGGTGTGACATGTTTCGTGTGTCACACTAAACAAGAGTCATGCCTCCATCTGTGCTCCAGTTGGTGTTGGTAATTTCCAAATGACAAAAGATCAGCTTCTAATTTCTGTAATGAATTCATTCTGAGTTAATGGCATTCAGCAATAGAGAAAATACAGCCATGTGCGAGTCAATATTTCAAATTCCCCTAAAGTCATAGATATAAACAAGAGCACTCAGAGAGCGCAAACCTCTGCCAAACGCCAAATCTCCTTTTTGGCAGATATTGTCAGTTATCTGGATCAGTGATCCTGATCATGGTATCATGATCATTCCCACTTTAAAGGTTTGGAAGAAATTTATATCCCCATTAATAACAATACAGTTGGTCCAAATGTATGGGCACCGCCATTTTTTTCAAAAAATCACAATGAAATACGCAATCAAGATCCAATCAAGATGAAACTCGACGAGTTACTGAAGATCAGTCAATTCCAAAAATTAGATGAGATAGGGATTTTTTTTTTATTTTAAAAACTGAACCAGAAACAGTATATTGATCCGAATCCCCGTTCAAAATTTTATGGAATCTTCCATGGTTAAAGCTGATACCCAGAGTTTTTGAGAGGATGTCTCGTGTCCCGCCCTCAACAGCTCCAATTCCTCCCCCTGCCTCTGCAAACTACCAGAAGCCACGCCTCTACTTTTCTGCACGCGCATCGCGGAACATAACAAGGTCGCATTGGGTCGCATTGATATAGGTCTATGGGTCAGGTAAGAGCCAAAATCATATTTACCTGCTTGCTGTTGCGGCCTTGTTTCCACAGTTACGCATTCACCTTGATTGACAGTCTCAAAAACAGAAAGTCGAAGCCTATTGGCTGGGTGCACACGGTGATTCCATTTGTATAGGGGTCTATAGGACGAAGAACGGGCTTATATACATTAATGTATATGAATGACCATCGGCAGTAGACCATAGAAAAAGACTAGTCAGGTATTTTTTCGCATTTCAAAAGAATCATAAATAAACAACTCCGGATATCAGCTTTAAGGTTGAGCTGAGGATCTTTGTCTGAACCCAAAATGACCCAACGGACCTGGTTCAGTGGTAATTTCTATCATTTTACACGAGCTCAGGATGGGTTCAGACGCTGTGCTGTAAATGATTAGGTGATGTGTTTCGATTAGCGCAAGAAATATGCACAAATAGAGGCTGATGAGGTGAATGGAAGGCTGGCCTCTGTAAAATGAATACATTGTGTTTAAAATATATAAATGACTCGTTATTGAGCTATGTGAGTACACAGATTTGAAAAAAATGGCTTTATTTGCGTTCGGGCCATATTATGTTGGGCTCAGGCTATGTTAGGGCCAAACTTTTGAGGCTGGAAAATCCAGTAAGTACTTTCCATACTTTCGACGTAATCCTGCTAACAGAAAAACAAACAAATACATATTACCTCCTTGGCGGAAGTCATAAACTATAATGTTAATTTATTTGCTTCCTATTAAATTCACCTAAGATGACTTAATAAACAAACAAACTATGAATTTTGCACATTTAAGAACAGGTTTTTCCCCCCACATATATACTGTATATATATTTTTATCTTATCATCCAATTTTTTGTTGAGTAATAATTAGACCTAATATATACGGTACACTATACATCTACTATAAATTAGCAGCATGTGGTGGGAATCATTAAAAGCAGGTGGAGGCTATTTGGCAGCTATTTACCGCCAGATGTTTCATTCACTAAGCGACATCATTGATCTTGTTTGCCACAAACATATTGTCAAAGCAGCAAAAGAACAAATTGAACCATTGTCCAATTAGATCAAAGACTGTAGCACAATTACATTAAGTACAATTTTATTGTTACTGGTATACTGGGCTGCATGCTTCTGCAGATATCAGTGTGTGAGCAGTTTATACTGTGCAGTAAAGTCAATTTATACAATTAGAAAACCCAGACAACCAACAACATTGGCATGACATGATTGATCGTGATCAATATAATGAGTCTAGTGTCTCCATTCGAACATTGCCTACACAAATATGATGGACATTTTTAATGGGATGATAAACATCCACGTGCAGCCTTTCAAGAGATTAAATAAATGAAACCACTTGCTCCGTTTTAGTGATTGACGAATACTTTTACCACAAGCAGCACCTTTAAAAGAAGGGGATACAAGTAGTCCAATCAATGAATAAATACTGACTAATAGTGAAACATTCTCTTGGAGGCTGCTGCTGATGTTTGTTGGAGATAAAAGAAACAGTTCTAAACTTCCTGGAATAGCTTGTATATCTGTCGTCTCCATAAATGAGCTCTCTCCCATTGAAAAGTCTCTAAAACAAATAATAACACTTGTGCATTTGAACCCTGCATGATTTATGGGTTTGTATCTGTGTGTGTGGTTTAGTGCATGTTTCTGCAATTGGCAGCTACTAAATGGGTAGATATTGAAACAGGTCTAGGTCGTGCTGAGTTTCAGTGGAAATAGAGCAATTATTAGAGCAGCGATAACGGAATGTACACACCCAACGTGTGTTTGTGTGTGCGTGTGCCAGCTCTCCCTCTACCAGTTTGTGTTTCTACGTTGTTCTACACATATTTTTGTGCCAGCACTAAGTGCCAAACGAAATGGTGTTTATTCATTCTTGCTTTTCTACATGACCCATCTCTACACAATAAAGCCACGATAGGAATTGATTAACACACAAACAGACACAATGACACACGCACAAAATAAATAGCAGACCGTTCAAGTTGTTTATTGGTTCACAGCCATGGCACTCTTTGACAAGGAGTGCATGTATCATGCTGTGACTCTGCATGTCATACGGAATTGGCATCACTGCTGTAACCAGCTGAGGAGTGTGTGTGTGTGTGTGGGGTGGGGGGGTGGTTAAATTTCTGTTGCAGATACAGCATGGCTTTGTGTTGAATCCAGAGATGGAAAAGCACTCATAAGTATAGAAATAGTGCTATAGATGTAAACTGCGTCTCCTTTGCTTTGTTGTTTGGTTATTGAATTATTTGCTATTGTCCCTTATGTGATGCTTTCTCCCCTATTAAGAATTCCCACTCAGTGTATTTTACATCTCCTACATGCTACGAAAAGTTGAAAGAAGGTATGTGCTAACGCGTGTCAATATAAGAAGCAGTAGCGGGTGGGTGGGCACCCAGAAAACTGGATCGGCCAGTTAAAATATGCCAAAAAAAACAAAAAGTTCCCCTTCAATTCCGTTTCAACACTACACTGTTGCTACACTGACAACTTGGAACTCTACTTTTTTCAGTTGAAAATTCTGAGGAATTACAAAAAAGACAATAATGTCTGTGTGATCAAAGCCAGAGCCTAATTTAGGCCGAATCTTGTCAGAGCAAGATCCGGCACCTCCCAGATTTTGACCTGCACTTATCTGATTGGATCCAGCACCTCAATTATTTTTATTTTTATTTTTTCAGCACCTCATTTGCTTTTAGGTGTTTTGATTAAATTTTGAAGTATTATATTTGGACAGCTGTATCTTTTATTGAGTTGAAATCACTGGAAATGTCATTGTACACACAAAATTGAATGTAAAAACTGAGCGCGAGTGAGGAAAAGAGGGGAGAGTCAGGCCACGCCCCCACGCTACGTGTAAAGTGTGATGTTTCTCTAAAATTGTGTCTTGTCAGCTTGGAAGATGGTAGAAAATGGCTTAAAAAAAAGGCAGTTGGATTTAAAGAGTTTTTTTAAAGCTAATAAATGAAGCTAAGCCTGAGGTAAAGAACTCCAAGGTTGTTTCTGTGAAAATCGTGACGCAGCAGCAACACAGCACAGCAGCAGTTAGTATTACTAGTAGCAGCATCTGTAGCTAATGCAGGAGCAACTGCCTCCAACAGACAGGACATGGGACACCTATCTAGGGGACATGAGGAGGACTCAGGAACAGAGAGAAGGAGAAAGACGTTCAGTTCAAGGCCAAGATGAGCTGCTACTGTGGCTGTGAAATATGGAAAAATAAAAGGTTTCTGCTGTGCTGCTGATTCATTAGAGGAGTTATGGTATGGGTGTAAAAGTTAAAAGTGGTTAAATTAGCAGTGATTTTGCGCTGTCCTTGGTGCTGAAACACAGCATATTTTTACAGCTGTCACTCAAAGAGAGACGGATGCGCTCCGTAACGGGCGATTGTCTGCGCCTCTTTAACGCTGATTCATAATTCTTTCATCAAACATTTAGGCTAATTGATTGTTTGTGTTCACGTGATATTATTGGCTCATTTAGTTAGCAAAAAGCGCTTTAAAAATATTTTATTCCGTGACATTTTTGTCTCTCTCCTACTGCCGGTGTCAGGTACTGAGAGCGCATCGTACTGAAATTGTATATGCGCATGCGCGCACACGCGCACTACTGGAAATGCTAACAAAAAAATAATTCTTGTAATAATAATTTTTGTTTTCAAAGTGAACAGAGGTGTTTTATTTGTTTATTGGATTATGTTAGGGTTAGAGATATAATCTCAGTACGGAGGTAAATTCAGACCGTGACAACACGTGGCCCGTGTTCTGGGACCTGATGATTTACAAATTAAGCACTGATCAAAGCTATCAATATTATGAAAACCATTTTTTTTTTTTTTATCAGCCTATCAAAGCAAGGCAACGTTATGTAGCATATTTCAGTGACAAGGTATTCAAAGAGAATCATAAAAACTGTTAATTTAAAATGTAATGGAAGTAACATAAATAAAGCCTGCATTACTGTGTTTCACAACAGCAGTAAGTCATTTGTGAATGTGGTGAATATTGTGTATTATTTCTTAAAGGAGCTTTTAAGAGATTTGTGTGCAAAAAGCATCAGGAAAATTATTATTTCCATAAAATGATGATCTTCATACAGACATAAGAGGCTGAGCTCATATCACAGGCACACGTCAGCATGCTTCACAATAAACTGATGCCAGTCTTCAAAAGGTCGTCATCATGATCCTCAGTCATGTGACCACTGATGACTGACAGTATATTTAAACTAATAGGAGTGAACGTTTAATTTTTCCTTTTACACATTCAATCTGCTATGGGCTAATACACACTGACATAAAACACCACACAAACACACATTTTCACACCTATCTAAAAATCAGCAATTAACCAAACATGTATTTGGATTATGGGATTATAGTGGGTTTTATTTTATCACAGCTAACTCATGCAAGCACAGAGAAATGACCCCATTCCCAAACAGGTTTGAACCAGAAACCTTTCTGTAAGGCATTTAGCTAATCGTTCAGCTAAAATTAGTATTTTTAGATGTTGTATTTTTCTATTTCAATCAATAATTTGTGATTTTCTTTAAAAATACTGGTACAGTGCCCGTCGGAAGTATGTATTCATATAGTGGGTGCTTAAATAGAGTTGTCAATTATGGCTAAATGAGTATGTGTTTGAAGGTTGGATGTACAAAGAGGTGTACATACTCTGTACTCTGTAGTGTTATAAAGGGCTATATTTGCGGGTGCAAAGTAAAATAGCGAGTGCGATTTCACTGGTTCAATTCAATGGGACATGTGCATTATAAATTGATAAATAAAGTTTGCAGAGTTCACCCAGAGGGAGGGGCCGTGGGGTCTTCTGGGGTTTTGGTGAAACTGTTTGGGTCGGATGGGGGTGAATGGGTGATAATGAGACCCTGTCTCCCCCTCTCTCTCTCTGTCCTTTCTCACCTCCTCCCCCTGCTCATTCACATCTTCCACACAACATATGATGAGAGCTTCCACCTGCTCCAAAGTCTCATCCTGTAAACGCATCCCCAGGTTGCGTCTAGCCCAGGATGAGGCTGTATGGAAGTGGTCTCGCCAGTTGGCTGTGGGAATACTCAGGAAGGCTTCAAACTCAGCCTCCATGGCCACCGTGTAGTGGTCCTGGAGGATGAGCATAGTAGTGTGTTCCCAGTTTTTAGCATTCCCAGTAATTAATGTTTGTGTTTTATTACAAGGGCTGGCAGGTGTAATAAAGGTGGATAAATAATTAGTTAGCCTCTAAATTGTGGGAGGGGCTATGAGACTGAAACATTCTTTAGGTGGGAGGCCAGTTTTATTATTTTATAAATAACATGCACTTTTACCCTAAAGTTCCTGGTGTTGTGGGGGTTATGTGTGCGGTGCCTGTGCCTCGTAGAGCAGTGCCGTGGCTGCGCGTGTCCGTGTAATGGCAGCGCGTGGTGCACTCATGAGAGCGATAGTTCGGGGCTGCAAAGTAGAAATTATGGCTGAAAGCCTGGCTCTCTGTAGCCGTGTGTAGCCTGGTCCGTGTGACCGACGCATAGGTGCGCCACTCGCGGCTGTTATAGAAGCAGTCTGAGGAGCGTGGCAGTGTTTGAGAAGCGGCGTGGCTACGCTTGTCCGCGGTCCGCTCATTGGAGCAATATTTTGGGGCTACGAAGTAGAAATTGTGGCTGAAAGAGACCACCGTCCTCCCGCCCTCATATCACCGTCCATCCACAACAAGGGTAAAAAAGCCAAAAAGAAGAAAAAGCAAGGTGGTAACACCACTTTTCGTTCCTTAAAAGGAGCCTCTTCAGCCACGCTGCTGTCGCTCTCTCTCTCTCTCCCACCGTGGTGACTTCAAAATAAAATGAAAATAAACATTTTGCAACACCAAATAAGTCCAAAAATAAAGCATGCCCACACTCAGCCTATGCGCAAGCTGCTAAAAAAGTTTCAGGTCAAATAGACACCGCGTTGGGGAGAAATTCGCTCCACACACACAGACACACAGTCAGACAGACGTTCCTTGCTTTTGTAGAGAGATGATTCTGTTTCACATAAAGTATATTACATATATGTGATTGGTGTCGTTCAAGTTCACAAGTTCTTAAAACTTTATGTGCATGTGTGGGGATTTACAACATCTTTAGTTCACAGAGACACAAACTCATACACAAACACGCACACATGACTTCATATCTGCTGGTTTTATTTACAAAAATCGGAAATCTCATGCTTCACGGAGGATCTCCTTAAAAAAAAGTGTGTACGTGTGTGCGTATTTCTGAGTGTATGAGATGGGAAGAGAATAATGAAGCTGCAAAAAGATCGAAGTCGAAAAAAACAAGTGTAAAGCTTTTTGAATCAATAATAGAGAGCAGAGTGAATACGTTGATAATGTTGGGGGATTATCCCCCTGCCGTTCACTCTTTGCAGCAAGCATTCGTTACCTGAATAAAGAAATAAGTGATACTTGAGAGCTGATCTACACACTCCTATCTGGGTTTCAGATCTGGGGGGAAGCAATACTCCAGTTGCCCTTTTTTGTCTTTGTTTGTCTGGTGATTTCTATTCTGTTATACTCCAGGCTCAGGTTCAGATTTCTGGCACTAGGATAATATTGAGGCCATGCCAAGTCCACTGTGTAAATCATCAGGGGGCGAGATAGAGAGAGCAGTATTAGTCGTAATAGTCATGGTTCAGGAAACAAAGCAGTCCCAGACCTCCAGTGATGCTTGACATCTTTATCTGGGAACCCTGCCCACCACACCCAGAACACACCAAGCATCCAAGTCCCCGTCATCAGGACCAAGATCACATATCAAAACCTCACTACAGGTACAGCTCAAAAAATTAGAATATCACTGAGTGAAATATTTCAAGCCTTTATTTCTTGAAATTTAGATGATTATGGCTTACAGATCATGAAAACCCAAAATTCAGTGTCTCTGAAAATTAGAATATTACAAAAGAACAAACATAAAAGGACATTTAAAAAAAAGTAAGGCTTCTGAAAACGTTCATTTCTATTCACTCAATACTTGCATCAATGCCGCGTGGCATGGAGGTGATCAACCTGTGGCACTGCTCAGGTGTAATGGAAGTCCAGGTTGCTTTGATAGGGTCTAGTGTCTCTCACCTTCCTCCTGACAATAACCCATAGATTCTCTGAGGGGTTCAGGTCAGGCCAGTTTGTTGGCCAATCAAGCACAGTAACACCATGGTCATTGAACCAGCTTTTGGTACCCTTGGAAGTGTGAGCAGGTGCCAAGTCCTGCTGGAAAATGAAATTAGCATCTCCATAAAGCTTGTCAGCAGAAAGAGGCATGAAGTGCTCTAAAATTTCCTGGTAGATGGCTGCGTTGACTGTGGAATTCAGAAATTGATGTATCTGTATAGTGTAAACTGAAGACACACTCTTTAGAAAAGCCTGAACTATCACCCAATGTTCTTATTAAATATGTGCAACTCACCCATTTGCCAAATTCACAAAAGCAACAAAAACGTTTTTCAACAGTTCGACCAGAATATGTATAGTGGGGGAAAAATAAATACCCTTCTGCTGCAGTTCATTATTTACCTTTTTTTGCACCGTCACACAAGCAGTAAACTATACAATAGTCAGCACAAATAGGTTAATTAGCTAAACAATGTCAGCTTAAACTGATCGTACTTGGCTAAAAAAGGCTTTTCACCATCAGACAATAGTTCCTACTCAGCTTGTCTGTACAGAAGTTTTATATTTGGGTACTGTACCTCAGTACTTCGACTGAGTCTCGCCAAAAATGTGGCGATTGGTGAGTGACTGTACTGAAGCCTTCTCAAGCTGCTGCGATTTCACAATGACATCAACAAACGCCCACTTTTATTTTTAACAATCAGATACAAAACATGGGAAAGAAAATTCTATCACAGTCTATCGATATTTTCGTCAACTGATAAAAACTAAACTATGTTTTCCTCACTAGATGAAATCAATGGTAAATGAATCTTTAAAAATGCATATACTTCTATGCCTTATATTTTAGTTAACTATATTTGGAACATACATAGTTGACAAAAATCTTAATGTTGACTAAATCAAGATTATATCGGAAACAGTCCATCAACAATTGTTGATGTTTAAATGATATATATATATATACATTTTATACAAGACCTTCGGTTAGTTGCAAATGTATCAAATTTAGTAAGTCGACTGAACAAAAGCAGGCAAACTGTATAAAAACTAAAGTCTATGATGAGTAAAAATACCCATTTTTTCATCCGATGACTTGGACCCCTAACCCCAACCAAAAACTTGCAGTTCAAATGAACACTGTACGAAGAACAACCAAAAAGCCTCCACCTTCCTTTCACAGTAAGAGCCTCCTCTGTGTCAGTGGTAGCATTCAGCACTAATTAGCTGTTGATGTCTCACAGCTGACATGGTGAAAAACAGCTTGAAAAACAGAGCTGTGCTGTCTATTGCAGTCATACTGAGTGATTAGAAGATAAACTTGCAGCCAGCTATGCAAACTTCTGATTAAAAAACTACAGGGAGCCGACAGACGGGAGTATCATTGATATTAGCTTCCCTAAATGTCTGGGTATAAAGTGTTAAAAATACAACTAGACTCCTACATGCAGGTTTTTGTTTCTGTAGATATGCGCACACACCATTCTGACATACTTTGTAGGAAAGTGGAAAACTTTTGAAAAGCAATTCAAGTCTTCACTGCTATCAATTAATCTACAAAAAAAGACACGAGGAGCCTTGGAGATGGGAAGACTGGACTCCCACTCTAGAAGAGGCGCTAATTACACTGGATCCTACTAAGAGAGTCAAGCTGCACCAATTAGAGACAACAGAGACACAATGAGGAAGTACAGAGCTCATTACTCACACAAACAACCTCGCTCTCAAGGGACGTGGTGATAAATGGCACTCCTCTATTGCAGACATACTGTTAGTGTGATGCAACAGAAAAAAGAAGAAGAAGAGGAGGAGCAAGACGATATAACAAAGTTTTATTTGACCACTTCAGTTAATTACAAACCTTCATAAACACACATCAACATTGAGCAAATGACAAAAAAAAAAAAAAAAAACCCTCAATTACTTAACCTTTGATTTACAGCATTCGTGTCAAACAAAAACATTGTACATCATAAGTTATGAGCTCACTAACTTCACCTGTAGAGCATGAAACTCCCTGCGCGGCTCAAACTCCACAGAAAGTGAGCACATCATTTGTCATTTTATAGTACCATTATTCTTGCCTTGGGTAAACCTTTTATGCAGGAATCATTTCAATAGTGCCTCTCCCCAACGCCTTATTTTTCCTTGTTTTTCAAATCGCTAATTTTGCAGCACCAGCAATGTAGTTTAACAGTGTTTGGGCCAAAATATAAGGTATAAAAGAAACACACCCAAAGATGAACAAACCAAGAGAGAAAGATTCTCCAAGGCCCTCAAACCACTCCTTGTGTAACACAAACAGTGATGCCAACCGGGGACATTGGGCAAACAGGTGCTCTAAAGTTTCAGATTGGAAACAAAAAAGACAATCCTCCCCCAGCTCGGGATTAAGGTGCGCTCTGTACCTGTTTGTAGCTATCGCCCCATGTACAATCATCCACTGGAGGTCCGCTGTCCTATTCTCTATCGGAGACTTGTACAGGGCCCGCCAGCTGCCTTTCGGGGAAGAGATTGGGCCAAAAACCCGGTTAACTTTCCGAGTCCCGCTGAAGATTGTATGTTCATCACCTTGAAGCAAAGTGGATAGAATACACTCTTTCCCACCGTCTACAAGCTGTCCATGCAAACGTTTTGGAAGGAGAGCAACTGCCCCTCCTGCTCTTGCCACTCACCCACACTTGGGGAGATAGTAAGCATAGGAAATGCATACTCATAGCCATCGTCCCATTGTCCTGCCAGAGTACAGTTCTCATCAAAGGTTTTCAGTGGATGGGGAAGGGGCGCACAGATGTCCTTTATCGTTTTTTTTCAATTAGTCTTTTAGAACTGATTTCACTTTTCCTTAGTAGACTTTCCAAAGCCTCTGATGTGCTGGTCATCTTCATGATGTGTCCTAGTATGGTGTACCCAGCCCTCTGAAGCTTGGTTGTCAAGCTGGCAGACTGCAACAGCTGTAATTTTATAAAGGTGTTGTGAAATAGCAGCTCACCAAATACGCCACGTCAGTCGGTCCGTCAGAGATTCACTCGTTAACCTCAAGGACTTTATCTTCTGCTTTGAACAAGACTGAAGCGCCGCCCGCTCCCTGCTGCTCTACAAAATGATTTTTTAGCCTCAAACATCACAATGGTTACTACCACAACAACATAATGAATGGCGGAGTCCTGAGCTGGGTTCTGTGAACGTCCCTAAAGCAGCCACCTGTGGGGCTTGCGGTGGATGGTGCAGCGTAAGATGCTTTTATTTATATTTCCAACAATCTGATCTAACATCTGATCCAGGAGGTCGTTCAGGACATTTTACAGAAGTTTGTACGTTTGCAAGGAAAAGAATGCCCACTTAGCTTCCACCATGCTCCAAACTTTCAACACTGATCCGTCGAAGGAGGATGCTTCTGAAAAGTCTGTGACTCCTGGTTTGAGCAAAAAAAGTTGTTTATCCAGACACCAACCTCCCACTTTTCACAGGTCAGCCGTGTCGTGCCAACTTGGACCCAAGTTGTACAACAGTCTTTGAACAGTCTTGAAACGAAGCAACTTTGGATTGTAGATCCACCAAATTTTGACCTCCCTCTGCCAGCGGCAGATAAAGAACAGAGGAGCGAATCCAGTGTGTGCCAAACCAGAAACTGTCCTCCAGTTTTTAAGAAGGGTTGAATCCCCCTTTTTGGGTAATAGTGAGAGAACCACTCTCTGGCAAGGAACCTGAAGTGATCCAGCTTTAAAAACGTACTCTTGCATAACTTCAAGCACATCAGAACCCAACACACCCCAAAACCGTTTAAAAAAATTAGCAAAAAGTCCATCACGCCCAGAGGCTATCTGATTGACGGCTGTCAACAGCTCCTCAAGGGTGAGATCACAGTCAAGTCTCGCTTTCTCCTCTAACGTAATCCTGGGCAGACCTGCCAAAAGTCGCTTTTGACTATCCACATCACAGGATTCAGCTTCAGAGTTTTGAGTAAAAGTCAACAGTGTGAGACCTCATTTCACTCCCGGAAGTGTAAGTCAAGTACCGTTTATGTCCAGCATCTTGTTTGTGACCAAAGAAGAAAGAGCTGGAAGCATCTATGTCCTTTAATTGGATGAAGCGTGTGAAGCGTGACCTGACCAAGGCCCCCTTCACCCTATGGTTCATAAAGTTCCTGAGCTCCAGCTTTTTCTGACATAGAAGTTCTCCAGTGTTGAGAATTATATAACTGCTGCTTCCTAGCTCAATGTCACTGATGCTGTCCTCGAGAGTCCGAACAGTTGTCGCAATAGCAGTGGTGGTGTATGAAGTGTATTGCTGACAGAACAAACGAATTTGAGCTTTTCCAAGATCCCACCATAATTTTAAGGAGCTAAAAGTATTTTTCTTTATCCTCCAATTTTGCCATAAAGTTTGCATGCTTTTGCAAAAAGTATTGTGCTGCAACAGTTTATTATTAAAGTGCCAATAAGAAATTGTTCTTTGTTCTAATGTTATGAGTAAATTGGCACTGACCAAGTGATGATCTGTAAAAGCGAGTGAACATATCGTGCTATCAACTAACTTGGCTTTAAGGTTCTGCAAAAGTCTAGCAGCACTGATCCTGTTTCTCAAATCTTTACCTATATGTTGCCGAACATGTGGGTGTTTTAATCCCCGAAAATGATGTGATCGTGAATATGGTTCTGTGTAAAGCCAGTTGTAATTTCATGAAAAGCTCTATTCTTTCTTGAACTTGATTAGGAGCATAGATATTAACAAAAAACATTATCACATTATCTATTTCAGCCCTGACAATGAGCAGCCTGCCTTTCACCACCTCATTCACAGAGAGAATGACTGCATTTGTGGTTGGTCTGAAAAAAATTGCAACCCCAGCACTGGTGTTTGAGCATTTGACTGATCACTATGTGTTTCTTGTAGAAATAAAATGTCAATCTTTTTTGTGAGATAATCTCCTTGATCAGTGCTCTTTTATTTCTATACTTCCCTCCCCTTATATTGATGGATCCTAGAACGCTATTCATCATAACTTGGAAAGGAGGACCAAGTGAAAAAAATGTGTAACACAGTACTTAGAGACCAACACTAGGGATGCAAAATTTTGACAAAAAACCTAATTTGCAATTTTCCTGACAGATATTGCGATAATGATTCGATTTACAATTTTTTAAAATATTTTATACATTTAAATCCATATGAGTTTTTTTTTTTTTTCAAATTCTGTTTTCCACATACATTTTTAAAAATTCTGTTTTTTCAGAATTTTTTTTTTTTTTTTTCCATAAAATATTAGTTTTTAACTCCTGTGAGGAGACAATATTACGAAATAAAAATTAAAAAAAAAACCGAAATGAAACGAAAATGAAAATGTATGTCAAAAATAAAGTAAGATACAATTAAAAGGAAGATATAGGTTCTACTGTGAGGAAAGAAAATAAATACCAATAAACTCTAAGCACTTTAGAGACCAGAGCAAACATACACCATATACAAAGCTCGTATTTTACTCTGAAGGACACATCTAGTGACTGCTCAGGTGACTCCAAAAACATAAACATCTGCCTCCTGAGCGACTGTACATGCTTTACTTTCACATCTTTACAACCCAGGGTGATTACTTTAAATCCACTAGCACACTTCCCAATCCTGCAGAGTTCCTTTTCCAGCAGCTCATTGGGAATAAAAGATGGAACACCGGTCGAGGGTGCACTCAGCGGTGACACCTGCACAAATGTGTCACTGACAAACACTCCCTTCTCCACTAAACTATAGACACGCTGCTTGGTTTTAAGGAAAACAATGACAGCTTTATTCATTCTGAATGCAAAACAGATGTTTCCATGTCCCACTTACTCACCAACTACCAGGAGTACCTGCTCCACAGTAACAGTGTTGTCCGGAGGGACGAGCCACGCTCCCTGCCGGAACGATGGAGGCGGCTTCTCTCCAGACACCATTCCTCCCGAACCCCACACGGGGGTGATTAAACACGCTCACAAAACACAAAAAGCAGCCTATGTGATCATAAAAAACACCAAAGAGTGAAGAGCCCCAGAAATGGAAAAGTAGACCATTCAGACACAGTACCTCCTCTCCCCCTTCTCCCACACTTCCACTCACACCAACAAAGAAGAAGAAGAAGAAGAGCTGTGTTTGAAATCACATACTAACGTACCACACACTCAATGAGTATATACTGTCTACTACTGTACTATTAGTATGATTAGGAGGAATAGGATGGTGACCTGTCTCATTAAAGTATACTTCCAAGTTTCCCAAGACGCATTTTGTGCCTACAACGCCAAAAACCCAACACACACTGAGGCAAAAAACCTTCATTGATTCGCCAACTTTGAAAGTTCTGAAAACATTTTATGAGAGAAAGTGACCAAGTAGAATATCAACATGTGGTCATTTGATCCATAAAAGTTGTGTAAACACATTTCATGCTGACATTTGGGACATTTTCGGAGACCTGCCATTGCGCAACTGACTAAACTTCCCATTAACTTCAAAACAAAAGCCCTATTTACAAAAGCTTTAAAAACAAATGGAAGACAAGAAGAAATGCTTTTGTTTCAAAATGGGAATATTTGCCTTTTAGCTTAAAGCTGGTCCCAGGACGATTTTATGTTCCACTTGCAATGCATTATGGGGCGGTTGAGTATGACTAGTGTGCCCACCGCGCGTACTTAAAAAATATCCAGATATAGTGTACATCTGGATATTTCTTGCGTACTAAATCTTTCCATACTATCTAATTGGAATACACTACTAGTACATTGCCCGCGACCCTGATAAATGGGAATAAGCAGGTATGAAGATGGATGGATGGATGGATAGTACATTAGTATGCAATTTCGAACACAGCCAATGAGAGTATTTTTCCTTTACCCTTCCATGTGGCCGGCACAAGGCAGGACAGCACATTTCAATTTCAGAGAATTTCTAGTATTCTTGGGGGAAGCAGCAGTGAGGGAGGAAAAGTCATGAGAGTGCTGAAGGGAAGATGAGATGATGAAGGGGAGAAAGGGAACAGAAGGAAAATTCGACGGAAAAGATGAATCGGAGACGGCGTGGAGGGAAAGCACTCTTGAGATAAAAATGCCAGCGTGTATCATTTTCTCATTGAGTCTTTCTTTGAGCATCGAGTCAGACATCGCAGCCATGTTTGCGCCCACAGCCTGTTTCCAGGGTGCTTGTTCTTGCTCCCAAGATGTCACCTTAAGCATTCCTCATGCTGTTAGCCTTGAAAAAGCAATCAGTTTTGAGTGGGAGTCCTCATGGTCAGGATGGACACGCTTAGGTTGTTTGACAGAAAAACAGCCCCTCTTATTGAAGGCTTTTCACTTGTCCATGATGTTTGTTCCTCCAAACCTCTGACAGGCTGTAATTCTGTTACAGGACAGGATAACAGCAAAGTTTGTTCCTCTGCGTACGCTCCAGACACAAGTCAAACTTTCTTTTTTTCTCTTGAATTGTCCAGCTCTCTAGACTATTTAAAAGTGTCTGTGCTGCATTTAGCAGCCTGAATATAAAGCACAAAGCAGCTGTGACAGAAGGATTAGGACTCTGCACTACACTCGTTTCCACACTCACCTCATTACTTTGTTATCAATACTATAAATCTGGGTGCCAATATTCTCCCAATCATCGACATTTCTGAAGACCAGGAAATTATCTACCCTACTTTTTTGCCAATATATTACATTTTTCCACCTAATACAGTTTTATTAATCTTCAGACTCTCCTCTGCATTACTTCAGGTCTCACTGGAGCTTCTTTTATTCGGAAAATCAGGATTCAACTGGTTCAAAAAATATTTTTTATTTTATTTTCTGTTTTATAGATTCACTTATAAATAAAAAAAATATATGCATATAAGACTAAAAAAGAGAGGTGTTGGGCTTCACTACATATCAGAAATGACATTTGAGTGAATGAAGCTGCATGAAGGCTGCTGAATGCATTGATCAAAAGTTATTTTTTGTACTTAAGAAAGACTATATAATGATATGCAAATATACTAAGACCAAGATAACACTTTCTATTGATTTATTCAATCTTAACTGAATGATGCCTGTACACTTAAAGGGTAGTTTCATCCGTCTATTTATTCCATCCATTACGGGAGTTAGCAAAATACACAATTCTCAGAATGAGCCTTATACATATTACTGAAATATAAATGAGATTCGCTAATGCTTTCAGTGTCTGCTCATTTATAGCCTCATCATAGACACTCTAAGTGCTTTACATTGATGTGCATTATTCTGCCAATCCACACACATGGCGTTGTCTTTATTTTTACCTGACTATGTGTCGAAGTGTCCTTGGGCAAGACACTGAACCCTAAGTTGCTCCCAGTGGTCAACTAGCGCCTTGCATGGCAGTCCTGTCCCACTGGTGTGTGAATGTGAGAGTGAATGGGTGAATGAGCTGATATGTAAAGCGCTTTGAGACTGCTTCAGTGTGGGGATAAAGCGCTATATAAATCAAGTCCATTTACCATTTACCATTTTGGTTCAGTTTAAACTAATAACTCACTTGTGCCATGAAGGCAGATGCTGGCATGCTAGATAAAACAATGCAGATTCTTACTATAGGTCTAACTCCAGTCAATTAACCCTTCTTTGAAATATTTGTGCACATAAAAAAATGAATGATCTTATCTTAATGATAATAGCTTAACGTTATCGTTTTTAGAACTTGTTGAATCAGTGTTCAATTATCAGTGCACGCTAGTAACCGATGAAGGCCACTTGCTTCTATTTGAAAAGCTATTGGTTCTACCATCTGTTATAAAACTCTGCTGGAACCGCTCCGACAGTTCCTCATTATTTCAGTGGGAGTTTTATTTGGGGAACATAAGCTTAATGCTGAGTGTCTAACCCTGTGTGTGTTGGATTTGTTTGTGAACGTGTGCTGACAGATTGAGGGTGGTGGGAGACGGTGACTCCTCCTGCTAAATGTGATCTGCTCCTGCACATAAACCCACTCTGCCAGGGGAAAACAGAAGTCAATAGGGCTTCAGAGAAAATCTGCTCAGCATCTTTTTCTTCTTTCTGTCTATTATAGATTAGATTTCTCATTTATTTCCTCACAAGAGGTGCCGTCACCATTTAATTGCTTTAATGGGGGAAAGACAAAAAGGGTCAATTTACAACAAAGGCTCCAACTTTCATTCAGTATCTCACCACAGGAGCAATAAAAGGGAAGTTTTGTGTTTTTTATGTTTGGTACTTAGTGTGGGTGGATGCTGCTTTAAAGAGTACAAACATTAGTTGCTCTGTAAGTTTAATTAAAGGTGCAGTCTGCAATGCTTATAAAAGTTATTTCTTTGTCATACTTGCTAAAGCTGTCACTATGTAAGGACAGCTTTACATGAAACTAGTAGTTTGTGTGAAAAAAACAGGCTCATTGAGTCCCTCCTGCTGCTCCTGCAGCCTTTGGCAGATTAACAGAATGCACCGCAACCGAGCAAAAAGAACCAATCAGAGCCAGGATTGTGTTTGCTGTTGCTCACAGGCCCCGCCCCCCTTCCGGGCTGGAGCGCCATCTTTTTTACAGTGTATGGTCTGGAGGAGTAGACGACGGAATTGGTGACTTTTCTGCTTGAAAGGTAATTACTGCTGCTTGATTTATATTATGTTTGATATGTAATTGTTACACTAGAACTCTGTAGAGCATGTGTTCATGTGAGCGTAGCAGACTCCATGTGGCTGCTGTAAGTGACACTGAGTTGTTGCTGCTGCTGAGGTGTGTGCACATAGAGAGAGAGAAGCGATGCAGTAATATGCTTTTAACAGAGCATGTTATATTACTGTGATGTTGCTGTTTGAATAACGTTAGCTAGTTAGCTCCTCTGAGGGAGGGACTTTGAAAAGTTTAGAGGCAGGGCAAGAGAACAGCCGGGACGGAGGGGGAGAGAGGGATCTGAATGTCGCGGACTACACCTTTAAATTGACCTACATTTAGAAACTATATCAATATGAGTTTATATTTCAGAAGATACAGAGAAGAATGGAAATGTATCTTGAAACTTCATTTTTCACATTTAAACTAAATCCACAAGGATGATTTCATTTACTTTCTTTTTTTCCTGTTTGTTAAAAGTCAAAAACTGGGGAATTCCAGAAATAATGAATGCATGCAGCAAACTCAAGAATGAACGAGGCTAGACCAAACCACGAAGCTCGAGAGACAAGTGATATCATTAATGCATCAAAGGCTGTCAAAAGTACGGTTTGGAAAGTGTAATCAAAGCAGATGGTGAGCGTTTCATCCTTAGATCACGATTTCACCCCAATGACACAGAATTAGCCCCACAGAGATAGTTTGGATCTGTCTAATCAGGAACATAGCGCAGTGGATTATACCAGCAGGCTGTAAACAGTTGTCAGACAAACAGGAGACAACTACTATCAACCTTGATAACTTTAGACAATATTAACAAATATAGCAGCTAATTAAAGTAAAAGTTTTAATGAACAGGAAGAAAATCCGGACCTGAAGGACAAGTTTGACTGAAGCCAGTACAGCTACTATATTGTTAAAATATGAGCCCTGCACTCTCTGGGGTGGATTCACAAAGATATGACATAAAGGGTGGTAATTCAGTTGCTTCCCTAAATCCTTTAGTGACGCAGTTTCCTCACCTGCTGCGCGGAATTCACTAAGATTGAAGCAATGATTAGTGCATGAGCAGAACTGGTGCAGACCGCCCCTATTTAAATGAGCATTTTGCTCGTTTAATGTGGAGACGTCAGTGAGCACAAGCACACTGACATTTGAGGAAGTTAAATTGGAAACAGATGGATTTCTGTGTTTGCTGCACAAACATTTAATATTGTAGAAAACTAAAGAAACAAATAAAAAAGTTTTTTTTTTTTTTTTAAAACAACATTTTTCCCCCTCATTTAATGTGGCTGCTCCGTTCGGTCCTGTAAGTCTGCTCTGATCAGTGCATGCAAAATAGGCAGATTTGGACAGAAACCATCCTATTGATCTGCCATTGATCTGAATTAATGCAGCTACACAGTCTGTGAATCAGTCTGCATTCTTTGAAGATGAACTTCTGTCCATCATCCAGCAGGTCAGAGCAGCGCTGTGTCACGCACACTCTCATATGTCACAATTGTGTCATCAGTGATCATGCGTAAATTATGCATCTGATCTGCTGATTCTGGCCTGACATCAACATGACACGAGACTTTGATGGTCAAAACATGGAGAGAAAGGAGCTCAGTGGAGCAGTGAGTCCGAAGCAATATCGATACATGGTTATATCCATATATTATCTATGTAGCATATATTAATAATATATTTTTGTTTTACCATACATTTAAAAAAATACTGATAAATACATTTTTTAAAAAACATAATCTGTCAATTACTGGGATTTGTGAGTTTAGTTCAAACTATTTATGAAAACACACAGGTGTTTGTCTGTTCAACATGTCTGACGTTTGTAACAAACAACGTACGTTAATAGTAATAATAATGACCTGGATTTATGTACTTTCTTCCACTTAGTCATTCACACCAGTCACACCGGTGGTGGTAAGCTACGTTCTAGCCACAGCTGCGCATAGGACTAAAGGAAGATGCAGCGCTCGATGGTAGCTACTGTTAGCTCAAAATCTACAGATTTCCGCTTTCTAAGGTAGTTCTGCATATTGCTCAAGCATTTATTCACAGTGTTACAATATTAACATCCACAATAATGCAGAGGTGCGAAATGTGAACCATCATCTGACCAACAGCTGCAGTACTTATATGCGTAATCATGTAATCCATCATCATCTAATTTTCCCTCTATATTTGTATTATCTTTCTCCAAATGTATTACTGCCAGAGCTTTGGAGTTCATAATAAGACATTAGACAAGATACAAGTAACAATAAAAGATGTAGTGGTTCAGAGGTTGTAGTGGACCAACAATAATGGCATTTTATTAAAATGGAAGCTATTTTATAAGATTTGACTTATCAGATGACTATAAGTTATTGAAGTGTATGTCTGGCACTTTACAGTGTGTACAACATCAAAAGAGTGTGTATAACCCAACAAGCCTAATTCTTTACAATAATTCTATCAGAAAGTTCTACTTTGAGAACATTACTTGGCTTAATAGTGAAGGTTTTCATTTTAATTCAGGTTTAAATCAAGCCATTACACTAAAACAATTCAACAAAAGTCTAGGAAAAGGATTTTAATGTCAGACAAGTTTGAAGATAACAGGGATTTAATGTTTTTACAGTTTCTACTTGATCTGCACACTGTTGTTACAACATGGTTACAGAGCAAGCAGGAACAGCTAAATGTCAAACTTAGCATAATTTACAGTAAGTGATGCCACTTGTCATTTGAGTGTCTGAGAAAAATCCCACTGTGTGAGACAGAAATGATAAATACTACAATATATCTCCAATGATGAATGAATCAAACACAGTAGGGCACTGTGTCGACTGAGCCAGTGTCTCATCCAATACAAGGCAATTAAATAGACAACTATAAGCAGTGGAAGACAAGTGCTGCGGTCAGAGCGAGTCCATCTTAATCATGGCTTTATTTTACTCCCTTCACTCCCCACCCTCACCTTGCAGTGAAATGAACACAAAAGTCTTCTGGGCTGTGAGCACAGACTTCAATCTGTTTGGTCCCAGACGGGAAGCTCACACCATTTGTCTTCCTACATTGTCTGTCTGGTTGCTGTGAGGTGACTGTATTTTACTGTAATCAGTGGGAAGTGATTGAAGTGAGCATGTGTGAGGACACAGAGAAAAAGCAGGAGACGCACACGTCACATAAAACACACAGAGAACTAGGGGTGGGAACCTCTGGATACCTCACGATACGATACGCGATACAAAGCTCACGATAACGATTATCTCACGATATGACAATAGTGGGATTATCGATATACTGGTCAGAAATCATCCATCCATTCATCCATTTTCAGACACACTTATTCCTGTTTGTCAGGATCGCGGGGGTCTGCCGGTGCCAATCTCCAGCTCTCATTGGACGCTGGGCGGGGGTCCATTGCAGGGCAACACAGACAGACAACCACTCACTGTCATTCACTCCTATGGGCAATTTAGAGACTCCAATCAACCTTAAAGTCATGTTTTTGGATTGTGGGAGGAAGCTGGAGTACCTGGAGGAAACCCACGCAGCACGGGGAGAAGGTGAGAAATCAATCTACAATAATCTATGACATAACAAGGAAAAAAAAAAGATTAAGTGAAAAAATGCAATTTTTATTTTATATCTCTGAAAGACAATAAATTTAAAAAGTGTCCTATGAACAGTGACACTATTTTAGTGCAACATTTCTGTAAATAAGTATCAACATACCAATGTAAATGATTAACTATCACCAATAGTGTTTTCTGTAAACAAAAAAATAGGATCTTTCCTTACCAGTGACACCAGTATAGTGCAATATTCCAGTAAACAATATATTGGTTCCTTCAACAAACAGTGACAAAATGTCTGTGAAGACCAACCTGAACATTTTAGTGAAAAAGCAGAAAAGCTTTTGAGAGAAAAAAAAAATTCTCTTAGTTTTTGTCTTATGTTCTTATGTTTATTTTTTGCAGATGCAAATGAGCATTTTGCTATAATCTGGTATATTTATTTTGGTGCATTTTGTTAAATTGTTGCTAAAATTGATGTTCATTAATGTGAACTATCTCTATTAAATAAATAAAAATATGAACTCTGCTTCAATCTGTGAATGTGTGTCACAGCAAAAGGCTGTGTGTTAATTTATTGATATTTTGCATTAAATGTTGGGAACCAGTTTGTTTTTTAATGAAACTAGTCCTCTTTATAACTGATGACTAGGGGTGTCCTGATCCGATAATAATATCAGGATATCAATCCGAGTATCAGATTATATTGGCCTTTATATATTTCGCTGGATGGCGATAACTTGTGCATCATGGCCCGCTAGAAAGAGAGGGAGTGCATTATTTCCAGCTTTTTCTTGGTGTATCTGGGACATTATAAATCAGTTATGTTCCATGGACAAAAAACTCAAAATCCATGTGCAGGGAGGGTGTGGGGTTGTGGGTATAGGCTGTGGACCCCCTGCTCATACATTCCCAGTGAGTCAACACTGTCGCTCTAACAGATTAGATCATAGGCTGCGGAGCATCCATCCAATGTGTGGATCAATCAGTGTAAGCCGCATGAGCAGCCCAACGCACACAGGACATGTCAACTCAGAGAGAAATGTGTGTACACAAGGTATGATTGTGTTCTACACCACTGTGTGAACCTGATTTCACACAAGACGAGCATCCAGTCACACAGACATCATTTACCAATCCAAAATCAACAGTTTCAAAGACAGCTGATCAAAAAAAAAAAAAAACACATAAAAAAAAATAGAACTTTACATTAATTCCAGTTAGCCTGGTCCTACAACAAGGAAACATGGAATTCAAATACTGGTATTACCGCTCTGAAAAACAATTTATTTTGAAGCTATTTGGTAAAAACATTGCGGAGTGTCCTGTCTGTATAAATGTGTTTTTGGTAAATAGAATCAGAATCAGAATCAGAAACAACTTTATTGACCAAGTAATGTATGTTATACACACGAGGAATTTGACTTGGTGAACTGTGCTCTCTCTAATAGTGTAAACATTAAATAATAACAATCAACTAGAAAAAAAATAAATAAATAAAAATAAATAAATAAATATAAACAGTATTTAGACTAATATGTGCAGAACTAAATAAAATAACAAGATAATAATAATAATAATAATAATAATAATAATAATAATAATAATAATAATAATAATAATTAAAAAAAAAAGAAAAAGAAAAATAATAATAATACAATATAATAAGATAATAGTGCAGTAGTGCATTGATGAGTAGTGCAGGTGAGCATTTAAATTAAATAGTATGTACATGAACATTCTCAGTCATTCTGTGTCTAATAAAGTGAGTATTGGCAAAAATGTGGAGGCGACAGGGGGTGTTGTCGGCAACTGCTAAATGTAACTAATAAAGTAACTCGTAATCTAACTTAGTTACTTTTAGAATCAAGTAATCAGTAAAGTAACAAAGGTACTTTTTAAATGGAGTAATCAGTAGTAGATAGATTGGGGTCACTATAATGGTAGGATATTTTTGAAAAGGAAAAAATTGCAGCTGGAAAAAACACCAGGCTTTTATTTGACTTTAACTCTGGACAAACTTACTCTGGATATAACTAACAGAGGTGTCCCGATCTGATATTGATATCAGATATCGGTCCGATATCAGCCAGAAAACATATATCGGATTTTATCGGACTGCATCTAAAATCACAGATATAAGCGCTCCGATAAAATGTTCCACTCCAGCACATCTATTCATAGGTGACTGTGGTTCACACTCCAACAAAGTTTTTATTCAATTGTAGAATACAGTAGATATTATGTTGAAGGTTAAAATGTATGTAGCCAATTGGTTAATAATAAATAATAATAATAATAATAATACATTTATAACATTCCACACAACAAAATAAGTAATAAAAGTATGAATGATTCGTGCTGATATCGTATCGGTATCGGCCGATAAGCAAGGCTGCAATATCGGTATCATAGCGGAGGTAAAAAAATAAAAAAAATTGTATTGGGACATCCCTAATAACTAATAATACATTTTTAATATTATATTGTGTGAATAATGAGCCTAAAACCTTTCTTTAGTGAAAGGACCTGTCCTTTCATATCAGATCTTTGAATAATCAATCTGTCCCCATTCGCTCAGCTGTGTTTGATGTTTCAGTGACAATATATTGTCCTTGGACAATCTCTCTGCTTTTACTGTGGACACTTGAAGGCTCATCATACTAGTCAAAGATCACTGCTGTTTTTCCTTTTTCAATTGCAAAGATCTGCACAATCAGCAAACTGTGTATAGAGAAAATATTCCCTCATATACAGTATAGTTTAAAGCACTACTCTATTTTTCTAGCCTATTTTGTTTGCTCTTTTGTTGTATATTGTAAAGTTCTTGAATACAACTTATAAAACTTTGGCCACACTAACAAATAGGGCGACCATGTCCATGACTCAGGTGGTAGAGTCTGAGGTCGTCTTCTGATCCCGAGGTTGGGGGTTTGATTCCAGTCTATGTGTCGAAGTTTCCTTGGGCAAGACACTGAACCCTAAGTTGCTCCTAATGTTTGAGTAGCCCCTAGCATGATAGCCCAGCCCCATTGGTGTGAGAATGAGCTGATATTGTGAAGTGCTTTGGGACTACCTCAGTGGTTATAAAGCGCTATTTTACCATTTTATAATGCATATTCAGAGAAAAGTTCCAACTAAACAATCATTTCTATGAACTTTATTAAGAGTATAGATACTTTAATTAATCAAAGACTTGCCCAAGACCAGAACGTACCTTAAGAGTGTCGAGATCGAGTCAAGACCAAGACCATAAAAATCGATTTTAAAAACCATGACAAGGTGGAACAGTTAAAGAGGATTCTCGGTGTCTGCAACTCTGTCAAAGCATTAGCAAAAATCTTACATCTTGATAAATTTGTTCAACTCAATTCTTCTTGTAAAAAAAATTAATCATTTTATGTCATTAAAAGGCACTGATGAGTCCTAAATCGTTTTGAATATCTGGGGGGAAAAGATGTTTATTTGTTAAGTTAATTAGATCTAAAGTAAGTGAGATATTAGAGATATTTCTGACTAGAAATATGTTTGAAATCAAATTAAAACATTACATCATCAGGAACAGTTTCAAGTGCTTCTCCTTATTATCACATTAATGAAGTTGAAGAATAGCAGATCAGTGCTGGTCTCGACTGACCTTGACAAAAATTCCAAAGTTCGACCAGTCCGACACCAAGACTAAACCAAGACCTTCAAAATGTGGCTTTGAGACCAACACGGGTATCCAGTAATTCAACATTTATCTTTGGACTCTATAAAATCAGAATGTGACTCATTTCTATCTTACTGATACATACCTTCCTGACAATAACATCACATTACAAGCTTTGATTGTTCATCCCAAAATATGTGATCAGAATAACGTCAACAATAGCTCTGGGTTATGTTGACTATTGCGTCAACAGTTTCTTGCTAATACAATGGATCGCCCATACACACATGAAGACACATGCACATAAATCTTTAAACGCAGCATTTTAATTTACTTATCTAAAAAAAAGGCATCAATTTACCTCATGCAAATGAGGTTGTCATAAACTCAAGCAAAGCAATAGCATCTGAGAGGCGCTGCCTAATCAATCATATTGTGTGCATGTCAGGTAACGTCGCCTCATCTCTTAACAGTGCCAACAAGAACTAATTTCAAACAACACAGATGGCACTAACAAAAACATAGTGAAGTGGCTCACTCTCATCCATCAGTGCAGACTCAAGAGAAGCCTCTAAGCTGAGGATCAATCACTACATGGGAGGGACGAGGACTAAACGACGCCAGAGAAATAGATGGGGACAGGATGCACGCAGACACACACACACGTGCATGAGCGCAAACAAAAGCCGCTGCAACAAACTCTACAAAGAGTTATGGTGGATATCAAACAACCTTTGATCGGAATCCCTAAGAGATGCAGAGCTTCACTGAGCACCTGCTGTTGCGACTGGAACAAGTGAAGATCAACAGAATGATCCTTATGGACAAAATATATTCACAAAAATAAAAATCAAGGTGCATAATATTGTGCCACATGCAGATTTTTGCCCTTAAACATCAGCTACAGCATTAAAGAGAAACCGTTCTTAAGTGCAGGCTTTGGCTTCCACCTCATCATCTCAGCTGTGCGTTGCAGAGTGAAAATAAGCAGAGGCCTTCAGAGTTGGAGGACTCATGTAATATGCATAGCCACTCGTTCTTTGAGTGTGTGTGTGTGTGTGTGTCCATGAGAGGGTGTGTTTGTGAGTGTGAGACGTGTGCTAAAGCTTCAATGGCAGAATGACAGAGGAAGTGGAAGGAGAGTGAGACAGCAGAGGAATAAGAAACAGAAACATGTTTTTTTTTTGGACCCTGAAACTTCTGACAGTGGAGCCAGAAGTGAAGCAGCCCTGCAGAACAACGAAGAAACGTGTCATAATAAAGTGCACCAATTCCCAGTAATCCCCTTTCAACGCTTGCTCTGTTCATCACGCTTCCTCCAAAACATAAACATGTCATCCATGGCACGATAAAAGGCGGAAATGAACAGAATGTGACCATGAGATAGCACATCTTTACCATTTGGGTGGGAACTACATTTTTAATAATAAATGTGTAAATGGATGGATGGATGTTAATATGTAAAGGCAGATTTCAGACGACTGTCAAAAATTCAGATATTGTGATGTGAAAATACACAAATTGCATCTAAACAACATAGAGATGTTGGTAATTTGTTTTTTTTATCAATTATTTATTGGCTCCATAAGTGAAAAAACAATGTTTTTTGCAGTCACTCCAATTGTGATTCCAAAACTTTGTAATTTTCGTATGAACATAAAAAATGTATTTAGGAAGACTTTATGATTCTATGTTTGCAATACTGTTTACAGTCCAACATTTTTGATGCACTGTAGGCTAATTTTTTTGGATAAATCAAAAATCTGTGTAGATAGTTTGTGTAGGACAGTCTGAAGATGAGCGGTAGCAGCGATGGTTACAATTGAACAAACAAGCGATATATATTATATTTACTCAATAGCAGAATACTGTAAATATTATGTTGAAGGTTAAAATGTATGTAACCAATTGATTAATAATAAATGGGTCAGTGTTTCTTATACCTACTGTTGCTGACTATTGTTTGAATAACATCGATTGATCAAGCCTTTTCTAACATTCCACACTACAAAATAAGTAATAAAGGTATGTATGATTCGTGTTTATATCGTATCGGTTCGCCATCGGTATCGGGCAAATCAGTATCGCATCGGAAGTGAAAAAGTTGTATCGAAACATCCCTAAAAATAACACTGAGGGACTTCATAATTTGCAATAGGTTTAAATGAGCTGAATATTTCTCCGTTTTGGGGCGCACATTAGGCGGTAGTTGCCAATCTGTAGCCCATGTTACCTAAAGGTTGTGCATTTTCAAAAATTTGGAACTTTAGCTTTTTGATTGTTTGTGCAAAAAGAAAGAAAGAAAGAAAGAAAGAAAGAAAGAAAGAAAGAAAGAAAGAAAGAAAGAAAGAAAAACAAGAGCTACACTTGAACATGTGATGACTGGAAAACCTGGACATGAGTCAATCAAACATCAAAGCCTCTATATTTATGGATGCTGTGTCACGTCTGCTGATGAAGCTGCTGTGCTGAGGTTTTCTACTGACTACTGATGAGCAATTCAGCTGTTGTTTTGCTTAATTCATGAGACCTCAAGGCAAAAATGAAAGAGAACATTGAGATTTCTGTGTGTTTGTTGGTCCGCTGTGATGACCAATCACATTACTGTCAACAGAGACAAGACAAATCAGCTTTGACTGCAGTAAAGGTGACACTCCCACTCACACATACTGACGTATCTATGATTAATATCTATTGTCAGCATGTTGGGGGTTGTGGGTAAAGGGGGTTACAGTGTCAGCATAGCGCTGCATCTAAACTAGGTCAACACACACACACACACACACACACACATACATACACGAACGCAGTATGAAAGTTTAATCGACATTTCAACTTCTGACTTCATTAGGGTATCAAGAAGATTTGGTAGTTTCAACTGAAGAAAGATTTTCTCGGGCCTTAGTGAAAGTGCGCCGCTGAGCTTCTCATGATGAAACAGAATGAAATATTGGGAATCGACAGAAAACAAGCAAAGAGAGTTTTGAGGTTCTGATCATGTTTGGAAATCCTCCGTAAGGGGGATATGCTTTGAAAGAAAGGGATGAAAGAGGATTGAAGATGAAGTGGAATGACAGAAAGTAGACATCTACTGAACTTTCTCCCAGATAAACACAGATGTTGAAATACTGTCAATTACCTTAAACAGGTGTTCCTAAAGAATCCGTGTATCATTCGTTCATTTGTTTTTCATTATGTATCAAAAACATGAAAAACCAAAAAAACATTTGATATTTGTTTCCAAAACCAAAATGAAAAAACGGAAAACGCCTTGTTTTTCCAATTCAAGCTCTTTTGCTTCGGTACAGAAAACGAAAAACGAACACCTTTATTCGTTTTCTCCATTACCGGTTTGCCAAAGTACGTGACCCGGAAGTGAAGCGTGACACATTGCGAGATATCTTTAGCTCTGCAACACTCTCTGAACAGTCTCTAAATCCTCCGAAATGTCCGTGAGGAGGTTCTGTGCCCAACACCAGCTAGAGGGAAAAGGACACATTTCGGATGCACAGTTGGAAGCAGCGACCTTGTCATGCCGGACTGCCGTTCGTCAGATTTATTTATTTATTTATTCAGTTTATTTCCGACATGGTTGCATTCACAGAAGTTTTGTTATTCTTTTTTTCTTTAATACATGCCGAAAAAGGAGACGAGAGAAGCAGTTTGCTTATCCAAGTCCCGTCCTCAGATGAGCGTACACTTCTGGGTCACAGAAGAGCTTGAATGATACACGGATTCTAAAGATGGCACTAAACTGAGGTCAGTGAAGTCTGTGAAATTTCTGCAGAAAAAACTCCAACAGATCCTGGTGTTTGGTTTGAAAAACAAATCTTAACTAGATTATTTGTCTTTCAGGTTAATTGATTTTTTTCCCCCACAAATATCTTGCTTTCACATGCAGTACAAATCCTTCTGATAAACATTTTAATTTGTTGATTTTTCTGAAACAGATCTTAATCCAGGATAAATGTATATGTATAGGAGACATGACTGACACCTGCACAGGTACCATATGGGCTCCAGCAGCCACAACAGGAACTTTGATCAAAGCACCGTCTTATTTTCATCATCATGCTTTGGAGCACATTTTCATAACATCGTTGGATTAAGGCAGTGCTGACAAAGCAAGCTGAGCCCCCTTCACACACTGAAGCAGGATGTGTGAGTGTAAATAAAAATGGGAAACCACACAAAAACACGGCCACTCCTTTTCCTTTCCTTAATCTGTCAACTGAGGGATTTTCCTCCACGAGGATGAAGAGGACAGGTGTACAATGTCTGACAGAAGCTCGGGATGAGGGAGGTTTTAATCAAATATTTAGCTCGGGTCAAGTAGAGTTTACCTGGAGAAACCTTTTTTCAGCCACAGATGAAATGTTTCCTGATTGCTGTGACGGTGAATAAACTCTACTCTGTTGTTCTTTATTCCAGAGCTCAGGGCAGTCAAATAATCTGCATTTCGGTTTCAGTGCTGTCTAAGAATGGTCTAATATTAACATATCTGGGATATATGCTAGCCTTTGCTAGCACACAGAAAAACCAGCTTAGTACAAGAATCAAAATATAAATGAAGGAGTGGAAAGCTAACAGGTGAATATAAGTAATTAAAGCTCAGCTCTGCGCTGTGCCAAACGCTACATGCTAATGTTAGTATTTCAGGGAGTTACAAGGTTGCCTACATTAGCATGTATTAGCATACTTAGACCTTAATTTTATTGACAAAATAAGATAAAATAGTCTGGGATGAAAGCTAGCATTAAAATGTCCATATTTGTAGCTATTAGCTTCATTTTGTTAACCTGGAAACAGCAAACAAAAGGTTGCTAATTTATTTGTCAGTTCATTAAGGTTAAGTAATGACTATGAGCAAAAACCACAAGCTCACAAATAACAGTTCTAAACTATGTAATAATGGTACTCCGACACATCAAGGCGAACACAGAACCGGATTGTTAAAGGAGACATATCATGGTTTTAAATCCTTCCCTTTTTACATATAAATCATACAGTTGTGGTCTATATAAAGCGGGACTGCAATGCTTGGGTCTGAATTCTTCATTATTATAGCTCCACAGGCCCCTTTTCTACCCCTTTTCTGATGTGCTTCTGAGAGCAACTCGTTTTGGTGTGGTCTCTTTAAATGCAAATGAGACACTCCATACCCCGCCCCCTCTCCAGGTTGCAGAGGTGACACTCAGTTCAACTCCACCCTGTTCGGCCATTTTTGTAGTTTAATAGAAGAGATACGATTGTCTAGCGGCACAGAAAATGTTTATTCACACGTTATTTACAAAATGTCAACAACAGAAGACTTGTCCATCCAGCCTTACATGTTCCAGCCAGAGTCGGACCCGGCGGAGCGAGATGAAAATGAAGATGATGAACCTGCAGAACCCTAACAAGTGAGCTAACACAAGCACCGAGCTAACGCTAGCGCCAAGCTAACGTCACGAAATGCATTTTAATAGTCTTTTCGGAGACAAAAACGGCAAAATGAAATGACTAATGAAAACTTTAGACTTAAATTAAATCACGTAGGCCATATCATCAAGGATCTAAAACGAGCACACAGTGCTAACATATGAAGACGGTGCAACTGCTAATGCTAACAAAACAATGACAGACGTCTTATCATCACACTTTTTAGCGTTATTTACAGCTTACCGAAGTGCTCTGTTCGCCGTCTCCAAAGATAGAAGGAATTGAACCCTCAATCAGACAAAGTCTTTTGGCAAATCCTTCTTTATACTGGCGGAGGTTGCAGAAGCAGTCATCCTTGAAGTGCTTCGCTCACACAAAAATGATCTTACCCACAGATGTGGGTACATTTCCATAAAAAATAAAACTCAACCAGGCACTTTGAAAAGGTTCTGATGCTGGGAGATGGTGTAATGAAGAGTGTGGGTTACTACATCCAACAACCGAACATTTTGACTTATCCTCTCGTAACTTCGGCATCCTTGAGCTTGGACTACAAAATAAAAGCGAGAAATAAAAATGGTGGATTGCTCGAAGTGTTGGGCCTGGACTCGATGTCCTAATTTGGCAGTTCCACTGCAAATACTGTGACGTTGTTGTTCAAAAAACGTAATAGAGAATAGAAAAACAGATTGAAAAATATGAGCAAAACAGAATATAAAGATATCAACGGAGCACCTGAAGAGACTAATTTGAACTTTTCTGTACTTCTAAACACTCTAAATATACAACAAAATGCATTTAAGGGCTAAAAAAGTGGATTTAGCATGATATGTCCCCTTTAACTCCACTCTCCTCAGTTAAAAAACTTAAAAAATAAATAAATCTGCACATTGCACTTTAACACCTCTAAACACTGTTAAGATTTTTCTATATTTTTGTATTCTGTACATTCAATAATCGTTTTTAAACTATTTTACATTGCTATTTAACTGGACTCTAATCACTATGTAGGGAAAACATATAGGATTAACATAAATCCATAAATGTATATTTTATGTTTGCTTGCTTTTACGGCCATTGACATGTTCAAGGTACCTTATATTTCAGGCTCACAAGCTGTTAGAATTGAATGATTGCAAACACTAAAATTAAAGATTTAAAGATAAAAGGTTTTAACGGTCGTGAAAAAAATAGTTCAGCCTTTTTTTTTTTTTTTGTTTTTTTTTAGATCAGAATTAATTCATATCTATTCATAAGTTACACTGCTATTTGTAGATGTCTTACACAAGTAAAAATCTATTTTTTTACTAAAATTCTCACATCTACAGAACATCTTCTCTGTGCCTTTATGTCTTTGGACACCAATAAAGAAAAGAAAAAAACTGGCTTCTTTTGCAACGCGAAATCAACAACTGTACAAATAAAGAAAAAGAAAACCTCTCTGTGGTTTATATTTCACTGAGGAGCAGAAAAACAAGCCTTTGGGCAAATCCCTTTCAAGTCCAAATCCCTTGAAGCTCAAAAAGAGGATTTTTTTTTTTAATGCTGGCATGTATCTAGTTTTCAGCCAAGCCTATGAAACGGAGAAGGCAAACAATGCAGCAAATAAAATCACCATTGTATGTTTATGTAGGCAACACAAAGCATAAATTGTCTTAACATGCAGAAAATCAGCTAGCTTACATGTGCAGCAAGTGCTTGTAAATGCAAGTATGGCATGTCTTCAGCTTCAGTACCATAAAACACTGGGTGTAATGCAGCATATTGTCCCATGAGACTGGTGTTCAAATTGGTTTTCACACCAGAATATAAAGAATGAGTCACTAAATAAAATACATTTTTACGTTCATGCATTCCACTCAAAGAGCAGTCCAATAAAATGAATCCTGACCACAGAAAAGAAGACGACGATCATGAAATATGCATAGCTTCAGATAAAGCTTCCGAGCACACAAAAACATCCTGCCTGCTACTCTCACAACGTTAAACATTCATGGTGGTTGTACCTCTGGATGGAGCTGAACTAGCAGAGGGTACCAAGTTCACATCTAATTTTGGCCTCCACTCATGAGACTGGTGAACTGAAAAAAATTTTAAATGAAAACAGCTTTGCCTGGTTCGACCCATGCAGAGCTCATCTATGTGAGAGAATACACAGATCAGTGGAACAAACTGGTTTCATATGGATGTCTAGTTTTCTCACCCTTAATGACTCAAACCGAAAACACGCTTTTGGACCATTTTCGGCTGAACATTTTTGGTACTAAGCTAGAATACAAAAGCAGGAGAAAGCAAATTTCTCCAATATTGGCTTCCTTTCATTGCTTTCCAGTACAATTCAGAACAGAAAAACCTCCTGTTAGCATACAAAGCTCTTAATGATCAAGCTCCGGTGTATCTTAAAGACCTGTTAGTGCCCTGTTGTCAGAGCAGAACCCTTAGCTCCCAGTCTGCTGGTTTACTGGATGTTCCAAGCGTGTCTAAAAATGGAGTGTTCAGCTATCACATTCCTCGCCTTTGGAACCAGCTCCCAGTTTCAGTATGGGAGGTAGGGTCTGTCCTTCCATGGGGGCACCTGCCCTCCCTGCAAGCTGATTGGCCACCCCGTGTGTCATGGCCAAGAGTCAATTGTCATTTAATCTTGGTCATGGCAATCATTGCACATATAATTAGGACCAGTTAAGTCTCTCTTCTCCTGTCTTCCTCTTCTCCCACCTGGGTGGGTCTGAGGTGAGGGTCAGAATATGGGACTACGCCCAGACATGAGGGGTTGTGGTGACAGATACAGTCTTATCGCCCACTTCCTGTTCCCACATTGACTCTCTAACCATGGTCCTAACCACCATGAGAAGGCCTCATGGTACATTCTCCACCATGAGGCCTTCTCAGTGTCTAGGTCCTCTCCTCTCTGTCAAGACCGTATCATATTTTCTGTGCTTTCTCATCGCCCTTCTCTCTCCTTTCTCTGTTTCAGGTGTCAGCACTGGAGTTGGCAGATCCTGATCTGGCAGTTCAACCAGTCTGTGATACTCGGATTAGAGATGTACCGATCCGCTTTTTCCCCCTCTGATACCGATATCTGGTGTTTCTTATTGGTCGATGCCGAACCAATCCCGATACATAAAAAAGCACTGAATTAGCCAAGAAATGGTATGTCTCATTGTGTGGGAAAGGCTGGGTTTGTTCTTTCATGCATTAGACTTAAACATGTCATTTGTATTTTTTGAAAACAGATATAAATGTACTGAGTTACATGTTTATTTAATAACTCATCAGTACAACAATCTCTAACCAGTAGCTTCTCTAGCTTGGTAAAGCAACATGTAAAACTGGTTCAGTCAACGCAACTGACACTGTAAAATAAAATACAAATTAAATAATGAAGGCACTGAAAATGAGGGAAAAAACAGCTTAACTAGCTTGGTAAGTAGACGTAAAAAATAAACAGAAATATTTTCTTAAAAATACTTTACTGCAAATATAGGAGTTAAACATCCATCAAAAAGCCAACAGCTTCTCTATCTTGGTAAATAAAGAATACACAATCTGACTCCCAACTACCATTGGTTCAGGTAGTGTAATTAAAAATGTAAAATTAAATAAAAAATTAATAAATAGCTTCATTAGCCATGTGGAAAGACATTAAAAATAAGCATAAAGGAGCTCTTTAAAATAGGGACGTCCCGATACAACTTTTTCACTTCTGATACGATACTGACATTGCAGCCTTGGGTAATGGCAAATACCGATATCGACCCGATACGATATCAGCATGAATCATACATACTTTTATTACTTACTTTGTCGTGTGGAATGCGCAGCTTTATTTGGAAGCTCGGATAGCACAACCAAGGAAATGAGAAGCCTGGATGGTGTTATTGCAGAATGAAATCTCTGTAAGTGTTTGATTAAGTTGGTTGTGTTGTAACATAATGTTTTTCCACTGGCCCTCGGGACATTTACAGTGCATGTATTGCAAGTAGCCGACGGGTTAGTGGGAAGAGGTAGTTTAAAAACCACTTTTGGGGCTCCGCTCGGTGTGTACCTTCCACATGACGTCACTGATGCCAAGCATAGATTTTGACTGACTAGATTGGCTCTATGGATCAGGCCTATTTTTTAGGATTCCCGATCCAGAATTTTCTTCAGACCGGTACCGATAGGATACCAAATCGGATCGGTGCATCCTTAACTCAGAAGTTGTTTCTCTCTATCCTGTTCTGTTCTCTGTTTTCTGTCGCTAACCCCAACCAGTCTAGGAGATGGCTGCCACCTCCGAGTGTTTCCTTCAGTTAAAATGGAGTCGTTCCTCTCCACTGTTGCTGATGCTCGCTCATGTGGAAATGTTGGGTCTTTTCATCATGACCCTATATTTTGTGAAGAGTGGTATGAGACGACTTATTGTTGTATATGGAGGTATATAAATAAAGTTGAACTAAAGTTGAATTAAAGTTTCCATGCAAACATTAACATCTCCATTGTCTGTTAAACCCTGCATTGCCGAGTTGGTGAGCAGCGTTTTGTCAGCAGTTTATTCATCCTAATCGGTCAAAAAACACACCACGTCAAAATCCACACTGATGATATTCACACCACAAAGAAAACTATTGTTTCTAATCTGCTTGTTACAGTTTATCAGCCTGCTTTGATTGCACACGCTCAACACAAACAAGCAGTCTTCTGATGTGCCCTCCCCTGGGCTTTGTTGGCTCTCTGAAACTCTGTCGATCTAGACAAGAGTCGACCTGGAAGCACAACAAAGATTGCGCTGCTCACTTTGCATTGTTATTTAAAGTCTGGAGCTAGAACAGACATGCAGAACAGGATTCAGGGTTTGAGACTGCGACTAATATGGTCGCATATGCGAGTACATTTTCAATATGTGCGAGTGAAAATTTTATCTCGTCACATCCGTGCGAGTGCGTATGAATGACCTTATTTTGGACGGAGCGGCTGAGCGCTCCGTCACGTCCCACAGAGTGCATTTCTCTCTCTCTCGCTTCGTGCTGCGGGTGAGGAGACGGTGCGCGATCACGCAACTTGGCTGCGGGTAATGCATCGGTGAATGCGCCGAGTATAAACGCCAGATGTTCAGCTGTGGTTCTCCCAGAGCAGTGGTCTGCAACCTGCGGCTCTGAGGCCTAATGTGGCCCTTTGACTCTTTTGCAATGGCTCCCTATAGCTTTAAAAAAAACTGTTGAAATAAACAGAGGCTATTAATGATTAATGACAAATAAAATCAAAATATAACAATTTGTTAACCTAAAATAAATCACGTTGTGCAATGACTCAGCACCTTCCTATTTCACCTCCTGCAACATCTACAGACCATCAACTTTCCTGCACCTGTGACAAACCTTAAGTTTTAAATCCCTGCTAAGATAATTAAACCAACAAAATGACTATTCTGGAAGAAAATAGAGATTTTAATTGTGTGGGAACAGATTCATTTAACCGCCATGTTAAATGTACATGCTTGATGTGTGGCAAGAAATGATCAATTAGCATGTGTTGATCACATGATCATGTGTTATCAAATTCAAGTTTTGTAGCCTTTCAAATACATTAACTAAAAAACATCTTCTTTATATAACATTGGGTTCATGTAAACTGAGATGTGTATGAATTTGAAGATGCAGGATACTGTTTTATTTATTGATGTCAATTTATTTTATTTTATTTTAAACAATTTTTAAGTTTCCATTTATATGATCAATATAAATCAAATTAAATCAAACATTACTATATAATTTTAACTGTATAGAATTTAATTCACTGTATTGCCTTTATTGAGAAGGTATTTTTCGGCTCCAGGAGGACTTTAATCCAGGTGAGATGAGGTAAAATGGCTCCCTGTAGAGTAAAGGTTGCAGACCCCTGACCAGGGGAAGAGGGTTAGGAGACCCCACTATAAGAGCTGGACCCTCTGAATTTAATTCCATGGGGTGAAGCAATGCAGATACTAAGTTGGTTATGCTACTGTTAAGTTAATTCAAGTTCACCCTTTCTTCAAAAAAAAAACAAAAAAAAAAACCCCGGTTCAAAAAAGAGTGTGACCAAATTCTGTGCACTAACTTTTCCAGTTCCACCACTGGAAAAGTTAGTGTAGAGCCCTGGGATTATATGCGTACACACACACACACACACTCACAAAAGCAGCAAACTCTGTAGTCAGAGTGCTATAGACTTCTTATTCTCATTTTTCTGAAGCAGCATTGATCTGATTGTGGAGTCAGACAGAGAAGTATGAGTCTCTGTCTGTGAGCCATAAGCACCACTTTAAACACACCATTAACCCCATCCTGTGAAAGTGTCACCTCTGTCAATAAAGATTTAACCTTCCCGGTGTCATCAATCTCTAATTACACTCAGGTAAATGCCACACGCAGTGATGTAAATGAACTAATCAATATTAACAAGAACTGATCCATGGAAATAAATGGGAGCTGGGCAAAAAACAGCAGGTAAAGCTTTGTCCATCAGAATCACTTTAATTTCACTAATTCACTTATACGGCCATAGGGGCTGTCGCAGAAATTTACCAAACCGTAATAACATTTACAATTTGTGTAAGAATATGAATTATTGTCAAATGAACAATATTTACACTGTAAGAAGGTTAATGTCATGGTTTGGAAATGCATTGATGTTGTTTAAAAAGAGTGGCATATATTTTACAAATAATCATTATTTCTCTTGCAAGATGAGGGGAATTTAAATTCAACAATAAAATAATTAAAAAACAATTGTCCTCCCGATCACAAACAGGACAAAAAAGAAAGCTGTGCTGCTGACTTCAGCTCTGCTAACAGTTTGTTCCACTTCTTTGCAGCATAACAACTAAAAGCTGCTTCTCATGTTTGCATGACACCAATATTGCAGCCTTGAGTATTGGCCGATACCAATATCAATCCGATATCAGCACAAATCATACATACTTTTATTACTTATTTTTGTAGTGTGGAATGTTAGAAAAGGCTTGATCAAGAGAAAAACTGACTCATTTATTATTAACCAATTGTTTACAAACATTTGAACCTTCAACATAATATCTACTGTATTCTACAATTGAATAAATATAACATAATATATATCGGAGATTTTAGATGCAGTCCGATAAAATCCAATATTCGTTTTCTGGCTGATATCAGACCAATATCTGATATCAATATCGGATTGGGACACCCCTATGTTTGATGAAGACCATTACAATAGTCCAGTCTGCTGGAGATAAAAGCATGGATCAGGTTCTCCTGATCTTTCTGAGTCATTAAACCTTTCACTCTGGAGATGTTCTTTAGGTGGTAGAAGCTGTTTTTGTGATAGATTTGATCTGACTGCTGAATGTCAGACCTGAGTCAATCAGAACACCAAGGCTTCAGACTTGGTCTTTAGCTTTTAGAGATCGAGACTCAAGATACTTGCTGACCACAGTTTTCTTTTCCTTGTTACAAAAGACAATCACCTTCATCTTGTCATGATTTAGTTGAAGGAAGTTTTCACTCATCCAGCAGTTTACCTTTTCTAAACAGTCACACAACACCTCAATGGGACCATAGTAGGGGTTGAACGACTTCATAATTTTAAAAGTTGACTTTAGGAGCATACAAGTTGAGTCGACGTCGACTAGTCGATGACGTCACCAAGAGCTGAAGCCGAGCCGAGTGGCAGCCGAGTGCCGGTGTTGTGCCTAAATCTGTGACCCGAAAAATCTGTGACCGCAGGTGGCGACAGTTCCAACCCCTGCGGCTTCTTGGTGGACATTTACTCCCCCTTAAACATGTTTGTACTTCTTCTACCAGTCTGCATGTACTTCACTCACCGGAGCATCATGTTTAAGGGGGAGTAAATAGCTCTTGAATAGCTACGAAGAGGTTTAGCACTCTTCTTTCCTTCACAAATTATTTTGGGTCACAGATTTTGGCACAACAGTGGTCTTCCCTCGCCAACGAAGCCTCCGTCCTGAGCTGCTGATGTTTTCCAGATCTGCTTAATACACAAACATGTTACCACTACATGTATATTAGCCGTAGCTGCCTACCAGCTGCAGTTTGAGCACAAACAAGGAAGGAGTGATAAATGCTTAATGTTGTGCTGCCTTAGTTCTATGTGGAAATGCCAGGATTTTGAGATTAATAGCTTGCAGCAACCCTTTTTTTTTTTTTTATTATTAATTAAGAACTATGAACTGAACTAGTTCATTAAAAAAATGTGAACTGAACTTTGAACTACTTTGTGTAGAAAATGAACTTTTCCAACCCTGTATCCAGTGTCAAGGCAACTAGTTGATAGATTTAGGTGCTGTATGGTTTCCTCTATCGTTTTAGGGTCCACTGTAATAATCTATGAGATGGCAGTTGATTCATCCCTCAGTGGTTGAAGCTATTCACACTTTTTGTTATTCCGCTGATGTTTGACCTTACTGAATGTAATTTTCATAGAAGTACAGCTATCTGATCTGGGGTGTTTTGAGTATTTCAATCACAGAGAACAATGTCTCAGAGTTGTTGATGTTTTTGCAATAATTTCAGAGAAGTACTGCTGCCTCACTTTGAATAACCGGTTAATCGTTTAATTTACACGAGTCATCTGTACAGGTCTGAATGAATGGAGAACCCCAGATTTAAACTACATGAGGCAGCTCTGTGAAGCTGCATAAAGGTAAACCAAGTGCAATGTTCACATTCTCAGAATCATAAATGTAACCAGATAACATTTAATGTGTTTAGTAATTAGTGTTTACAACTTCTTAGCATCGTGTGCTGGTATGCAAACATTTGCTAATTAACTCTAAACACAAAAAGCTGCAGGCTAAGGCTGTTGTCAGTATCTTTAAGGGCAATTAGCTCGATAAAAAAAATCTGTTTAGTCCCTTCTAATGATACTATTAAAATCTTTAGAAGGGACAAACTGATTTTTTTTTCTTTCCTTCATTGGTCTGTACAGTATATAGTGTCAGTGAAATGTGAAAAGCACTCAGCGATGCTCAACATTTGCACTAACTGCCACTATAAAGGTGTGATAGAAATGAAGAGAAGTTAAGGCTAAGCTGCTGAGCACCACCATATTATTCCTTTTTCAAGCTGAAGCACCAACAATAGCACTTAATGTTTATGGGACTACTTCATGTTGGGAGTGAAAGCAACAGCGGGGTAAGTCACATGTAGCCATGAACCAATGACCTGTGTTAAAGAGGCGTAATTAACTTTTTACAACAGCACTAAATCTCTCCTCACCTTCCCTTCACTGGATGAAGCAGAACATGCAGACTTGTTACCTAGCAACAGATCACCTGATGTCTTGTATTTTTAAGGGTTTTTTTTGTAATTATTATTTGTAATTATCAGGGGACAGCCGGCAAGGTACTGTGATCCTGCATGTTCTTCTTTCTTCCTCTGAGGACATCTTACTTCACATACTCGAACAATTAACACATTTTGCACAAAGGTCCAGTCCCATGCCAGATTGCCTCAGCTGCAAAAACAGGCCAAGATTAAATCGGGGCTTTCGCCTTTAATTGGCCATGTAATGTTAGTACATTAATGGAATTTGTCCTCTGCATTTAACCCATCCCTGAGGAGCAGTGGGCAGCCATTTTGCGGTGCCTGGGGAGCAGTTCGGGGTTAAGGGACTTGCTCAACATCCCACAGTGACGGCCCAGATGAGGCTTGAACCAGCAACCCTCCAATTACAAGCCCAGCGTCCTTTTTTTTTTTTTTTTTTTTACCTTGTCTGCACATGCTGTTGAAGGTTAACACTACAAGAAGTGCAATCTTTTAACAGCAATGCATATTTTATTATTGCAATTAAATAAATTAATTTATTTCATTGCATAATTGTGACCATCACCAGCCCTCCCTAGGGAAGGGTAAATACTTTATTAAAAGGAGGATGTAAAAAAGAGAGGGCAGTGTTACAACAGGGTGAGGGGGGTGGGGGGGGAGTTAATAGGGAGGAGGGATACAAGATAGGAAAACGAATGGGTGGGGAATAGTCAATAAGTTACAAGTGATGCGATGTGAAATTGTGGTTGTGTATATTGTGCTTATTGTTGTGTTATCAAGCCAGTTTGGTAACCAGTGTGCGGCTTAGGAATAATGGTGGTGGCTGTGAGCAGAGGAGGAAGTGAGTAGAAATTCCATAAAACAGGTATTTGGGAACAACGTGTCTATGGTTGAGCCCAGTATGAGTGTTATCCCACAGCCCGAGGCCGGTGCGTCCATGACAAATGTGATTCCAAGAACCGCTACTGCAAAACCCATGGGCCGCCCCCGGGCCCGAAGAAGCAGTCGGGCCAGCAGAAAGAGCGGGAAATCTAGGGGCCCCCGGCGACCACCCCACGGCCAAGCAGCCCCCCAAACGCCCCCAAGATCCCAAGCCGAGAGGCAGCCATTGCCCCCCCATACACACCCGAGAAGGCCCCAAGGAGCCAAGGACCCAGCGCACCACGCCACCAATCCCAACCCCCAACCCCCAGGCCCCCCAGCCCCCCACCACCACCCACACCCCCGCGCCCAGCCCCCCGAGGGGAGGGCCCAGAGAACTCCCCGCCCGAGACCCCAGCGGAGGAGCCGAAGCCCACGCCCAGCAGACGACCAGGGCCACGCCGAATGGGCAGCCGGCAGGCACCCGCCGGCGAGCCCAGAGCCAGCAGGGACCCGACCCCAGGCCAGGAGGACCCGGAACGGATGCAGCACCAGGAGCAGCCCGGCCAGCCGGCCAAGCACCCCGGGCCCCAGGAGCACCCCCCGGGACCAGGACCCCCCAAGGGCAAGCCCCCGGGCCAAGCCCCCCGGGACGCGCCCCCCACCCCAGCCCAGGACCCGGCCACAGCCCAGCGTCCTTAACCACTAGGCCACCTCCGTAATATCTCTAAAATCAGGAATATCTTGGCCCAGAGTAATCCATGCATTTGTTACATCTAGATTAGATTATTGTAACACCCTACTGTCAGAATGCCCCAGTAACTCACTAAAAAGTCTCCAGTTAATTCAGAATGCCGCAGCCAAAATACTAACTGGTACTAACAGCATATTTCTCCAGTATTGGCTTCCCCTCATTGGCATCCTGGAAAATCACAAATTCTAGACCTGTTTCCTTGCTATCACAGTTCTCAAAGATACTGGAAAAATTATTTGTGCAAAGATTGGATGATTTAATTGACAAACAGAACTTACTAATTGACAGTCAGTTCAGGTTTAGATCATGTAGGTCAACCTCCATGGCTCTAATGGAGTTAGTGGAGGAGATCACAGGATGCATTGATAAAAAAACATATGCAGTGGGTGTTTTGATTGACCTAAAGAAGACTTTTGACATGATTGACTATGGGATTTTGCTCAAAGAGATGGAGCGGTATGGTGTCAGAGGGGTAGCACTCACATGGTTACATCTGCAATAGAAAGCAGTTTGTCCAGTTAGGCAACCACAAATCAGTGTGCATGAACATTACCTGTGGTGTCCCGCAGGGGTCTAATTTGGGATCAAAATTATTTATCTTATATATTAATGATGTATGGAAAGTCCATCCATCCATCATCCATCTTCTCCCGCTTAGCCGTTTCCGGGTTGCGGGGGCAGCATCCTCAGTAGGGAGGCCCAGACTTCCCTCTCCCCGGCCACTTCCTCCAGCTCTTCCGGGGGGACCCCGAGACGTTCCCAGGCCAGCCGAGAGACATAGTCTCTCCAGCGTGTCCTGGGTCTTCCCCGGGGCCTCCTCACTAGGGAGGCGTTCAGGGGGCATCCTAATTAGGTGCCCGAGCCACCTCATCTGGCTCTTCTCGATGCGGAGGAGCAGCGACTCTACTTTGAGCCCCTCCCGAATGACTGAGCTTCTCACCCTATCTCTAAGGGAGAGCCCAGCCACACTACGGAGGAAACTCATTTCGGTCGCTTGTACCCGTGATCTTGTTCTTTCGGTCATGACCCAAAGTTCATGACCATAGGTGAGGGTTGGAACGTAGACCGACCTGTAAATAGAGAGCTTCGCTTTTTGGCTCAGCTCCCTCTTTACAATGACGGACTGGTTCAGACTCCGCATCACTGCAGACGCCGCACCAATCCGCCTGTCGATCTCTCGCTCCATCCTTCCCTCACTCGTGAACAAGACCCCGAGGTACTTGAACTCCTCCACCTGGGGCAGAACCTCATCTCCAACCCGGAGAAGGCACTCCACCTTTTTCCGGTCGAGAACCATGGACTCGGATTTGGAGGTGCTGATTCTCATTCCGGCCGCTTCACACTCGGCTGCGAACCGAGTGTCTAACATAAAAAAGGTTTTTGCAGATGACACTAATATTTTCTGTTCGGGGGGAGATTTGCAGCAGCTATTATTGCTAAAACTAAAGTGTTGGTTTGATGAAAACAAATTATCACTAAACCTGAAGAAAACAAATATTTAGAAATCGTCGAATTAAGCAAGATGTATGTTTGGAATTTGAAAATGTGGAAATTGAAAGAGTTTATGAAATTAAGGTTATTGGTGTTGTAATTGATAAGTTTGGCTGGAAACCTCACATCAAATATGTGTGCTCCAAAGTATCTAGAAGTATTTAAAATACTTGGTAAAACTAAACAGGTTCTGGATCAGAAATCTCTTCAGATTTTGTACTATGCACTTATTGATCCATGTCTATCCTACTGTGTTGAGGTATGGGGAAATAAATTTAAAAGCACTTTACAAAAGATTTTCAAATCGGGTCAGATTTAGTTTAAGCCTGGAATAAGTTGTTACCAAGCAACCTCCAAATGTTGTTCATGGTCAGAGAAGGCACATACAATCTAAGGGAATTGTAATTTTAAGCAGCCTCCAGACTCAACTCTGTTTGTGATGTTAAATTATGGAATTAACTAGACGAGGACATACAAATGGGCATTAACTTAAAATAGTATAAACAAACATTCTAGACAAGACTGCTAAGTTTTATACCGTTGATTGTTTTGTTTTTTTTCTTTTTTAAAGGATGTCAGTATGCCTATATGCAGGGCTCTATATCATTCTATAGTTGAATTTTTTAATTGTTGAAGATTGTATGGATTCACACATTATGTTTGCACTCAGGGATTTTGAAAGAACATGACATTGTAAGAGGGGGCTGAACTTTGCTTCCTTCAGCCCCTTCGCGAACACAGTGTGCAATTTGTATCTATTTTTTTACATATACTTTTTCATGTTTGTGCTTGTTTGAGACAAATAAAAATCAATCAATCAATCAACATTTTCATAATTCACAACAAATCAACCATATGTGCTACAGAAATGTAGCCCCAATACCAAAGAAACTTCTGTACGTTTATACCTATTGAAAATTATGAAGCCCATGTTCAATGTATTGCTTAATAATTCAGTGCCTTTATTGTTATTTTACAAAGTATAACAATATTTGAGATAACTGAAAATTTGACAGCAATTAGAAATCTGCCTTCAAACACTAGCAGATGCTGTCAGGTTCTGCCTAAAATTGCCTGGCCCCAACCATTGCTGCGTATCAGCTATATTTCAATTATATTGGGTTTTTTTCATAGACAACAGTTAGATATTTTAAGGACAATGCATGACAAGTTCATGCATCAAAGTATCAGATGAAAAAGGACATCACACAAAAAAAATTATTAGGAAAATATTTAGCAAAAAGCGAGTATGTATATTTTCTCGTGCGTGTGTGTGTGTGTGTGTGTGTGCTGACCTGAAGCCATCTGCATGTATCCCGCCAGGGTGCAGATCCTCCTCTCACATCCTCCACTGGGCAGAAAGATGGTGATGATGGCCAACAGGGAGCTGACAGCCAGCAGAGCACAGCCTCCTGAACACAGCACCGCACTAGTCTGAGGAAACACACACACACAACAGTTTGATCATTCCTTCACACATCGAGCATTGCGAGCTTCACGCGGACTGACCCAATTCTACCACTTTCACAAGTGAGAGCAAATAAAAAGAGCTTCAGGAGTTCAGCCATCTTTAAACAGATCATCCAATAAAGGAAGCAAGTTCACTCAGTCACATCAGCTTTTGACTTTCAAGAGAGTCGTCGTTTGGAGTAATATCTAACAGAATTCTTGAAGGTAAAGGTGCAATTATTTTCATCGTATATGCCAATATCGGGTTTGGTTCAAATTTTCAATGACCAAGTGTGACGCCAACAGTGCAACCATGTAACAGTGTTTGAAAGGGAACGCAGTATACTCTGAGTGACACTTTAAAGCAGAGGTCACCAACATGGTGCCCGTGGGCCCCAGGCAGCCCTCATCACCATGTGAGGTGCCCTCAGGAGTTCTAGTCACCAACTCACAAAGACAAATACATATGAGAGATAAAGTTAGTACTTAGTCAATTTAAACACTGCTGATCAAGTTTTAGTATTAAATTAAACATTTTTAAATGTTTATTTTCACTGAAACATTGTGACATGTTTTTAAGTGTTGCAGATCTGGTGTATAGTCAGTGGTATGTTATATATAATATGCCATATAAGATGTATATTTTAAAACGCAAGGTGGATTTTCTTTAAAATGTAATGAAAATGGAACAATTGCATAAATTAGGAAAAATCAAGTGTTTCATGTTGAAACCTCAACGTTTCCTACCTTTTCAAGTCGCTACTGTCTTACCCTCTAATTAAAGTGAAACTGTGAAAAAGTATGTATTTAAGAAGCGCTAACTGGTAGCCCTTCGGACTATACAGTACCTATGAAGTAGCTCATCATTTCAGAAAGGTTGGTGACCTCTGCTTTAAGGAGTAAACAGACAGTGTTGTTGTAATTAAATGTTGTTAAAACACTTGACATGTTGTCAATTTCTTGACACTGACACTGGTATAAATTATCAGTGTTTTATTTAAGTACATTCAACTCCATAACATGTTAGTCAGTAGGCCCTTATTTTGGGCAGCGCAGCCTGCAAAGGAGAGGCGGGGGAACCTTTGCGCTCAGGAATGCGTCTACTTTACTCAGCTGGATCAAACTCCCTCATTATTCAGAGTCATGTTTGGGTAAAATAAAACTGCCTGACATGAGAGGCAGAAAGGGAGCTGGCGGTGATCCCCAAGAAGGACTCATTCTGCATTCTCGCAAAGACAACCACAGTGCACCAGATCGGCACCGATCCGTCCATCATTTGGAACCAAGCTGTTCATCTAAGTCATATTAAAGCTAGGGTAGGCGATTTTCTCCAGATACACTTTTAAAGTTTTTGGTTGAAATTGTCTTTATGTCCTGACAGAAATTAAGATCTTATATTCTCTGAAAAAGGAACAAAGAAAATCCATCATCTGTAGCAGCTGTAAATCTGTAATAACTTTGATCAATGGAGAAAAAAAAACGAACGATTTTTTTTTTTCAACCAATCACGTCTCCCTGTCTCTATGCTCGTTTTCGACCCCTCACATGCACGAGCTCACACTGAAAGCTTGGTCATGTTTTTTAACATATATAATTGTAAAGTTTATTGTTTACTTACTGCTGAGACAACGAGGTTTCTACACAATACAAGCGATGAGCTGAGCTCCTCTTCTGCAGCAGCTGTGTGCTTGCATGTGAGTGAGACGGAGCACAGAGGGGAAGGGGGAGGGGGTAAAGGCGGAGCCATCGGGCAGGCTACATTCATAATAATGCTAGCTTTTGAAAATCGCCTACCCTACCTTTAAGTTAAAAATATATATCCTAACTGCTGCTTAATATGACCAAATCTTCACAAATGTGTGTTGTTTGTCTTTAACGTGTAATGTCACAGTCAGTTTTCACTAACAGGTTAATGACTCTCTCAGCTGGAAAACTGCTCTCCAAACCCAAACACCAGGGCATTGTCTTTTTTCATTACACCAGCACTTAATCACTCACACATTGCATTAAACCAAACCATGCCGTTACTGACCAACGGCAGCTTTATAATTTGTCACTAACTGGATCTAATTCACCTGCTGTGTAAAGGTTTGTTTAGCGCCTCCTGACAGCAGTTTGACAGACTTCACTTCTAAACACGATCCTGGAAAGATCCTCTGCGAGTGGCAGATAAGTTTAAAATACACACATGGTTTGTGTGTGTGTGTGTGTGTGTGTGTGTGTGTGTGTGTGTGTGTTTATATCGGCCTGTCAGTTTGATCTCCATAGTCTGTCTGACTGACGAGAGGTCCAACATGTGCTGCACCCCTCCGCAGGCTGTAAGCAGCAGAATTGGTGATTAGCATGCAGGCGTGGGCGATCAAAACGCAGGAGGGAATTACAGCCCTATAACGTGTTATTTGACGCATGTTCCTCTTGTGACTGGTGGGGATGGAGGAAAATTGAAAGCAAAGTTGTTTCCGTGCCTTGCAGAAGATTTAATAAGCTTGCACTGAGTGTTTGTCAGACATGCAGAGCGAAGCAGAAAGGCGCTACAGCATCAGGACATTGGTAGCAGTGACCATCATTTTAGTTTGACCTTAATTTCTCAAAACCTGGCCGTGTGCAATGTTCTTCAGCATAACAGCTCATGTTCACATCACACCAGCTCCTTGAAAACTTAAGCAGTAAAGTGCATTGCTCAAGGGCACCTTGACCCCATGCTATTAGGCAGGATGAGAGCATTTGACTAAATGGAGAAACCGCAGCTGTAGACAAGGGACATTATTGCAAATGACTCTGAGACACGTTAAAGACTTTAGTCTGTAATCTAAATGTCATCAATACTCAGCAAAGCAACAGTTTGTCCTCAGGCCACAAGCAATGTAATGTCTGGTTGGTCACATGATCCTCCTGTATGGAAGCTGCTGAATGGTGACACAACAAAGTGGATTTCACCATATACACACATTACAAACAAACCACTGCCAAGTGCTGCCGTACCCACTTTTCCAGATACTTGCAGCTATCTATTCTGGATCAATGATCCTGATCATGTACCATGAACATTCACACTTTAAAGGCTTGGAAGGAATTTCTATCCACATTAATAATAATAATAATAATAATAAAAATAATAATACAGTAAGGTAATTATACATAAATGTGCAATCCGAATCTGAGTCAACCCGACATAATTATGATCAGTCAATTAAGAACCAAGATATAGATTTTTTAAATGGATGAGAAATAGGGATTTTTGTATACTTGAAACTAATCCAGAATCAGTATATTGATCCGTATCCTCTCTAAAATTGAACAGATTTTCCATTTCGTTTAGCACTTTTAACGTAATCCTGCTAACAGTCAAACAAATAAATAAATAAATGAGCTCACAGAGATTGTGGGTTATAGCTCACATTGCCTCTGTGGAGTTTGCATGTTCTCCTTCCTCATGGATTTAGATCTAATCGTAGGATTTTTGTTCATAGCTAGGAGTTAAAGTTGGGGTACTCAATTTATTTTCTTTAACTAAAAAAAATAATTCTTATTAGCATCATTTAGTTTTTATCGTAAAAGTAATCATTTCTGAAAAAAATCGAACGTCTGCGTGCTGTCTGTGCCTTATATTTAAATATTTTAGTTAATAAAACACGAAGGAGCCTCCTCATTGGCTGCCGTGATAAATAATGAAGCGCGTGCACGGTGCAAACTTGTTTTCAGTCTTGGACTAACTTTTGACGCGGAAGTGGCTGTTTTACTTTAATTTAATGTTCCATTTTCCTATATTTTATGTGCATCCTTTTGCGTGGCGACGTGTTTTACCAATAGTGCATGTTCAGTCCTCGTGCGCGATCGTGAGAGGAGGAGACTGGGAGCGATTAACAGAGTGGGGGATATGATTTATTATTATTCAGCCATGCCCCTCTGTCATGGTTCAAGAATTAGGTAGTGCAGCTTTAATGAAATAATCACCTTTGCCTATTTTGATTTCTCACGGCACTTTTGTTTTGTTTTTTTAAAGGACCAAACTGGAAGGTCAATGTTGCTCAGCTTATTTTGGGCCTTATTACCTAAAACGACTGATGACCAGGAATGCTTTTTCATATTGAGTAATTACAAGTCAAAGTAACTGATAAACCGTGCACAAAAGATGCTTTTTATTTAGTTTTTTTGTGTTCAAGTAAACCAAAACAGGGAGCACGGTGGCTTAGTGGTTAGCACGTCCGCCTCACAGCAAGAGGGTCCTGGGTTCAAGCCCTGGGGTGGACACTTGGGTCCTTTCTGTGTGGAGTTTGCATGTTCTCCCCGTGCTGCGTGGGTTTCCTCCGGGTACTCCGGCTTCCTCCCACAATCCAAAAAACATGACTGTAAGGTTGATTGGAGTCTCTAAATTGCCCATAGGAGTGAATGAGTGAGTGAGTGGTTGTCTGTCTGTGTTGCCCTGTGATGGACTGGCGTCCTGTCCAGGGTGTACCCTCGCCCAGCGCCCTATGAGAGCCAGAGATTGGCACCGGCAGACCCCCGCGACCCTGATAAACAGGAATAAGCGGGTATGAAAATGGATGGATGGAAGTAAACCAAAACCTTTGTCTTTGAGTTGCACCAGAGTTTAAAGACATCCTCACATTGATCTAAATGAATCAAACAATCCAAACAATTTGTTCTAATGTGTTCTATGAAAAACTGACAGGGCTGTGTAAATGCACCTTTAGAAAACAACCTTTGTTTAAAAGAAATCTGATTAAAAAACAGGAAAAACAAGTATTCTGGATTGTGTTTCCCACGTTGGTGCAAATTGCTGTTGAATTTATCTCCTAATTACATTCTGTGAAAAATATTGAGCTATTACCTGCTCAATTAACGGCTATATTATATTTAACAGCTAGTCAGGTTGCATTTTTTGTTGCGATACCGAGGTGTTGAAGCGGTAATGCACAGCGGAATGTAGGTGTTAGAGACGGCTGTCTGCTGTGAGAAAAACAACATTAAAATAAAAGTGAGGTAAATGGAAAAAAAAAGTGTGTTTGGAAAAAAAACACAAATTACGAGGCGCTATTAGAGACTTCGGGATAACAATCAAAACCCTTAATTAGGCGCGAGCAGTCGAGTAATTTCCTGCTGTTACATTTAACTGTGTTGATAACAGCAGACAAGCACACGTAAAACATGAGCTCCAGTCACTTCTCATTCTCTCTCTTTTTTTCTTTTAGCTTGCTAGAAACAAGAGGACAGTGAAGATAAAGCGGGCACACTTGATGGTACAGAAAAAGCCATTAACTTCAGGGGTCTTTGTTCTTCTTTCCCTCTTGCTGGGATGATATTCATGTATGCAGAGGAATGTCTCCTTTCTCTTCACTGCTTGATCTTGGCCCTGCCTCGTGGGCTCAAAGTGTGCAGCCTACCTCCAACCCTGCTGTTATCAATTCACTGTGACACATCAGGTACATCGCGCCTTACACAGGAGCAAGTGCAGCCTGAGACGGGGGATGGGGGGGTAGGGGAGTAGATACATTGTGAGTTTTAGAGGAAGCAATTTTACCAAACAATAAAAGAAGCAATGCAAGCTCGTAATCACAATGGCATTGACATAAAAATAAATAGCTGGGAATGCTTGTAAATCTAAATATTTCCACATATACAGCAGTAAATCCAGCCTAAATGGGTTTTCTGCCCAATTTCTACTTGTTTAATTATCTGTGAGCTGTAATAGATTTATACACATGACATTTTCTGCATGCCATTTAAACACAGGAGAGGGTTTAAATGGCACGGGAGAGTAATAACGCACAGCAAAAGCTATTTTTTACAGAAAACATTTCAATTAATGGCATCCCAATTCATCAACTCAACCACTGTGTCCATGTGAGTGTGCTCTGATGAGCAAAAAAATTCATCTTCATTATGTCCAGACAATATACAATATTCATCGAGGGGCCTTTTTTTCATTTTTAAGTTAATTTAGTAGAAAATGTGTTGCTAACAGTTCGAGCCATTTCAGTGATATTCTTCCTTAATGGAACGTAATTATCTGTGAATAACTGGTGGAGCCACTACAACAGCAGGAGGAGGAAGAAAGAGAAGCAAAATGAAGCTTGAAAAATTAAAAAACAATACATAATTTTTTTTTCTTCTTATTTACTTGAGGGTAGAATAACAAATGAGACATGCAGAAAGTTAATAATCTTATCGTCTTTCATTTCCTGCTCACAAAAAACTCATTTGAGAAAGTAATCCTCTCAGGATATTGTGACTTGAGGTATACTGATGCGAACTTAATCATGATAGAAAAGAAAGCAGTTAAGTGGAAGCCTCTAAAATAATGCAATAGTGGTAATGCTGATAAAACGAGAGAAGCAGACGCTGATGTGTGCTCTGCACAGTCATAAACAAACTTTATTGGTTTGTCCTTTTGAATGATCAACATCTTCAGCTTCCTGTAGGAGACCAACATCAGTGGACTTCCATTCAGCTGCTGTGAAGGGACTTTTTGATTTCCAATTACATTAGGGAGACTGTGATTACACTGTACAGGCCAATGAAATTTCATTATCGCTTCAATTGGGACTTACAAGATGGAGATGGGCCGACAGGTCTCATTAAGCATAGTCTGGCTTTCTGATCCTGGAGCGAATGGCTGAACGTTTTATTCCATCGTTGAGGAAAACAATGGCCCCTTAGAGTGGGAAACGACAGTTAAAGCTCAACGCAGTCCCGTGAAAGAAATAACCTCTGGACTTTACAATCGAATGCCTCGTCTTAATGGAGGAGAAGAGGCGAGGGCGAGAAAGAGCTGCACATCCACAGACGGGCAGACGTGACGAGTTTTCCAGAGTGCCATTGGTCCTGTCCCTCTGTGTGTGTGTGTGTGTGTGTGTGTGTGTGTGTGTGTGTGTGTGTGTGTGTGTGTGTGTGTGTGTGTGTGTGTGTGTGTGTGTGTGTGTGTGTGTGTGTGTGTGTGCGTGTGTGTGTGTGTGTCTACAGTAGGAGTGTGATGATATCTCGATATGGCGATATATTGCAATATTTTTTCGCATCGATCGTTTATCGATATGCTCGCGCTATCGTTTTTTTATTTTTTTTAAACCTTTTCTGTTTTTTCACTAAAATGTGCAGGTAAATCCTCACAGAAATGTTATCACTGTTTGTTGAAGGAACCAATATACTGTTTACTGGAATAATGCACTATACTGGTGACACTGGTAAGAAAGACCCTATTTTTTGTTTATACTTATTCGTCAGTGCATACGGAAAGTATTCACAGCGCTTCACTTTCCCACATTTCATCATGTTACAGCCTTATTCCAAAAGGGATTCAATTCATTTTTTTCCTCAAAATTCTACACACAATACCCCATAATGACAACATGAAAACATTTTTTTTTTAAATGTTTGCAAATTTATTAGAAATAAAGAATGAAAATATAACATGTACATAAGTATTCACAGCCGTTGCTCAGTACTTTGTTGTGGCACCTTTGGCAGCAATTAGGGCCTCAAGTCTTTTGGAATATGAAGCCACAAGCTTGGCACATCTGTGGCCCATTCCTCTTTACAGAACCTCTCGAGCTCCATCAGGTTGGATGGGGAGCGTCGGTGCACAGCCATGTTCAGATCCCTCCAGAAATGTTCAATGGGATTCAAGTCTGGGCTCTGGCTGGGCCACTCTAGGACATTCACAGAGTTGTCCTGAAGCCACTCCTTCAATATCTTGGCTGTGTGCTTAGGGTCGTTGTCCTGTTGAAAGATAAACCATCGCCCCAGTTTGCGGTCAAGAGTACTCTGGACCAGGTTTCTATACATTACTGCATTCATTTTTCCCTCATTCTTAACTAGTACATCCCCACAGCATGATGCTGCCACCACCATGCTTCACTGTAGGGATGGTATTGGCCAGGTGATGAGCGGTGCCTGGTGTCCTCCAAACATAACGCTTGGCATTCACGCCAAAGAGTTCAATCTTTGTCTCATCAGACCAGAGAATTTTGTTTCTCATGGTCTGAGAGTCTTGCAGGTGCCTTTTGGCAAACTCCAGGCGGGCTGCCATGTGCCTTTTACTAAGAAGTGGCTTCCGTCTGGCCACTCTACCATCATCCGCATTGTTATTTTTTTGCCATCAGCAGACCATAAGGAACGCTTCCCACTACATTTCAGAGCCACCAGACAAGATTCCACATCAACTCTCAAACACGCAGCAGCCATAAGTTATCAGCGAGGATCTAATCTGCCAGCTAGCTTTTCTCTAAACTGCTTTCTTTCAGCTCCATTTCCTTTCCCTGCTTGTCATGTATCTTTGTCACAGAAGAGGAATGCTGATTATCCATCCATTCGCGCTGCTAATACAGAAATGCTGCTCCCCCCACCAACCTCTACGCACAACCATCTAAATTATTGTGTTGAATTATACATCCATTCCCTGATTGATCTTCAGCTGGAAGTGACTGGTATATAGAGTGCCATTTGCAGAAGCATGTGTATAGTCTCATGAATGTCTGAAGAAGCCGTGTGTACAGAGTGAATAGAAGATGGAGATGTGATGGAGAGAGAAAAACTGTGGGGGTGAGATGAATCACCTGACAAGTGGATGAAGTGTCCATTTGTATCTAAGGGACAGGCTGCAGATAGGATGTGACATTCAGGAGCACTTAGGAACACAGAGAGAAACTTGCTGTGATACACACACAGACACAAATACAAAATTATATACATTAATGGGGGAATTCCTGTTACGCACTGAGAAATGATTGAAAACTCAATTGATGTTGGTTCTAAAACTCAGGTGGATTATAATATGTTGAGTAAATTATACAATGGGTTGAAATGCTGACTATGTTAAGCTAACGTACTCCAAATAGCTATAAGTAAATAGTAATCACAATACACAGACCAAACTAAAGAAGTACATCACAGAACATTGTTGATATGTAACAAGGTCCAGAGCGATGCAGTTTATATTTGACCAAACCAAAGACCAACCTTTTAGGAATCCAATGAATAATTGATCCAATATATTTCAGTCAGAACAAATTGACAAGCCAATTTTAGTTATTAAAGCCATTTAAGAACAGATTTGTTTTATGCATTGATGCTTAATACTGTGTTGGAGACGTTGTGTAGATTCAGGCTTAAAACTGTTCAACATTGCTCTATTTAAGCTCATATGACAATCACAGGGACGGCAACGGCAACATTTATTTTCAGCTGAAATGTTTTTGAGATTGCATTGAGGGTGAAGCTGAAAGCTTTTTAGTCATTTACAAACGAAATACATAGACTTTAAATCAGCCATAATATTTAATGAAACTCCAACTGATTCAAAAATGATACCAGGCCACTTCAATGTTATGCAATTATTCTCAGAATGTTCACTCTTCAGTTCAATTGCTGTCTAGCAATAGGTTATTAATATTTACACTATTTACAGTTCACGATTTGTATTTCTACTAGTTTGAATGCTTCTTCCTCTTTACACCAAGTTGTTTAACTTCTGCATGGCCTTCTCTTTAATATCTTTTTGTGTGCTTTTCTCTCTCCATAACAATGTCTGTAGCTTTAGCACTTGAGGTTTTTTCACTTTCGATGAATTATTTAACAATGCAACACATCCACTGGAACCATAGTTAATCAAGTCATTGCAATAAAGACTTAAAGCTCTTCCAGCCATGTCCAATTTCTTCAGAAATTATTAAAGTTTTTACCTTTACTGGGCAAACCTAACATGTTTTTTTTACCATTTCTAGCACTAAAACCCACAGATTTCTGCTGAAAACGATCCAGAAAGTCAACCATGCCATCATGAATTTAAGTAAAATACTATGAGCATTCTCATTGGTCGAAATGGTTTCATCACCGATCTTTTAACAAACCTGCTAAGCCACCTGTTGTTTACACAAAAGATGATGCGAGATTGCTTTGGCACAAAAAATTTTAATTACACGATTCACAGAAATGATCGATTTGAAATCAAATCTGATTTCCACGGATCAGCAGAAGACTGCCATCTATGCAATAGACTCCACCCTTCAGTCACTTTGAATTTTGTTTTTATAAGTTTGCTTATCTGATTTCTTTTGCCTTTTATGTCTCACAAAATGTACTAGAGAGTGTGTGTGAAGTGTCCTGTCAATCATTTTATTCACTTCAGAAACTCTGGGTAACAACCAAACAGCAACCAATCAATAGCAAGAAAATGGTTAAAAAAGGCCGCTTTTCCAAATTTGTAGAGAGTTTTATATGGATGTAAAGTCAAAGTAATGTTTGTCTTTTCTCTGCCAAAGCAAAGCTTATTCTTGGTTGTGACTCTGTGCCAGGCAAGTATTCACTGAACATAGTAAAATGAGATGCAGCCCATTCATTCAGCAATATTCAATCCAGGAAAGCTACAATGAATATGGCAGAAATGCACAAAATTAGAATCTTAAAAGATGAAAGTCATTTATGTGTTTAAAAAGATGTTCAATCAGGATGTGAAGTCAGCTGCATTTAGCATTTATCTAACTCTACCCATTAAAAGCATATTAGAAAAAATTGTAAACCAAATAAAATAATCAACTGTTGTCTGTTGACCATCAACTTAATCAGATAAAAGTCTGTAACCAAATGAAAGCTGGATGTACTTGACAATGTAAAGTTCTTTAGTCCATTTACCCTCAATTGCAGTTGCAATTTATTATTAAAAGAATCACCCCTATCTAGAAATTGTTTTATGTTCCCACAGGATAATGTCTTTGAAATTGGCAAAATCGTGGTTATTTTGCATAGTCTTTGAGATGCAGTTCCAAGAGGAGGTTTTGTATCTCTTGCCAAACATCTAGACCAGTAATTGAATCTTCAGAGTCATGAGAAAGACAATTTGGCATCTGCACTACGTAGATTGAGCACACTGACAATCTTTTCTACAGATTTGATTCATTAGACAGTGCTGCGTGCCTGTCCCAGCAGGCCACGCCCTTTTCCCCACCCAGCTGAAGTAGGTGCAGCTGACGTTCCACTGATCAGCTATTCTTTAAAGCTGCAATATGTTATTTGATCAAAAATCCATAATCATCTTTGAGCATATTCTAATCCAAAATGTTCTGAGTGGACAGTGAATCTCTGCTCCTTCTCCTGGCCCTGTCAATGGGTTTTAGAAATACAGGAGCGTGACGCTAGATCTCAGCCAACCAGAGATCTTCTAACAACAGAGCGATCCCATGAGCTGTTTTAAGCATTACTATTGGCTGCTTCAGCTGCTCGTCTAAGCCCGTTCATGATCTGAGAGTAGGGAAAGTAAATATTCCAGCAGAAGCCTCTTGGTTTTTGGCAAGGCGGTTACACGGCAAAGCAAGAGGAAAAAGGAAAACCGAGGTGGAGAAGCCACAGTCTAAAGGCACAAACATTTTCAGGAGTCCTCGGAGATCCATCTGACTGTGTATGTGCGGCGGACTGCAAGCGGTCCGCTTTCAGTCAGCACGCAGTCCGCCCCACATAGTCAGTCAGAGAGAGAGAACAGATGGGATAAATCGCTTGTAAACCTAAGAGAAACCTTATCTATGGTGAAAGGAACAGATGCAATTCATCTGCAGTGTGGATGTCTGTCTGTCTGCTCTGATCAGCTGGGCTCGGCAGCAGCTTAGCTGCCTGTGTGTTGAGCAGCTGTTACTGTGAGCCTCTTGCGTCCTCACAGCAGCAAGTGATATGTGCTTTCATATCTCTGAACATTTCCAATAACACAAAATAAAGTCCCAACATTTGTTACTAGTCTCTATGGAGAAAAAAGTCACAAAGAGTTCCACAGTATTAACAAGAAGACCGGTGAGTTTCAGACAGGAGGGGAGGGACTAGCGTGCCGTGTAGTGTCTCACGTTTCTACAAACTGCAGCTTCATACTGCCTATACTATGAAGCAAGATAATTATATCCTAGATTTATATCCGTTAGTGGGCTTCACCAAACCAAACATTCACCATCAGATAGAAGCTGTGCTGCGAATCTCGATTTCAGCCTGGCTACGTGCGCACCCTTGTGACAGATGTGGAGATTACGGCGTCAGACCAATCACAATCACAGAGAAAATGTAGAGCAATTTATGTCACAACTGAGGAATCCCGACCAGGTTAGCTATTCAGACTAAGTTACCATGGCGATTTCGCTCCGTAAGACTTTAGCCAGCTTCGTAGGACATCACACACTGATTAAATCCCGGAAGTTAGCTCGAAAAGAGGAAATCTAGCTTCTAGGCCCTAAAAGACAACTGGAATCCACAGTCAGTAGTGGCTTGGGAGGTTTTGTTGTAAGCCTTGCTTTTTTGGTTAAACAATTAATTAGTGCTTGGTTTGATGGAGTCTTTATCTTTTTATTGTTACTTTCCGGATGGTGATGTCTAGGAGCATGGAAAAAGAAAACCAAAGATAAGACAACGAAACAGATATAATGCAGAAATAAGGTTGCGTTTATTGACAAAAAATAAAGACTATCAAACCAAGCACTAACTAATTGTTTAAGCAAAAAATCAAGGCATACAACAAACCTTCTCAAATAGTCAGTCAAATCAATAAATCATGAGTTCCAACTTAAACCAAACAAATGATGATGAACAAAAGTTCCTCTCACAGGAGTATCACAAGCACACAAGCTCAGTCAGGCTGACCAGACAGACCACGAGTGCTCCCAAGCCACTGCTGACTGTGGATTCCAGTTGGCATTTAAAGAACAGCTGATGCACCTGCTACAGCTGGATGGGGAAAAGGGCGTGTCCTTGCTGGAACAGGAGAATGACAGACACACAGCAGAGCACGTAACAGACGGTGACAATTTCAAAATCACTTCACTGTGTCCAATGGCATTCAAACAAACTATGTAAGTTTTGTTTAATCAAAACTGCTGGAGGCGATAATTTTTTTAGTAGATGAAGATATAGGGGCGGATTCGATAAAGGTTTAGGGGTATTAAAACGTGTGCAAACATCACTCCATGCGCTAAAAAGGAGTAAAAACTCCAAAGAATCAGCGCAACAGAATACACCCTCAATCTATTTAGCAGGTTTTCCTCTGATGATCTCATAAGGAGTGCAAAAACATTGGAGGGGAGCATGCAAATAAATGTATACAGTGGGCGCAATGCAATTAATCAAATGTGGAACTGTTTGCAGTGATTGATTTAGCACCGGAAAATAGTACGACTAACAAGCAAGTGCAAACACACGCAGATATCCGCTGCAGTAAATGTTGACACAAATCACAGTGGAAATGTAAAAAAAAAAAGCTCCAGTGAACCTTTCTAGTATAAGAAAGTAATTCAAATAAAACAATAATCAATATTAACAGCCACTGAATGACAAAATAAAGTGTGAGTAAAGTGTGTGTGAGGGAGAGAAAAAGCCCACGGTGGTGCGTGTGTGGAGCCTGGTGTGTGAGTGACAGAGAGGATGCTGTGCACAGAGCTGCATAGATGTCGCCCAATAACGCACCGCTCCAGTGATGTTTTAAACATCAAACTCTCGTGTCGCGTTGATGGAAGGAGCATCAAACCAGATTCAGCTGATCAGCTGATATTCACAAATGAGTCTACTCAGGAGCTCAGACCTGCTGGATAATGCTCAGCAGATCATCTTCAAATGGTGCAGACTGATTGTGTTGCTGCATTAACTCAGATCAATGGCAGATCAATAGGATGGTTTCTGTCCAAATCTGCATGTTTTTCATGGACTGATCAGAGCAAAGTTACAGGTCCTGATGGAGCAGCCACATTAAATTAGGGGGAAAAAAATATCATTAGGTTTTAAATTTGTTTTTTGTTTTTTAGTTTTCTACATTATTAAATGCTTGTGCAGCAGACAGAGAAGTCAATCTGCCTCCGATTTAACTTCCTCAAATGTCATTGTGTGCGTCTATGCACTCACGTCTCCACATTAAACGAGCAAAACGCTAATTTAATTAGGGCGGTCTGCACAACTTCTGCACAAGCGCTAATTATTGCAGTGAATTTCTCGCAGCAGGTGAGGAAACTGCTTCACCAAAGGATTTACGAAGGCAACTGGTTTACCACCCTTTATTTCAGATCTTAGTGAATCCGCTCCATAGTATAGGCCTCATAGATCAATAAATCTAAGACCATTTGCTCAAAAAAAGATGCAAAAGGTTAAAAAAGTTTGTTTTGATCCCAGCTGTAAACCCTCTCATTGACATTGTCAGAAAAATGTTGTGCAATGCATTGTGGGATGTGGAGTCCCGTAGACAGATGCATAGAAGTGTTTTTACTTGTACTGTAATTTCTTGTGTTTGCCCCAAAAAACTCTGCCAGAGTGAAAGTTGTGGCAAATCAATGGCTGGAGTGGAGTGAGGTGATATCACAGGGAATACTGGGAACAAACTACAAGAAAAATGGTGTCAAGCTAATCACTATCCTCCTTGTCTGGCAAAGAAAATTGCAATTTCAATTTCAACCTGATACATCTTTTATCGACCAAATGATCTTCGACTTATTGATCTATGAGGCCCACTAACGTACACTATACACTAAAAACCCAATGTGTATATACTGTCTACTAAATACTATACTACTATTCTCTAAGTATGATTAGTATGGTGACCGCTCATACTGAAGTGTACTTCCAAGTTTCCCAAGATGCATTTGAAACCTACAATGACAGAAACCTGAAGGCTAAATATCTCAGTAGATTCGCAACCTTTGAAAATTCTGAAAGCATTTTAAGCGAGAAATTGACAAAGTAGAATATCAACATGTAATTATTTAATCCATAAAACTTGCATATACACATTTAATTCCAACATTTCAGAGATTCCATATTGCCTACCATTATGCTACTGACCAAACTTATGGGTTAACTTAAAAACCGGAGCCTTATTTACAAAAACTACTGGAAGACAAGAAGAGATGCTTTTGTTTTAAAACGGGGTTGTTTGATTTTTAGTACCAGCAAAATCCACCATCACGGCTGTGATCACTCGCAATGCTTCATGGGCACCATGGGGCAATTGAGTATGATTAGTGTGCCCACTGGGAAGCCTGGGATAATATTGGAAGAACGCGATCCTTAAGCCTCACTGTATTTTATGCAATGTGGATTTAAGCAGGTATACATTAATTTTATTTTAAACAAACACTCTTATGACTTGGTTAAGCTTAAAAAATCTTTGAGAACATATTGATGTCTCTCACCGAGGCTGTTTTGCCCTCAAGTGACTTTACCTCAACAGCGAAGGTCACTCAAAGTGCAAACTGTCAACTACCTTGGTGGGAATGGCTTTTTCAGGCACATTGGCTTCTCATGGCACACTTACCAGTTTCACACAGACACAACTAACTCCCTTTTCATCATAGCTCATCCACTGGTTCTTTTCTTGAGCGACCCACGCACGACGTTCCCGACTGCAGAGCAATGCTTTAATGTGATGAAGAGACTTTAGTGTCAAGTTAATTAAAACCCGTTGGGAATGTCTCACACTGAGACACTCGCCCACATACGCTGACAGCGCTGGTCCATGCAAGAAACGGGCCTCGTGGGACGAGAGAATACAGAGGCACATACAGACTCAAATTTACAAGGAATTTCAGTTTGTAGTGAATGCTGTTGAAGAATCTCTTGGCTTCTAAATTCTAAAGAAATAAACCAAGATCCGAAGGCCTTATCGGAACTGGTGAAATACACCATTTTTCAACACACTCCTTTTAAATGTTGATTGTTGATTGAACATTCAACAGACTTTTCCACCCCTTTTCACAGACAGTGAACACTTTCTGGGACAACTAAATAATCAGGTCAGTTTTGTTTGAGACTTCGAACTTTGTGTTTAAAACACAGGAAATCTTCTACAAGATAAGACCATGCACCGTGAGAGGAATGCACAACATTGGAAGAAGACTTCCTTGGTTTTGTAAGAAATATCAGCATATTCAATTTGAATGCATGCACACTCGTCAAGTGACACTATTCCTGGAAATAATGAGCACAAATGAGGATCTGAAGGGCCTGAAAATTGATGCAGAGGTTTCTTTCTGTTGGACAACTCTGTATTTATTTGCTTCGGGGAGTTTTGTTATATTTATATCAAATGCACGTTCAAGTTGGACGGAGCCCCATCGGGAGAATACAGGAGGGGACTTGCTAGCACAAATCATGCTAGCTTTTCAAAAAATGCAGACTGTAACTTTAAGTCTGAAAAAGTATAAACTCTAAACTATGTTTTCTAGTAAATACGTCATGAACAATGGGTATTTTATGTACTCAGCAAAGAAATAACTGTTATTCTTTTTTTTTTTTTTTTTTTTTTTTAACTGTAACTGTTATTCTGTTTCTGAGAAGGAATAATATTTTGCTGCCTTTTTGTTCAACCAATTAGGTTTGTAATTTCCAACAAAACTCTCAGCCAATCAGAAGAGGTTATCCTGTTTCTTTAAAATCCTTACTGGTAAATTCTGACCCCATTCAGAGACTAAGCCGCGTTGCTGTCTCTGAGGTTATGTCCCACCATGTGTTTGTAAAGTACTGCTCAGAAGCCTTATTTCCATTTTGTTTGAACATCTTTTGGCTTGTTCCAGCTATTTTTTCTTACAACCGGTAACTTTTTAGGCAACTAACAACTTGTGCGAGGTCCAACAAACCACCGCTAGGAATTATACAATTATATCCCCAGAAACAAAAAACCTGTGACCCAAACTACAGCCCCTAACTGAATAAATAAACCAAACACATGATCCAAAGAACTCCAACACAAAACATCCCTAAAGCAACATTAAATTTAAATCAAAAGACACAAAATCCAACCCACATGACAGATCAGTGATTTGAAAGATGAAACGTTTCTAAATGATACAAAAAAAGGAAATCAAAATCCTCTCCTGAGAGATGTCACAAAAATTTTACCGGAGCCGAACATAAATCATTTTGCAAACGAATCCCAGGAAAAAAAACCTATGTAGGAATAATTCATAGTCTTGTGAATATAAAGTGCCTGAGGTGCTGCCAACATGCCAAAAACATCAGTGGGTCCCAGAACAGCTGGAAGAAGACACAATCCACCTCTCTAGTTTCACATCAGCAGCAGTTCAGGAAGAGGAAATAGAAGCATGCTGGGATGATCCCAGAGGAGAGCCATCTTTATGAAGCCCTCAGGTAGCATGGCACAGACACACACCGACTCATGTGGATGAAACTCACACAGGGGTTAAAGAACACAGAGAAAAGACTCCATTTCATGGTCTGCCTAAAGAAAAATACCTTCATCTAAAAAGAGCAAAACAGGAAATCAGGCAGACATGTAAGACCCAGTATATCACATCCAAAGAAACAAAGTAAACAAAAAAGACACGTCAACAAAATGTACGATGTCTATTTTACTCAGCCTTCATTCAGTGTGTGATTATGGACACTGATAATAGTAATTAGGGATGCACCAAAATGAAAATGTGTGGCCGAAGCCGAATAAAATATTAACGCTTGCCCGAATACCGAACAATACCGAATAATACCGAATAATACCGAATATCGAATGTGGTTGTTAAGTTTTTCACTGTTTTTTTTAATAGTGCATAAATAGCCTAGAATACATTTTTAGACATGTTTTTTAAAGAAAGTAAATGTTTATTGAAAGTATGACATTTTTTAGATATTCCAGTATTGCTTTTCAAAAAAAGCACAACAAAGTTTTTCATTTATATTAGCCCTTCAAACAAAACAAAACATGCATTCCAAAAAAAAAATTAAGTGCATTAAAGGGGAGGTATGATGAAAAAAATCACTTCATAATGGATTTGCTACAGTGATATACATTGCTTTCGCCAAAGTTGAAAAATTTCCATTTCCTCCCTCCCGTGTTATTCCACATTTTGTAAAAAGTCAGCTTTAAATGGGTATTAACACGCCTCCTAGAATGTGAGCTCCTCCCTCTCCTCTGCTGTTTAATATAGAATATTTATTATACTTTATTGCCATATATTAGAGATGTAACGATTCACTCAACTCCCAATACGATTTGATTCACGATACTTGGTTCACGATACGATTCTCTCACAATTTATTTTACAAATGGGACTGTAGTCAAATGACTGAAAAATATTCCTTTATTTTTTTGGGGGAAAAAACTCAAAAATACTGTATTATTTTCCTTTTATTTTTAATTGTCAAAAGAATCCCTTGATAAACTATTCAAAACAATGCAATTTAACTAAAAATAAATCTTGAATGAAATAAATAAAGGAATAATACAAATGAAGAAGAAGCTTATTAATTTAAATTCTGGTTCTATAGTAAACAATGCAAAACTGCATTATAGTTCTTTTTCTTTTTAAAAGTGCAACTGAAAATGTATTTTGTGCCTTAACAATTGGACTTTAAAAAAAAAAAAACCGTCATTGCTGTACTTAACTGGTGACTTAACTGAGTTTTGTATGAAGTAAAGATTGACAATGGATCGAGATATATTTGCTAAATGTTTTAATGTTTTAGTGACAATTAAGTTTGATCAAAACAGCCTGGATACAGCCTGTATCCATACTGTTTTGATCTCCGCTCTGTCTGTCCGTCCTCCTTACGGAAGCGTTTCCATCAGCCAGAGCAACCTAACGTGGTGATTTAACAACTTTATGCTGTTTATCTTTCTATTACAAACTGGCTGACTTTTACTTCATCCACGCTGCTGCTGCAGCGCGCTCTCTCTCTCTCTCTCTCTGACAACATTTCTCTGCATTGTTGCTATGATGAGGCAGTGTGCATAATGACAAAATGAGTGATCAGAATTATTCAGTATGAGCAACAATGATTTAATGTTAACAATTTAATTGTTCAACCTGGTCTAATGTGGCGAAGCTCAATTTTGTAGTGGCATGAAGCTTATAAAATTGGGATAAATACACAATTGTTTAAACCCCACAGTTCAAAGCGTGAGAAAAAAAGTAGTGGCTTATAGTCCGGAAATTACGGTACTTTTTTTTAGGAAAAAAATCAAAACAAGGAGCATTACAATAGGGTCCTACACACCGTTGTGCTCGGACCCTAATAAAATTGTTTGTTCCTCTCTAATCAACTTTCTCTGCAACCTTAAAGGTGCAGTCCGCAACTCTCAGATCCCTCTCTCCCCCTCCCTCCCCGCTGCTCTCTTGCCCTGCCTCCAAACTTTCCAAAGTCCCTCTCTCAGAGGAGATAACATGCTAACGTTAGTCCAGAAACATCACAGTAATATAACATGCTCTGTTAAAAGCATATTACTGCAGCGCATCTCTCTCTCTATGTGCACACACCTCAGCAGCAACAACATCTCAGTGTCACTTACAGCAGCCATACGGAGGTTGCTGTGCACAAATGAACAACACATGCACCACAGAGTTCTAGTGTAACAATTACAAATCAAACATAATGTAAATCAAGCAGCAGTAATTACCTTTCAAGCAGAAAAGTCACCAATTCCATCTTCTACTCCTCCAGACTATACACTGTAAAAAAGATGGCATTCTAGCTCTGGGAAAGGGGCGGGGTCTGTGAGCAGCAGCTGTCAGACTGTCCATCAAACACAATCCTGGCTCTGATTGGTTCTTTTTGCTCGGTCGCAGTGCATTCTGGCAATCTGCCGAAGGCTGCAGGAGCAGCAGGGGGGGGGGCTCAATGAGCCTGTTTTTTATCACACAAACTACTAGTTTAATGTAAAGCTGTCCTTTTATAAGAGTTACAAACTGCACCTTTAATGGGTTGATCTACATTAATCTATCATGCTTTTGAGTATCCATCCTCCCGCCCACAAACACAGGCCAATAACATTGCTCAAGTTCTATTGCCAACATTGTGCAAATCAGAGCAGCACAATTTTATATTATACCTATGTGTGTGTGTGTGTGTGTGTGTGTTCCTTCATATCTTCCTATCAGAGTCATTGTCTACCTCCAAGGCAAAGCATCTGAAAGGAGCAGGAGCAGCGGCCTTTCCTCCCCTCCGTCTGACAGATCTTGAATAAATGGCAGGCGAGGGAATGCATTATTTGGAAGCATAAGAATGTTTTTTTTTTTTTCCAACAAACCTCACTGATTAAAAAGTTTTTCCCACCGCCTGCTCTCCCTCTCGTTTATAATAGATCACAAAAGCAGATCAGAGCAGATTGGAGGATCAAATAGCTAGTTTGAAATGTATGGGATCCCTCACGGCACGGTTTAATGATCACATCCTCACACTCAGGTCAGAGGTTTGGATCACAGAATGCTGCTGCTGCTCCTGTTCGTGTTGAGAGTTGGGTGAGTAGTAGAGAGAGGAACCCCAGGCAAAGTTTCTTCTTTCCCTTCCCTGTCAGTGCTTCTTGTAATTGAGTTATCGTGCAACTGATACTTTTGTGTCCTTCTACAGCAGAAACGGGCAACTGTTATCACAACGGGGGCCGCAAAAGTGTAGCTGTCCAATCCAAGGGCCAAATTAACAAAATTCATACCAGAATTTAGAATAATGACCAATCTGAGCATTATTACAGGACAAAAAGAGTTATTGCAGTCATTTTGCATAGCCAATTTAACCAATTTTCATTGAGTGTATTTTTGTCATGTGTGTTTCAGTTATTATTTTTCAGAATCAGAATCAAAATCAGAAATGTTTTTAATGGCCATGTACAGTTTTAAGGACAGTACAAGGAATTTGTCTTGGTAGTTGGTGCACAAAACAAACAACAAATAAATAAAAGAACAACCCAGCAACAATAATAATAATAATAATAATGATAAATATAAAGGATGAGGGATAAATAAAGGATAGATAGAGAATAAAGGATAAATAGGATAAATATAAATATATATATATATATATATATACAGTGCAGCAGATAATGTCATCATGGAGGTGGTGATCGGGTGGGGGGGGGGTTCAGTGGGTGACTTGGGGTGTGTTCATGTGGATGGTGGCAGAGGGAAAGAAGCTGTTTTTGTGTCTGGAGGTTCTGGTCCTGATGGACCGAAACCTTCTTCCAGAGGGGAGAGATTGTTTTTGCTATAATTTTTGTGTATTTTTCTGTCATTTTCTAAATTCTTGTTGATTTCTGCGTTTGTCACTTTCAGTATTTTTTTTTTTTTGGTTTTGTGTATTTTTCTGTCTTTTTGTGTAACTTTGTTGGCATTTTGTTTGTCTCTGGAGTCATATTGGAGTTCATGTTTTGTTGTTTTCTGTGTTTAAGAGGTTGTTTTGTGTGCTTTTGTGTGTTTTGGACTCTTTTTGTGTAGATTTGGAATGTTTTTGTATGTTTTTAGATTTATTTTCATATTCATATCCCTTCCAGTTTCAAGAATTGCAATTTTTGGTGATTTGTTTTGGGGGCTGCAGAAAATGAGACAAAGGGCCACACGTGGGCCCCTGTTCCGCCAGTTTAGTTTACTAAAGAATTTGTAGGTTTTTTTTTCCTGGATGATCAATTTAAAAGAAAAAACAAAAGTTTGTATTACCTTGGTGGTAATTGAAGTAACTCGAGGGTCACAGGTTTGAATCCAACCTGGGCTATCACTGTGGGATGTGGAGCAAGTCCCTTAACCCTAAATGCTTGCGTTGTATGTCCTTTTGGATAAAAGCGTCTGCTAAATGTAATTGTGATCTTGTAACTGTTTTGAATCACACAGTGTGTGACATCCAAACAATCCTCCTCGTTCACAGGGAGCTGGAGCCTTGCCCAGGCTGGAGGTAAATTACACTCTGGACAGATCGCCAACACACAGATAACCACCACAGCAGACTTAGTGCATTAAAAGCTCTATTTCACAAGATCTGGTTGATCATTTTACATTAAAAAAACAACACTGCAGGACAAATGTGAGATAAGAAAATAGGCGAGTGTGAAGAAACAACCGGGAGGTGGGGGGGATGAGCACCTTTACAGACAATACCATCATAGGGCCTGTGGTTTTCCATTTCAAAATTTCCATATCATGTTAAATTTTACCATTTCATCATCTTTCACTGTTTAGATGACTTTGCACCAGTCATAATAATCTGAACTGAACTGCTTGTTCCTACAATTAAAAACATTAAAAACACTTGAGATGAAGCTCTGCATTCATTTTCAGTCACATGGTAACAGGATCACTACAGCCATCACGGTTAGACTAGCGGAATTTTCATAGGAATTTGACATTTTTGTCCGTTTGTCACACTTTCCAACCCTGACTCTTTATTCAACTGTTTTCCAGTGAAAAAGTAAATGTGTGATGTTGTATCGAAACATGCATTTGAGGCATTTCCGTGTCATGTTGGGTTAAATAAAGAGAGAGAGAAAAAAAAAAAGAAACAGATCAGATTGCTTTTTTCATGTTAGACTGATTTTTTTCATTTCAGAACGTGAATTTGATTTTTTTGGGATTTGAGCTGTGATCACTATGGGTGATTGTCTGATCTGAGGGCCACAATATCAGAATATCATCTCAGAAATTCGAAAATATTACCAATCTAAAGATTAAAATGGGTGTTTTGGATATTTTTGTTGTTGTTTTGGATATTTTCTCTCATTTTGTGTGTTTGTTTTGTGTGTTAGTGGAGTCATGTGCATTTTGGGTCAATTTCTGTGTTTTTGGAGTACATGTGTATTTTTGTGGCACTTTTGTGCAATGTTTTGTAATTTTGAATGCTGTTTCAAGAGTAATTTCGTGAATTTTATTTAGGGGCTGCACAAAATTGATCCGAGGGCTGCCAGTTGCCCATGTCTGTTTTAGACCCGATCTCTTTTAGGTGCCACCCTTGCCGCACATAATACGAATTAGTAGAAAAATATTTGTATTTCCTTCATCTTTTCAGCCGTTGTTTGCATTATTCATAGATATTGCTGATACATATTTGATTAAATCAACAGACGAACCCTGTGTTTAGAAAATCTGTTTGTCAGACACAGAACTAAACCATATTGGGACTTTTTCTTATGGAAACACATCAGCATAAAACATCTGCTGATCTTCTCCACTTGTGATGGAGAGCTTTAAGAGAGCGTGTGAGCTTTAACAGCACACTCACAACCTTAAAAACTTGCACGAGCCCAGCTTGCTCTTGCATTTATGTATGATCTGCACTAGCGCTGCTCCCAAGTGCACGTTTCATAATTCATGCATACTGTACTACAGCAACAAGAAATGCTACCATATCTGCATCCAGCACACTGTTTTATTTCATCAGCAAGTCAAACCAGTCAAACGTTATCACACAATTACTGCAAACTCTCTGACCTCAGAAAAAGAAAAGAGCCAACCTGGGAGTTCTAGGTTGGAGTACTGTTTATATAAAAGTTAGAAAACATATTTTCTCACATCATTAGAGTGGATTCCCTGAGGACTAATAAGAAACCTTGTGTTACCAGGCCTGAATCAAAGTTACATCATTCTGACAAAATACCACCGTATGGCACAGAGAGCCTATGTTGCATGTTAAAACGTCACTACTGTAAGAGCGAGAAACCTGGACAACCTCAGATTCAGGAGCGCATTCATCCTATATAATGACAGTTTGTCATAATATAGTTTGTCATTCATTACTCCAGGAATCGGTTATGTTTTTATTTGGTGCTTATCTACTAATAAACGCAAGAAAGGTCTGTGTGCGTGTGTTTGTGGAGCGAATATCTCCCCGACGCGGTGTCTGTTCGACCTCAAACTTTGTCAACGTCTTCCAAATACCCTAAGTGTGTGCATCCGTTATTTTGGAGTAATTTGGTCATTTCAAAGTGTTTAACGTAATTTTATTTCACCTGGACGGCACATTCAAGTCTGCCCAGAAGTGAAACCAATTCAGCTTTTGACCTCAGTGTGTGAGGGGGCACTAGCTACCATTTTTTTCCTCAACACACGCATTTCAACAATTTTGACGAAGTATGTGCATCCGCGCGGCTGATGCACGTGCGTGTTCTCTCACACACTAAATGAGTGAAGGAAAACAAAAAACTAAACAATATTTATACAACAAGTGCATAAAAATATGCAAAAAAAGCTACAAAAACACACAAAATGACTCCAAAAAACATATATTACAGAAATCACACCAAATGACAACAAAAATATGAGAATGACTCAAGATACACATAACTAAATATTTATACAAAAAATACACTAAATTGACAACAGAAATGCACAAAACTACATAAAAAAAGACAAAATACACAAAATGACTCCAGAATCACTACAATGGCAACAAATGGCAACAAAAAACAATAACTATACAAAAAATGCAAAAAAAGACAACAGAAAGATACAAAAATTCTCAAAATGACTCCAAAAAATACACATTGCAGAAAAATATACCACAAGAAAAAAAACAAACACATTTATCATGCGCATGTCCCATAGAATTAAACCAGGGAAATCACACACACTATTTTACTTTGCACCCACAAATACTGTATACCCCTTTATAACACTACAGAGTACAGAGTATGTACACCTCTTTGTACATCCAACCCTCAAACACATACTCATTTGGCCATGATTGCTAAAGCTCCTCCCACTATATGAATACATACTACCGACAGGCACTGTACTAGTTATTGTTAAAGCACTGGAAAAATAAATGAGTAAAACTTATATTTTTGCCAAATGACGTTAGAAAAAACATTTCTAAGCTATTTACTCAGATAAAAACACATTTTACTACATATTGGTTTACTAAAAGCAACATTTTACTACACGTTTATAATCTTAAGCAGCTGTACCTTAATTTACATAACAGCTAAAGAATATTACAGGAGTAGTCTATGTGTATTTTAGAAAACATTATTTGGGTTATCTGAAAATATAAGTCTCATTCTTTAGAGAGAACAGGAAGTGAGATAAAAATTAAAAAAACAAGTCCCTCACGCAGTGTTGAAAATTCAATCTTCTTTAGAGATGTCACAGTGATGCTCAGATCCACTTGCATCTAAATGAGCTTATTATACATATGCTTTCTCTTCTAAATGTCACTTTCATAAGATGTCCTGCTAGGAGCCACTGCACTCATTCTTTTTCTATCCATTTCTGTCTGTGGAGCTGCACAGCAGCACTGCGCTATTAAAGTCTTCACTGTGACTGAGCAGGAAATTAAGTTTCACTGAGGAACATATTTATGCACTTATTTTAGATGGCTGTGATGGCCAAAGAGGCACACATGAAATAAGTTGTGAAGAATGGCCAAGAAAAAGCGTCTCCTAATTTTAGTGGAGGGATTGTTTTTCCCCTCATGAACAGGTCGGGGAAGAACGAATAAATGTTTCTCAGTAAAAGAAACTCATTTACTCAACAGCCGCTATTTATTTCATAAAAACGTTGTTAAAGTTGGGGTGGTACATTAAAATGAACAAAGACCTGTAGATAATTTTATTTTAAAGTGTCACGGCAGATTTGCGGTTGACCTCATTTGGAGACATGATTTTTGCCCTGGTTGAATGATGGAGTCCAGTCAGAGCATGATGATTTTATAAAAAAGGATTTATTATAATACTAAATGAAAAAGAGTACAAAAAAGGAGAGTGTCCCATCCTGAATAGGAAGGGCAAGCAGCCAGGTACTAAGCAGGATGGTCCAAAAAGTCTTGTCCCTGGCTCAGGATATGCAGGACTAACTAACAGTTTCACAGCTTAAGCTTTATAGCAGATATAAGAAAAACTCCCAACCCCGAAGGAAGGAAAAGGAGGGGGTCAGATGCCCAACAGTGGAGACGCTGGAGAACTTGTATGTCATGAGGAAGGCTGGCGCCACTGATATCTGTCCTTGATAGTGTGTGTGCGTGTATATCTGCATGTGAGTTTGAGTTTGGCCTTCAGCAGAGACTGTTTGTTGCTGGCACTGTGGATACAATACAATCTGCACTGTTAATCTAACATGACTCAGCTGTTCAAAAGTGCAAAGAGTAATGCAGTCACCGTGTATTAAAACATGACAAATTGTACACATGAACACACATTTGACGAGATGATGATGAATATAATAATTGCCATAACAAAAGTTTGATGGAGACTTTGGTGTTTTTTCTGCTACTAGAGCCTCAGATTTTCCCTTTCAAAATTTCCCACATTCCTTTTCAAGGTTTAACCATTTCCGTGTCATGTTACAATTTTCCATTTTGTTTCATCATCTCTCCCTGTTTAGATTAATTTACTGGCTATTAAACTTCCCAAAATTGTATCAAACATGCTGAATAGTAGGCTTTACACCGATCTGATCGGCTGCATCGATTCGGCCAATATTTAGAATTTTATGCAATTATTGTGATCGGCTGTAATGTCTTAATCTGATCCGATCCAATCAATGACATCATTCTCATGATGAAACTTTCTGTAGATGCCCCCGTTGCATTGTTTTAATCCGTCTCATTTACTTCAAAGACATTCCACGTTTGCTCTACATGACACGGCTCGATAATATTTCACTCACATCTGTCAGTCGGAGCGGAGCTTTGGATCCAGTATGCTTCCTGATTCTACTGGTTCTGAAAGTGGATTAAGCGTCTACTGTTAGTGTCTCTGTGTGTCCGCATATGTGTCCGTGCGTGCCGGAGCTAGTGTTGTTTATTCAGCCAGTGCAGCCGCGGAGTGAAGGTAGAGTCTGATTAAAGAGCAGACAGCGGAGCAAGGCACTTCCATACACTTTCTCCCTAATACTAGACATTTCTGTTCGTTTCAGGAGTTGGTGGACACAGGAGCATGTGTATGATGTGTGCGCATGCCACTTCTGCTATGCACCTGTGGAGAGGGAAATCGCCAACTCTTCCACACCCTCACAGTAACAGGGATGCATCTATAGCAGTGGTTCCTAAACTTTTCACAGTCCCGTACCCCTTCAGACATTTAAACTGAAGCCATGTACTCCCTACTGCTGCACACTTAAATAACATAATAATGTAATGCTCGTTTTTCAACCTTGGGGTCGTGAGCCTATGTGGGGTCACCGAGACTTCAAATGGGGTCCACTGAAATGTCTAATAGTTTATCATAATAAAAATACTGATTAAAATTGTATTTTGATGTTTTAATGTTATTCTTTTCAAATTATAACACCACACACACAAAAAACAATCTTAAACAACTATATTCTATACTTTCACTTTCTCAAATATAAATCTAGTTAGAATGAAATGACATATAAAAATATCTGAGTTTTGCGCATCTAAGGGTATATTCTCCCGTCTGGACTTCATCGCTTTTTTGAGCGCCTCCAGTTAAGCACTTCTCTCGTGCTCGTATTCTCCGGTCCAGGCTGCTGACACGCCCACTATTTGTAAGGAGCCAAAAAGCACGTCGTCTGTGAATGAAGGCGGGCTGAAGGAAAGGAGGTGGGCTGTCTATAAATCACGGAACATGGAGTTTTCCCAACACTCATTGAAATCCGTGAAAATGATAAAAGTTCAAAAACCCGTGACTGAGGATCGGCTACATTCTGTCCGAGTCACAGTTAAAATCTCTCTCCTTGATCATCATCATCATCATCATCATCATCATCGCTGTAAAGCGTGACCGAGTTAGATGCGCTGGAGATATGAGGAAATAACGCGGCCGCAGAGCATCCTGCTTTAATACAGAGGGAAGTTTGCAGTGAAACAGAACTATTGCCTTCCATAATACGCAGTTTTACAGATCCCACGTCATGCTATTTTCATCTCTATTTGTTCTAAGAACCCTAAAAACATAGTATTTGAGGTTAATTTTCTCAAACGCGCCTGTTTTCCAGAGTTTTAGCCTCCAAAAAGTCACTTTCTGAGCAACTCTACACAAACAGGCTGATTTGTGGCCTACTTATGCATATTCATGAGTGGGCGTGTCAACAGACAGAACACTGACTTCCTCCTCCCCGCACGGTGACGTAGGGCCAGAGGACGGCCCACCCTCCTCCCACCCACTCCGTAGCTGAGCTCATGCTGCTTTATAAACACGAGACAGAGCTTGGGGGGCGGGGCGTTCACCGGGACATACATAGACTGTAGAAAATACATACATAGCACTGCGCGAAGGACTCTGAAATGCTCACCTTCGTGGGCGTGTCTGTTTACATGTCAATCACGGCAGAGAGCTTCCTGGAGGCGTGGCTTCTCCAGCTCAGTGCTGCGTCAAATTCGTCATCAATTGGGAATGCATCATCAAGGACGTAAGGAAGGAGAAAATCACCCTCTAACTAATGATTGTTTTTCAACCTTGGGGTCGTGAGCCCATGTGGGGTAGCCTAGAATTCAAATAGGGTCCACTGAAATGTCTAATAATCTTAAACAATTGCATTCTAAACTTTAACTTTCTCAAATCTAAATCTACCGTAGTTAAAATAGAGTTTGTGCATCTTGTCACTTTGTGCACTAATCCTGGCAACTACAAACATTATCAAAAGCTAATTCTAGAAAGAAAGAAAAAAGTCTCTTGAGACGCAAAAAAATTGTGATTAAAATTGTGATCCAAAAAAGTTTGGAACCACTGGTGTAATGTCATATCTCTAAAATGTAATTGTCTCTGAATTTTACCTATCCTGTTGAGGAAGAATAGATAATAATGACAAAAAAGGAATAATCTGTAACCATGGGTAGTCTTACATCGACTAAAGTATAATTTGTGGCAATGCAGACGCTTTATATTCAATTTATATTCTAGTTTCCAATTTTTATTTTTTATTCATGTACCCCCTATGACAATTTGCGTAGCCCACTTTCAGAACTTAAGATCTATGGGAACCGAAACATGGTATAGTATGATAGTATGTAAATTGGTACCTAGTTGTAGGAAGGAATTTGGTCGGTACTTAAAAAAGCACCTAATCCGGTGCCAATATCCTTCCTCATATGATCGGGTCGTGACCGTTGTTTTTTTTTAATCACTGATCAGTGATCGGCCAAAAAATCCTGATCGTGTAAAGCAGGGGTGAACAAATTCTTTTCACTGAGGGGCCAAAAATTAATCACGGTGGGGGTCCGCGGGCCAAAACTAAACATTTAAGTTGCAGTGGATTAAATTAAATATACCAATAACATAACTGTGCAAAATAAACACTTGAAGTAGTTTGAAATTAAAGAACTCCTTATTGTGTTTTATGGCATAAAATGATGAAACATTTAATGTCTTCAAAGATTTTTAGTGCAATAAAAAAATCAACTAGGAAACAACTTATTGCCTATACCCTATATGATCAAAACACTACATTTTCCTTGCCTTGAAAAATCCTTTAAAACTAAAAAAAAACATTACAATTTCAAATATGGGCAGCGGACCAAAACTAATCTCTTGCGGGCCAACTTTGGCCCACGGGCCCCAATTTGGATTGCCCTGGTGTAAAGCCTACGAAATAGGGTTAATAAAGTGATGTTAACCACACTGCTAGACATTGAACCTCCTGTTGAATGGGAAAGATAACATAGAAATGTTTGATATGATCCCAAAATATTATTAGTGAAATGTTTGATTACATCCAACCAAAGAATCACCCTCACGTTTTGCACGAAACGCCGCACAGCCATGTGATTGTAGATACGTGTCACCAGGTAAACTGATCACCAGTTCAACAGCTAAACCTGTCTTTGTACCAGTGCCATTTCAGATTTGAATCTGAAGTCATAATAATGAACTACTTGTTAATCACAACACATTAAAACACACTTCAGATGAAGCTCTACAATTATTTTCAATCACAGGATAACATAATCACTAGTATGGGTGTCTCGATCCAATATTGATATCGGATATCGGTCCGATATCAGCCAGAAAACGAATGTCGGATTTTATCGGACTGCATCTAAAATCACCGATATAAGCTCTGCGATAGAATTTTCCGCTCCAGCACTTCTATCCATAGGTGACTGTGGTTCACACTCCAACAAAGTAACCTACTGTTACTGTCTATTGTTCTCTGTTTGAGTAACATCACTTGATCAAGCCTTTTCTAACATTCCACACGACAAAATAAGTCATAGAAGTATGTATGATTTGTGCTGATATTGTATCGGATCAATATGCAAGGCTGCAATATTGGTATCATATCGGAAGTGAAAAAGTTGTATCGGGACATCCCTAATCACTAATCTTTACTAGTCGTAATATGTGGTGCGAGATTTTGAACTAGATTTTGTGCAAAATGTAACAAATTTGTCCGTTTGTCAAACTCTAGACATTCAATCACTCATTTTGAATGAAAAATAGTGAGAAAATAAGTGATATTGTCCGAAAAACATGCATAAGAGGTATTTCTGTGTCATGTTTGGGCACAAATTTAGATGAAGAGAGAGAGAGAGAGATTTTCCATTTCAGAAGGTAAATTCAGTTTTTTGGTCGATTTTCTGCTATCACGGAGGCCCTGTGCCTACTACAAATCAAACTTAGTGAGTCATAAGTTAGGATTAAAAATGGAGAAGGCTATCTGGGGAATCAATACACAAAGTATCAGCAGGGTCTACGGTGCGGGCAGTGGAAGTGACAGGCCTCTTAACAAATGGACGTCAGCTCTACAGATCCTGCCGACTCAGCACAGTCCTTAAATAAGAAAACTGCGGCCCACTATCCTCGCTGTCCGATCCGTTCGACAGATTCCCCATGTCTGCCTGAAAAATGCTGATCAGAGGGTATTAGATATCACCAAAGCAAAAGAAATGATTTATAAAACAGATAAACACACTCGGTGTGTTCACTGCTGCTGGGAATGCAGCCAGTATTTGAATAAACACGTCCCCTTTGAGGGGGGAGAGGGGACTGCACAGGTAATGTTACAGCCTTCAGAGGTGTGCATCATCCCCAAAAGTGTTTTGCTTGTATTCTCTGCTTTGAGAATATCAACTAACCCACATAAACAGCAGGAGTAAAAATCATACACTCCGAGCTCTATCCATCCATCACGGCTGATGAGATCATAAATCTTTCCCCTCACCGAGCCACACGATTTCCCCTCTATTTCATAGTGATGGGAATAAAATGCAGATCAACACGTTCACCCCCACACTTTCTTTCTCATCGCTTCCCCAGACACCTGTTCAATTCATCATCCAGACAGCTGTACGTCTGCACCTTCACGTCCTCTTTCATATGCAGCACTGACCTCGGAGGATGCTCCGCCTTTCACACAAATGTCCAACCTCTAAATATCCAAGAGTTTGTCAAACTCTGCAGAACTAGAGAACAGTGGACACTGAGTTAACAGCAGTAATTCCAGCCTCTGATTTTAAATGACCATGGAAAACAGACGGGGAAAAATGAAACAGAAAAAGCATGTGGGGTATCCTAGAATTCAAGTAAGGTCCACTGAAATGTCTAATAATTTATCATCACAAAAATGCTGATTAAAAATTTATTTTGAAAATGTTTTAATTATTATTATTTCAAATTGTAACACCACACACACAAAAAACATGTACCCCCTATGACAATTTGCATACATTCAAACCCATTTTTTCTCTCTTTTTTAAAATGGTGCCCATGACACGGAAATGCCTCACACGCATGTTTTAGGACAATTTTACACATTTACATTAATTTTTCACCAAAAACAGGTGACTGAATGTCTAGAAAGTAGTGATAGACCAATATACCGGCCGGCCGATATTATCAGCCGATTTTTGCGGTTTTTACGTGTATTGGCATCGGCCGATGCGGACTGCTGCGTTCGCCGATCCGCATTATTTACAGAGAGCAAAAATATTTTTTACTTGTTCTTGTTCTACATCACCTGTTTTTAATATTGGCAGTGGCTATCCGTACGGTTGCCGTATCAATATACCGACAATCTATCCGTACGCAGCACCCCTCATTGGCGAGTTTAGCTGACACATGACTAAGACTAAACCTAACCGTAAACCTAACCCTAACCCTAAAAATTGTTGCGATATTGGGTTATAACCTAACCCTAAAATGCTACGTATGTGTACTTTGGTAAACGTACCAATAGCACCGGAGGTGGTCCGTAAGTCGTAGGAATAGACACTTTCTGATTTCCGGTTGGTGGTAATTAAAGGTTTCACAAATGATCTTTTGGCATCATATCACATTTACAAAACACTTGTCCATGATTTTTTTCCCATTAAACAGGTAGCTGAACTAGGGTCTAGCAGTGTAGCTAACATTGCTTTCACGATGATAGATTGTGTAAATCATCTGAAGCATATAAAATGTAAAATTATTAACAGTAGTTCACAATATTAAACATATTTAGCATGTTTAATACAATTTGGGAAGTTTAATAACCAGTAAAGCCACTTAAACAGGGATAGAGATGATGAAATAAAAATCTGAGGCCCTAAAAAGGGATTCAAGCTTTCTATGTAACAATATTGAAAATCTCCATTAAAAAAGTTTCAATCCGCAGTAACTGTGGGTCATTACAGGTGACCAAATTGCATGAACTACTGTTTCTTTATTCATAACAATAATGCCAGTCCTTTTACGCAGCTTTCATAAATGATTTCAGGAGGCCGCAGCTTCACATTTGTTTAAGAATGGCTAAATAATTACCTGTCAGACCTGTGCTTGTGCTCCAAGGTACTAATGTTCAAATATGACAGTGTGTTGTCATGGGGTGACATAAAAAAAAAAAAAAAATACTAAAAGGGTAGTTGGTTACGAGAAAAAATATTCACATCATGCAGGCTCAGAAGTCTCAAGTGAGTCCTTAAATGCACCGTTGCTTAAATTACATCCAGCACTTCCATTCAATGTCATTTTTAAGGAAGTATAATAGCAAATCAAGCACACAGTGGAATAAAAGTAAAAACAACAAGAAAAAGTGAGCTGCGGAGTTGGTTTTAAAAATAAACCCACTGACAATAGTTTAGGAGCATGTGAGGTGAGGTACAAGAGGTATTTGGACCAAGTCTGCATCCCAACATAAGCCAAGTAAGTATGTTTTCATGGTACAGGAGACCTCAGTAATACCAGCACAAACATGGGGAGAACATGCAAAGTCTGCACAGGAATATCCCAGGGGAATCACACTGAGGGATTCCCTGTTGTAAGTCTAAACTAATGCTGACATGCTCCAAAAAGCACATTGTACATGAATCAGCGAGCTAAAAGACAGCAATGCTGGTGTCAAAATACAGTGGTTCTTGCCAATCATATAATAATAGCATGGTCAGCAATATGCACACTTCAACAAGTGCAAAGATAAACTAGTTTTTAATAAGTCATTTGTTCACTTTACCAGCCATGTGTACCTACTGTAGACTTGCGTTACTTAAAGCTGCTGGAGATGATACATTTCCAAGCATTGCATTGTGGGATCTGGAGTCGCATAGACGAATGCATAAAAGCATTTTTACTTGATTCTTGAACACATTTGTGGTGTTTCCACAGTCTGAAAGATGTGGCAAAATAATGGTGGATGTTTTTTTGGGGGTTTACACAGAAAGATCTGAATCTGGCCAAAATTGAATTTCTCGTGGAGTGAGGTGAGAAATACTGAGAACAAATTAGAACAAAAATGTTTTCAAGAGAATCACTGTCCTTCTTGAAACACAAGAAATCACAGTAACAATGAAGGGAAAAACACTTCTATGCACCTTTTACATCACTTTTAGGCCGGGCTACCGGACTCAAAACACCACTCACTTTGTTCTTGTTCTTCTTGTTTACACTCGTTAAAATCGCTACACCTCTGTTATACGTGAATGAATTGGGCTGAAATTTGGGCTGAAATCGATGCCATGTGTGTACGCATCGATGCTCGGAATTTTGATTTGGGGCCCAGGGAGGCCCCTAGGGGCCCCAAAAGAAAGAAATAACGAAAGTCAATTCCTCATTTATTTGCGAGCCAAATATTACGACAATAGGTGGTACCAAATCATTGGCAAATACCAATAGATGAATGGGGCCCATTGCTCCGTATGTGCCACGGGGCGCCAGGATGACTACTCCACCGTTAATGCTAGTTGAATCGGGCTGTAATTTCACATAGATATTCTATGAGCAGAAGTCAAGAGCCTCTCTGAGACCATTTTGAAAGGGGGGGAACGGGGGCCCACCCCCTTTTCTGATAATTTCTAAATTTATCGGAACATAGTCATGTGATATATCATTTCAAAGGCAATTCAACGTAGATTACGATTTTACGTCGCACAATTTCATTCGTTTTACTCGGTGGAACCGAGTCATTTCACTGAATTTTCGGGTACATGATACGTGCTATTCGGCGTGGAGACGTTCCGCGGGCCAGGCCATAGTTCATTAGAACTTGTTTTTAGAGGAAATGATCTTCAATTTAATGAATCGAAGGTCATTAAATCTGGAAAGTTGGCATCCAGAGCAAAATTGCTTTATCTTTGCACACAATGTTAAACATTAACAACAAACTTAATCACAGGCTCGTGTTGTTGTGTTTCACATTTTTTTAAAAGAAAAACGCTCTAGAGATATAAAGAGTTTGTGTTCTTTCTGGAAGAAGCTATAAAGTAAGAGGTTACAAAAGGATGGTGAAGCTCTACAAACCCTTGTGGTGATGTTTGAATCAAAAATAGCAGTTTGATAATCATTACTTTAGGGTTCAGGTGACTTTAAACCTGTTTTCTAGATGTAGAGTTTGCATGTTCTCCCTGTGTGTGCATGGTGTCATCTATTCATTCCACTGGTAGAGCAGAAAGAGATTAGGTTAGGTTAAAGACTGCATATCTTATTGTAAATAGCACTATACTGTATAAATAAAGTTGAATTGAATAGAATATTTGCCTATTGGCATAACAGGAGATTTCAGAGGGAGAGAAAAGGATAACTTTTGGTCCATGAAGGAGAAGAAGTTAGAATCAGCTTGCCCTTAATGCCTTAAATGGGCCATTTATCCCCAAATCAATCATTGTAAATCGCTCGCCTGTAAACGCTCAGCCTAACATTAATTCTGTCGCCAGAAAAGCTGTCTGCAAGTAAACATGCACTGTATGAAAATAAGTCAGCACTGCTCGTCTCATGCTCGACTATCTGTCAAAAGAAGCCAAAATCAATCTTTCTTTTCCTTCGTCTCCTACACTACAGCATTTTATTTCTTTTTTTTACCTGGACTGACTCAAGGTGAACAGACAGCCTCAAATAAAATAGACAAATTTATATTGAAGCCAAGCCCAAGAGAGGAAGGCGAGGATGTGTTTGTCTCATAAAGCAGCTGCTGTATATGACCCAGCCTCCTGAAAAAAAATACTGCCTATAAGAAAAGGCAGTAAAACACGACTCCTGACCCGCCGGTGCCGTCTCCTGTCCTTCACACTCCTCACACTCTGCTAACTTCTTTCATTCGCTCTTCTAAGGTAAGTGCAAAAGGTCGTGTGAAGTCGGGAGTGGGCGCTTTCCCTTCCCACTGCTAGTGTGTGTAGCAGCAGCAAGGTGTGTGCATGTGTTGATTGTGCTCTGATGGAAAGCAGTTCACACCCAAGCTCCAAACCGAATGAGGTCAAGAGGAAAAAGTCGTCTTTTGTTGATCGTGCATGCTGGGTAGAGGACTCCCCGTGGGGATAAGCAGGAGCAGAACATGAGCATTAGACCCTGTAACATCATTTATAACAGGCAGACACACTTTCACACAAATAGCTTTTCACCACAGAGGGAAACCTATTAGTATTAGAAGGAAGGGGCTGGAGTGGAGAAGCTTTACTGCTACAGTAAATCTAAGAAGCCATCCCAGACAGCTCTCTGTTTAGAGGCTTCACAGCTACCAGTCTGCTGAGCTGTGTGTTTATCAGAAAGCAGCTGATGATACACGAGGTCCCTTGGGGAGGTTGTGTGTGTGTGTGTATGTGTACAACTGGACCTTACAGCACCAGTGGGAGTAAGGGCCAAACGGGAGCAGAGACCTTTCATTTCTCAGTCATGTTCTCCAGAGATAAAGGCTGGAGCGTATCCATCACTCTGTTATTAGGAGGCCCACAAAGCACTGAGTCAGAGCCTGAACACAGTGTCCACCTACAGCATAGACATACAGTATACTGGACACCCTTCCCAATGGTTTTAATAGAGAAGCAATAAATACAACAAATCTATAAAGTAGGGATGTAAAGATGAATCGTGAGGCAGTTAAAAATCGATTCAAAGGTGTCACGGTTCACATCGATACTCTGAAAATGAATCGCGGTACTTTAATTTTTATTTTATTTTTTTACAACAGAGGGCACTATCTATTTAGAATTTGAAATTCAGGACACACCACTGTGTTTTAAATCAGAAGTGTGGAAGCATTTTGGCTTCCCCAAGACAAAATTAAACAAGTGAGAAAGAAAGAACATGTGAAATCCAAGATAAGAGGGGAACAGAGAGGAAAGGGATAAACAAGAGAGAGAGAATGAAAGCCATTGTTTGTTTATTTATATTATTTCTTTGATATGGAATTTGTTTTAAAGTCCAATTGTTAAGGCACAAAATACATTTTCAGTTGCACTTTTAAAAAGAAAAGGAACTATTATGCAGTTTTTCATAGTTTACTGTAGAGCCAGAATTTAAATTCATAAGCTTCTTCTTCATTTGTAGTATTTCTTTATTTATTTCATTCAGGATTTAATTTGTTATTTAAATTGCATTGCTTTGCATAGTTTATCAAGTTGACAGTGAAAGATAAAAGAAAATGGTACAGTATTTTTATTTAAATATTCTTCAGTCATCATTTGTCTACAGTTTCATTTTGTAAAATAAATTGAGAGACAATTGTATCGTGAACCCAATATCGTGAATCGAATTGCATCAGGAGTTGAGTGAAATGTTACATCCTTACTATAAAGCTTTACAGTAATTTCTCACTTATGAATAAATTTACTTTGAAAAAATGCCTTTTCCACATCGGTAACACCAGACGAGGGCAACTGGTGGGTGAGGGGCCATAGCGGCCTTAGCTCACAAAGTAAACACAGAAAATGACTTAAAGCAGAACTAAGTAACTTTTTCACCTTAATATATCTTTCTCATAGTCCCTCTGAGGGTAATACAAGTGTTTGTGGGTAGAGGTGTCCCGATCCAATATTAATATTGATATCGGTCTGATATCAGCCAGAAAACAAATATCGGATTTTATCGGACTGCATCTAAAATCACTGATATAAGTGCTCTGATAAAATTTTCCGTTCCAGCACTTCTATCCAGAGTGTGTGGTTAACACTCCAACAAAGTAGGTGGCGGGAATGCACCTTAACGTTGGTGTTAGTCTTATAATTTATTTTATTCAATAGTAGAATACTGTAGATATTATGTTGAAGGTTAAAATGTATGTATCCAATTGGTTAATAATAAATAAGTCAGTTTTTCTCATACCTACTGTTGCTGACTATTGTTTTCTGATTGAGTAACATCACTTGATCAAGCCTTTTCTAACATTCCACACTACAGAATAAGTGATAAAAGTATGTATGATCCGTGCTGATATCGGATCAATATCGGTATCTACCAATACACAAGGCTGTAATATCGGAATCATATCGGAAGTGAAAAAGTTGTATCGGGACATCCCTATTTATGGGGTGATTGGGGGGTCTTTCATCTCCACCTGCTGTCTCTGGCCAGAAAACCATGCTTGCAACTTCCCCTGCCTCCGACCCGGTTCCAGTCTCGCAGCTCTGTTCTCGTTCTCGCGAGACGTACTGCTTTACAACAGCCCAATACACACTAATGCTAGAATATCACCAGCCCCGCGGCTGCTCACGGTTGTCTACAAATTCACTTTTCTCAAACTTATATCATGGCGGAGCCAGCAAAAAAAAAGGCAGAGAAGACCTTTGTCCGAGGAGGAGAGGAAAAATAAAACGGGAATCGGATCAACAGAGGGTTCAAAAACGAATCCACTTGGGGAAGGTATATGCTGGATGGCGAGAGCTCAAAGAAAAAGAAGGCTGTAAATTGGACACAGACTAGTTGGCGATGTTCATGTTCGATGGTACCCACCACTTCAGACATTTCTTCACGTTATCCTTCTTTTACCATCTTGGGAGAGCAAAGCTGCACATGTAGATGTGGGGTTGAGCAGGCGGTATTTATGACGACGACATAACCAAAAGGGACTTAAGAGGAGCGCTAAGCGCAAGTTACTTAGTTGTGCTTTGAAAAACCATACAAACTCAGAAAAACACATTAGATCAGGTGTTCTCAACCAACTAAATTCAGTTTAAAAAAAAAAACTGTAAAAAAAACACATACGTATATTTTTTGAAACAGACAAATCCAACATGAGATACATTAAGAATTTATTTATTTTTGACCAGCTGTCCACGACCCACTTTTGGGTCCCGACCCACCAGTTGAGAATCGCTGCACTATACCACAAAATGAAAGAAAAACATACAAAATGACAGAGAAATTTGACAAAAACACACAAAACGAAAACATATATACAGAAAAATGACTCAAAAATTACTAGATTACACACAAAAACAACAACTGTTCCCACTGCTTTTGGAAAAAGTTTTAGGTAAATTTGCTTTTGATTTGTTGCAAACATTAACAAGATATGTAAGATGCAAATAAGTACTTCCTTACATTAACAGCTTGCCTGTTGAGAGCGACAATTCTTTTTAAGAGTGGGAAAAAAATGTCAATTCACTATATATCAATATTAAATATCGATATTTCTCCCCTGAACAGATGTTTTTTGTTTGTTAGTTTGTTTTAATTTTTGTTTCGATGTCAGAGCGACTGACTCGTGCATTGTTTGTTTGATTTATCACTCATATTGTTTCTAGAAGAGTATGATTCAACTTTTGTTTTTGAATTAAAAAAAAAAAAAGGAAATTAAAATTGCAAGTGTTCATTTTGCAGTCATATTTTTGATGAAAAATAATTAAAGGTTTTTAGTCTGCATATGTTCCCTGCACTGCACAATAATGAGGTTTATTCTCCAAGTGTAAATGACATGTAGCATGTAACTTCTGAAGGGAATTTCCGAGGTGTAGGGAGAAATGATAGTGTCTTCATCTGTAGAGAAAAGGATACGTCAGCTTCACATCTATTTTTTATCAGTCACATACATGAAGCTACTTCCTCTGTTCTGGTATCACATATTAGCTTTTTAAATCAATTGAAGAAAAGAAAAATGAAAGAAAAGCAAGATTACGCATTACCATCAAATCATACAATAACCTAAATGAAGTGTGTTGTAGCTACAAACAGCTAGCTTTGTTTTACTACGTTTAACACGTGCTTAGGTTTCACAGCCAATTCTTTGCATTTCACATGACTTCAACTTTGTTAGCTTGTGACACAAACTTAAAAAAGATTTATACCAAACAAATGTTTGTGTATAAATTGTGTGAGTTGGGATTACGTTATTTTTTCTTCAGTTGCGACGCTTCATGAGCGACAGAATCTTTATGTACGTGGTGAATGGCAGGGTAATTTAATACATGTCAGAAGATGCTAAACTTGTCATGGATGGAGCAAAGAAAGAAAATACATTTTCAAACCATCCCAGGGTAGTGTAGAACAGATGTTTTTAGCTACTTTAACAGAGAAATATTACACATACAAAGTTATGGCAGGAATAACCTTCCTTATACTGACATTAGTGAAAACATAAATAAAGACAAAGATGTACAGAACCCGGTCAATGGATGTATGGGCAAATTTCATTAAATGAGTTATCCGTCTGCTCTGAAACGGGTTCTGGCTCACTGAGTGGTGAAATGAGCATCCAGTATGGTTTATGCACCAGTAAGAGTTCTTCAGAGGTAGCTGGCAATTAGCTATGCTAAAGCATCTCCAGGAACGTCTCCAATTCATCTTCCTGGCATGTGGCGAAGACAGCATGGGCCGATTGTTTTGTCTTATGTGTCGGAGGATTTGTATGGAAGCCAGTCACATGCCTCCTACCACAGCCCAGAGTCTGCTCCTCAACGCGCTGCCACACACACACACACACACACACGAACAAAAGGCTAAGGACCAACTCTGGCATTTTCCAATCAGCCTGCCTGGAACGCAGCCACCACTCATTTAGACAACAAGATGACCTTGGCATTTGGTGGACTTGTACTGTAAGAGAAGCCCAGACACACACAAAACACACACACGCACACACAGCTACAGACAGGCGAACAAGCACAGAAGCTGCAAAGACACTTGCAGTGCAGTGCATGATTCACAAAGATGTACTAAGACCCTGCATCCCTGCCCAGGCACTCCATTATGTATACGTGTTGTATGTGTGTGTAACACTGCTTCAGCTTCAGTGTCCACCTCCGCGCCCAAACACACAACATTGTGTAGGTTCATCATGAATGTGTTTGAGCACACAGAGGCCACGCGAACCCAGCTGCAGCGTTTAGCGCTGTGAGGCAGCTGAGGATGTGTTGCTGTTGACAAGTTAAGGTGAAAATGTCAACTGACACTCTCCTTCACACTTTAACAAGCAGACAGACACACACACACACACACACACACACACACTAGGGCTGGATATCGCCAGGTACGTGATACAGTTTTACCCACGGTGACGATATTATCACAATACAGCAATTCTGCGATAATCAATATATTGTGAGAAATTTCATCCACAATACATTATGATATCTGTGTCACTGAAGAAATTCAGAATTTATTGACTGCACTGAATCCATTTCACAGGAATTACAAAACACTGTCAATCAATTTCACATGAAATTAAAACACTGGGTATACTGCACAGTGGCTCTTCTTCACACACTGACCACAACTAGTCACATGTCTTTGAACTTGTGACTTATAGGGCCCTTCCTCCTCTCCCCGCCGCTGGAGTCCCGGTGCTCGGCCTTCCTCACCGCGTCGCTGGCGCTCCCCCCTACTCCCTGGCCTTGCTGCAGTTGTCGGTGGTGCCGGCTCCTCCTCCAGCCCATAGACTGTAGCTGCGGCACGAGCCAAACCCCGCTTCGCAGCCCAGCCCTGAGAGCCCTGAGACCCAATCCTTATCTGACTTGCCGACTTCCCTTACTAAAGAATCCATGTTTAACTGAACGATTAGTGCACCATTAACCCAACACAAAACTACCATATTGTGCTCTTTTGGCTGTAAACAGAGGCTAACTCGTTTCAGCTGCCCACAGCAATGGCGCCAGGTCAGGAAATGCACGTATGTTGTGACGTCAAGTGGGAACTATATATATCCGAGCCTGTGGTCACGTGACTGCCGTAAAGTGATACGTTCTCCAGGCATTCTTTAGGTCACATGACCTGATGAAAGACGGTCCGTCTCCCCAAACTTACATAGTTGGTATTTCAAGAAGGAAGCCCCGCTCGGAGCATTGATGCAGTCAAGCGCTGTATATTGGCCTGAGGAATCATTTAAAATGACTCATATGGGTTAACTCTTTAGGTCAAAAAGTCCACGGTGTGCCATTTCAGTCAGTGCATTATAATATAAACAACTGGGTGGTTTATGAAAACCTGGGCACACATTTTAACTTATACTTACCACCATGTGTAAAGTTCAACTTAAACCTGCACTGCAGACTGCACATACAGTACATTTCAGTGCTAATACTAATATTAATTTGTTCTTTGTAAACTTGAAAACCTGAGAACATTTAACTTGTGCTTTGTACCTAACTTGTGTGGAAAGGAAAAAAAAAATTTAAATAAAAAAAAAAATTCGATATTCGGTGGGAGTGTATCGATAATGTACCACAAGACAAAATAAGAAAATCCTTTTATGATCTCGCAAACGGAGAAATTTAGTCTTACAGCAGCAAAGCAGGATAGCAGAAGAAAATCACACAGTACAAAATTAAATTAGATAAAAAATATGCATTAAAAAAATAGTGAAAAAGATCCAGTAACTTCAAGATGTAAGTCGATATTAACTGTATGAACAATATAATGCACACAGTGCATATAAGGATGAACATGTTATTGCACAAGTGGTCCCATAAAATATTATTGCAATGCAAATCAAATTAAAATAACAATACAAATAAGATCAAGTGGCGATGACATCTTATAACATTATTATTGCACAAGAAGTAGGAGTGAATTGTCCGGTTTGTGGGTGTGTTTTGTGATCTACTGGGAGCTGACTTGGTTAAACAGTCTGACTGCAGCAGGAAGGAAGGACCTGCACTATCTCTCCTTCAGACACCGCGGGTGGCCAAGCCTGTCACTAAAAGAGCTGCCGTGCTGTTACAGTACCATGCAGGGGGTGGGAGACGTTCTCTCTCAGGGTGATAGCTTTTTCATCATCCTCCTGTCTCCCACCACCACTACAGGGTCAAGGGGGCGGCCCAGGACAGAGCCGGCCTTCTTCACCAGGTTGTTTATTCTGTTCCCGTCTGCAGCCGTGGTGCTGCTGCTCCAGCAGACCACTCCGTAAAGGATAGCTGGTGCCACCACTGATATATCGTTGATGAAACGATATTTTGGCACACCCCTAACACACACACACACACACATCCCCGGCACTAACATCGTCCAACCTGGCAGGCAGCCATAATAAATGCATCAGATGTGGGTAACTGGCGGCCCTCAGTCTAACTCAGTCTAACTTTGTGCAGCCCCTAAAGTAAATCCCCAAAATGACTGAAATATATAATTAAAAAGGCAGAAAAATCAAAAAAAAAACTGCAAAACCACACAAAATGACTCCAAAAAGGCAAAAACACATGTTTTTGAGAAAAAAAAACATAAATGGACAAAAAATGTAAAACTTAAGGATAAGAAGTCCACAAATTGACAGCAATTATACACAAAATTAGTCATACACACGAGATGAATAACTGAAAAATGTACAAAACAGCAAAAACATACACATAATGACAGAAAAATATATCAAACGACAACATAAACACACATAACCACAAAAACACACACGATGACAGAAAGACATACCAAATTATACATAAAAACACAAAATGAATTTAAAAATACAACAAATGACAACAAAAATACACAAAAACCACTATGCTGTTATTTAAGAATAATGGTGATTTTTTTTTTTTTATGGTGGTTTTAACTCAAATATATAAAAGAAAAAAACAATATAAAGAAACATCCTAGACATTGCATCACATTTCACAGTAATTTATTGCCAATTTGACATTTGCTGAGAATCTAATGTCAGACTAGCAAATGACATATGCATGTCATTTGCAATACCAGACACGACATATAGCCTCGTAGTCCGGTAAAATAAATGTGGAACTGGAGTTAAACATGTATCAATACAGTGATACAAGAATAGAATAAATCGATATAGTTCATATCGAGTCACTAGTTCCCTGTCACTGTCTGGCCGTCACCTCTTTGTACAAACCTCTCTCACTCACAGGCTTTGCATCAGCAACATGGAGATGGAAACAGACGCAAGTATCATGTGTTCATGTGTGTCACTCTGTGCCTGATGTGCAGCAAAAAAAAAAAAGTCAATTTGTAGAGAATGCAGAAAACAAGTTGTTACTAAAGGTTCGAGCAATATAAATGTCTTCCACCAGCTACAACAGCAGCATTAGATACAATATGTAGGGCCTCCGATTTTTCATTATAGTGAAAAAATGGACAGAAAAATAAAATTCCCGTTCTGAAACAAAAAAATAATAAGACAAAATTTTTTCATCTCTCTTTATTTAAAATCGGGCCCCAACATGACACGGAAATGGCTCACATGCATGTTTTGGGACATCACATATGTACATAATACTATTTTTCACTGGAAAACAGGTGACAAACATAAAAATGTGTCCAATTCCACCCATAATCCAATTCAAAATCTCACACTACATGCTAAGTTTAGAGTAGTGACCATGTAGTGACATTTTTTAGGACAGTAATAAAGTTCTTTATTAATAAAGTTCAAAGAATAAATAATTTTCTTTTTTTTTTTTCATGCTTAAGGTTCAACAAAACCATTCTAGCGCACCCCCGTTCCCCTGGCTGAGGGTCTAGCATTGTGGCTAATGTTGTTCTCGTGACTTGTGTGATTTAAACGTAACCATCCCATTTTGTAAATCCTCTGATGCATATAAAATGTCAAATTAATAACAGTAAAGTCATGTAAACAAGGACACAAAACAAAAAAGATAAAGTAGCACAGAATGGGTAAACCCTGAAACAGAATTCATGAAATTTTGAAAGAGAATATATATATATATATATATATATATATATATATATATATATATATATATATATTAGTGATGTAACGATTCACTCAACTCCCGATACGATTCGATTCACGATACTGGGTTCACAATACGATTCTCTCACGATTTATTTTACAAAATGGGACTGTAGACAAATTTTTTTTTTGGGAAAAAAACTAGAAAATACTGTATTATTTTCCTTTTATTTTTCATTGTCAAAAGAATTCCTTGATAAACTATTCAAAACAATGCAATTTAACTAAAAATAAATCTTGAATGAAATAAATAAAGGAATAATACAAATGAAAATGAAGCCTATTAATTTAAATTCTGGTTCTAAAATGAACAATGCAAAACTGCATAATAGTTATTTTTCTTTTAAAAGTGCAACTGAAAATGTATTTTGTGCCTTAACAATTGGACTTTAAAAAAAAAAAAAAAACCGTGATTGCACTAATTTACGTCATATTTGTTTGGACCAGCAGAGGGCGCTGGTAACACAGTGGTCGGTTGGCATGCGGATATCTTGCAGTGAAGAAGAGAAGCTATGCTAGCAGACAGAGCTAATAGAAAAACATGACTTTTACAGATATTCAAGTAATATTACAGATATTCTTTCGGTGCTAAAGGGGTAATAAATCATTTATTAACATATTTAAGAGTAGAAGGCAGCCAGAAAGAAAGTATTAGCAGACTCCGCCCGCCGCCTACACGTGTGGATAGCGCCTTCTGCTGGTTAAAAAAAGTACTGCGATTCAATTTTCAGAAAATCGATATCAACCGTGATACCTATGAATCGATTTTTAACTGCCTTACGATTAATCGTTACATCCCTAATATATATATATATATATTGTAGAGTGTGTTAAACCAGGGGCGTAGCACCACATTTTGGGCCCTGGTTACAAACCATCTTGTTGGGCCCCTAGTGTAGGGCCCTATAAATCACAAAATCAAAAAATTAAAACAGAATCCACTGTTGAACACGGAAATTGACAGATTCGGGATGAACCGAAACGCCGTCACTGTGAGGAAAAGAAGGTTTTTTTATGGGGAAATGTTTCAGGAGACTGCTCTTTATGCCCCCTCCCATCCTGGCCGCTTCAAACAGTGTCTAAACTCTCAAAAAAACTATGCAAATCATCACTCATTCCTAAATACCAAGCCCACCAGTGCCTGCTTAACTTTACTGTGTCTGTGAAGTTCCGTTCAATTCTCATGTAGCGCTGGAAAGCTACATGAAAACATGAGTCAGCTTTAATCAGTTTCACCTGCTCAGAGTGTTTGAACAACATCTCATCAGAACTACAGACGATCTGTGGATAAAGTTGTTCCGTTGTTGTGGACGAGACCATCGATGTCAGGGATTGTAGAGTCTGAAACATCGTAGGTTCATGAGGTGAAATAACTGATGCATCCTCGCGTCCCATTGTTTATGTTTAATCATTACGGTCTGCAACGATGTTAATTTAAATTAAGGTGATCAAAACTTAATCAATAAACTTGCTCAGATTCAGTAAACCATTGATCACTGAGGGTAAATTAGTTGATATTCATGTTGCTCTCTTACATTTTTATATGACATATTATAAATAATTAAAAAGGAGCAGTCACAATAATCCATGTCAGTACAACTTACAGTCTATCTACCTTTTAATTTTATATTACTCTTTATTTTAAATTATATTTTCATTTTTGACATACATTTTTGTTTAAATATGATTTTATTTTTTTTATTAGTATTTATTTTATTTCCTCACAGAAGTTAAAAACGAATAATTTCTGAAAAAAATGATCATTTCTAAAAAAAAAAAAAAACAGAATTAAAAAAAAAATGTATGTGGAAAACACATAATAAACAAAATAAACAAATAAAACAGAGTTTTAAAAAAATAAAACAGATTTTATAGGACCCTACTATTGTAAGTTAAGTACACTTTTTTTCCGCTTGGAGACAATACTAGTATTCTTGCATTATTATAAAAGCTTTATTTTTCCTTCACAATAACCCAGAGGTTTCCAACCTTTTTTGGGTCGTGACCCCATTTTGATATCACAAATGTCCGGCTTGATCATGTTTATTAAAAGTGTTACAAATAGAAAGTAGCCAGGATTAGTGCACAACGTGACAAGTGAAATAGATTTATATTTGAGTATAGAATACAGGTATTTGATATTAATTGTGTGTGATGTGTATTTGAAAAATAATAATTGAAAACATTTTTAAAATTAGAATTTTTCCTTTTATGTACATTTCTTTTTTTTTTTTGATGCAGCATGGATTTGTCTTTAATGCAAAACTGGCTCCTCCCTGAAACAAGTCATGTTACAAAACTCACTCACATGTGCTGTCCCTTATGAGTGGGAAAAGGAGGAAAAAACCAGTATCACAACAGAACTAAAACAATGGCACCACATGTGAAATTGTGCACCTGGCTGTTAATAAAATGACCTGAGTGAATTTTGACTGACCCAGAAACTTCTTTCTGCTAAAACTTTATTAAGAAGAAACATTTAAATTTATCGTATATATCGGCATTTTAAAATATTGTATTGAAATACTATTTTTGGTTCCAATTCCCTAACCCTAATGAGCGTGTGTCTGTGATTATGTGACAGACTGCAGTATGTCGCCTTACATCCTTTGTTAGATGAAATAGCAGTGTGGAATAGTCCCTACACTAAAGCTACAGGGACGCAGGCAGTGCTGGCCTCTCAAAGCAATGACAACAACACTAACGTCTACAGGACATTAAACACAAGTAGGCCAGTCTCAGAGGGAGCCTTCGCTTTCCTTATTTTGCTCCATCTCCACTTTTTACTCTGTCCTCTCCCCACAGCAGCCTCAGAGTTTTCTGTATGTGTTCCTCTCCAAACGAACACCACAGAGCTTAATGTACAGTTATGGCTGTCTCTTTCTGCTTGTGGGAACGGTATTATCTGCATGTAATGCTATAGACACCTCCCGTGCTCGACTCGTGGGGTGTGTTTGCGTCTGGGTGATTGCTGTCCAAAAAGGAAAGCGTCAGCAAAATATGCACCAGTAAGGAAGGGAGGGGAGAGTCATGAAATAGCTCAAATGAAAACTTAATGGCCCCTTCACCTTTGTTAATGGATCACACTTGCAATGGTCCATGTAAGGGCTGAAGAGCCATCAGTCCTGCTCTCACTAACTCACTAGGAATGGAGTTCATAATTGGGAGAACACTAATTAGCACACTGGTGACTGTCTCAGCAGCTAAACCGGAACCATAAATGAGCCTCGACACGTTCAAAGTCGACAAAGGACATTGCTGAGAATCCCTGTCCACATGAGTAAGATAAAACACAGCAAACCAGCAGGTTCCCATCTGCCCGGTGCAGTCCCAACACCTGTGCTCCCAGTTAAACAGAAACCCAGACGCCGCATTCCTCATTCCCTCTTTGCAGCTGCTTGCACTCCCATTGCATGAGCAGCATTTATTAATATCTCCCTTTCAAATGCTAATCGCCTTTTCATACATGAATCATAACTACAGAGGTGGATGCTCTTTTAAATCAGGAGGATGGAAGGCAGGCTGTGGGAGAGGGAGAGGGGGCTGAGGTAAAACTAAAAGCATAAGTGCAGTGAGTAATTATCCAACTTGTGTCCCAGATATCAGCCCAGCTAACTAACAAGGCCAAACGCGTTCCTTTGTAAACTCAAACACAGCAGGGAGTATGTCAGACATCTAGTAACCAAGTGGTTCCCTGGGTAAAGGTATTTGGATCAATAAAAACAGATCAGCAATGATCAGCTGATCGATCACCTGCAGACATCTGATGAGCTAACCGCTAACGTCACGTCGTCTTCTGAAAGACAAATCACATCAGGAACCCAATCCAACAGGAGACTCTATTACTGGTGGTTTTAGTGTTCATAAGCTAAATAGATGCTATATCTGATCAATCCATAGATAATGCATTGAAAATGTGTCCATTGTGCAAGAATTTAAAGCTGCTGGAGACAATAGTTTTTAATCAGACAAAGGCATAGTGTTGGCCTCATAGATCAATAAATTAAAGACTATTTGCTTGAGAGAGAAAAAAGATGGAAAAGGTGATATCGGGAAGAAACTAGATCATAAAAGGTGTGATGCAAATCACTGCCATCTATGTCTGGCAAAAAAACACAAGAAATAATAAATAAATAAATTCTATGCACTTCACATCCCACAATGCAATGTGCCAAAGTATCCGACAACTTCAATAAACAAACATTCAGCAATTTCAACCTTTTACGTCTTTTTTGAGCAAATGATTTTATTGATTTATTAGACTTACATTAGGGTTCTCACCAGCGCTGTTGAGCGTAGGGGCCCCCGACATTGTACTTTTTGCTCCCCTACAAAGCGATGGCGCCCCCTACGCTCCGTTTTCAGCAACGCCTTTTTTTATGGGTACCGTAGTAAAAACTGTGGCAAACTTGTACACAAAAGGGACTTCCTCCGCTTGGTAATCGTAATTACTGTCCAATATAAACAGTGAGCTTCAACCAGATGTAGAGTGTAGCTGCTCATCATGTTTGTGCTTAAAGAGACATCGGCTTCTAAGCGTGTGCCAAAATATTGATACGACAATATATTACCAGGTTTCGTCTTGCGGTACATTATCGATTACCTGGCACCAAATATCGATTTTTTTGTTTTGTTTTTTTTCTCCTTATTACACAAGATAACTGTAGGGCCCTATGAAATTCATGTGAACGGAATTGCGGACATCACCGTGAGGCAAGTAACGTTTTTTTTATGGGGAAATGTTTCCGGAGAGCGCTCATTAGGTGCACCGCCCTCCCCCTCCCGTCTTTGCTGCCTAAACCACCTGAAACACCATTTAAACCGCCAAAAAACTATGCAAATCACCACTGACTCCTAAATACAGAGCCAACCAGTGCCTGCTTAACTTTGCTGTGTCTGTAAAGCTCCATGCATCCGTTTCTCGTCAAGAGCAGCGGCGCTCCGTGCAAACGTGATCAGCTGTGATCAGCTTCACCTGGTCAGAAAGCATAAACAACATCTCATCAGAGCTATAGAAGATCCGTGGGAAAAGTTGCGTGTTGTTGTGAACGAGACCATCGATGTCAGGGTAATGCACTGACTGAAATGTTTATTTTTCATACGCAGCAATATTTTCATCAGTGACACAGATAACGTAATGTATTGTGGATTAAATTTCCCGAGATATATTGATTATTGCAGAATCGCTGTATCTTGATAACATCGTTACCGTGGGCAAAAATCGAGGTTCCTGGCACTATCGGCTTCATTCTGGTCAGACAGGTTCGGGCCATGTTCTTTTTTTTCCGGCCTGATTAAAGCTCTACTGTGTGCATCCTCTGCATGTGTGTGCGTGTGTTCCAATTACTGCAAGTTCCACACAATACCTCATTTAAATGTGAAAAGCATGTCTTGGAATCAGTCTTTTGAATAAAATGATATGTGTTGTCCATACAGTGTGTGTGAGTATTTATGAGTGGAGGACCTATACATAGCATGCATAACTAGCTACATTCACCATCACCTTCACCAATTTAACAAATATATTTTAGCTTTAAAGTAAGGTTGGAACAAACATTTAAAAAACAACTTTAGCTTTACTTCACTAAATTTGGCCCTCAGAGAGTTATACTTTTCAAAATGTTCTGCGTTGCGCGACCCCCCTATACTGTGAAACATTCCTGGTGAGAACCCTGTACACTATGTCTTTGTTTGATTACAAATAAAATAATTGTCTTCAGCAGCTTTAAGTACGGATGTCCCGATACAATTTTTTTTTCCCACTTCCGATACGATACCAATATTGCAGCCTTGCGTATTGGACGATACCGATATCGATCTGATACGTAATCAGCACAAATCATACATACTTGTAATACGTATTTTGTAGTGTGGAATGTTAGAAAAGGCTTGATCAAGTGATGTTACTCAAACAGAGAATAATAGTCAGCAATTCAAGTTCACTTCAGTTATTTTTTTACTGTCAGTATATGGTGGGAACAACTGAGGGCGGGGACAAATACAACAAAAAGTTATCGGAGCGTTTATATCGAAAATTTTAGATGCAGTCCAATAAAATCCGATATTCGTTTTCTGGCTGATATCGGACCGATATCTGATATCAATATCGGATTGGGACACCCCTAGCTTTAAGTATGATTCTCTAATGATGTGGTGCAGCCATCACATGTAAGTGTCTATGACAAAAGCTTGTTATTTCCCCAATTTCCCCCTGAAAGTTCAGCTGCAATAAGTTTAGTTTTATAAATACATGTATAGTATAGTTCTCCAACACATCTAAAAGATCCCATATATATATATATATATAAATATGTGACTTAATAGTGAAACTTTCCAATCACAAACAATAACTACATTTCTATTGTCTAATCACAGATAAAACAAAGAGCTTTCTCATTGAGGTGAATTGGAAAACCTTCTAAATTAACCTCAGTTTATTCCTATGGGCTCTACTGTGAACATGGTTATGGGTCAATTGTTAGTGAGTGCTGAAGCAATGATCCTTTCCCATGCTCACTTTGTTCTGTTTAACTCATTAGACTGTTACACTTGTAGTTTTAATTAAATGAATGTGGACTATTTCATCACGTTGGAACAACAAACAGGAGCGTAACGTACCTTTATTATTATTACAAGCCTACAGTAGATCCAGGGCTCTTGTTGTGAAAGGCTAGAAGAAGTTGGTGCTCATTGTGTATGATGATAAAGACTTTTGGGCCATCAGTTCAAAGTTGACTTAGTTAACTTAATATGAGCCAGGCAAACCTATTGTTATCCTGCATGTTCTTCTTCTGAGGGAAACCTACTTCTCATGCACCAACAGTCACCAGATTTGGCAGAAAGGTCCAGTCCCATGCCAGATTGCCTCAGCTGCAAAAACAGGCCAAAAGTCCTACAGGTGGCGCTACAGCAAGCCTCTAACGTTGAGAATACAGAAAATTCGCAACAAATCAACCATATGTGCTAGAGATTTGCAACTTCCACCAAAATGTAGTCACAACTCTGAATAAACGTGTGTACATATAAACTTGTTGCAAATTATTGCATCCGTCACTTACAAATACATATAAAACACATCACCTGCCACATTTTCAGACTGTCTGACACAAACAGATTTTTGATTTATCCAAATTGAGCCTCCAGTGCATCAAAATGTAAACAATATTGTACACATATACTTGCCTAATTTTTCTAACATTTTCAATGTTCATAAGAAAAACAACATTATGGAGTCATGGTAGATGATGTTTGGAAAACATCAGAATTGTATCTCAAAAACTATTTTTTATTTACTTATTTATTTTTGCAGCATTTTGAATTTCACTCTCATGCTAAATGTTGGAGTCAATGTAAAAATGCTTTTCGAGCCAATAAATCAATGTTATAAACACATGACCAACATCTCCATGCTGTCAAGGTGCAATATGTCTATGTATTTTCAGATTTTTGTCTGAATAACTGAATTTTGAATGGTTGTTTGAAATCTGCCTATACACGCCAACACGGACCATTTCTGTGCTGTATTTCATCTATTGATCACATTAAAATGTACACTTCTATCTTGTATAATGAAGAAAACTAATACCATGTGTACACTAAGACCTGATGCCATGCTTGTTGTTTGTTGTTCGATGTTCATATTGTATATATGTGGAAAATATAATAAAAACCTAAAGAGGAGGGGAAAAAAGTTACACTTCTGATCATCAGCCCCAGGAATAAAGTGTATTTATAAACTTAATGTAAATCTTTAGAATGGAAAAAAACAAGTATTTTTAGCTTTTTATTTTCCTGGCAACTTTAATTGCACCACATGCCTGATCTGTAAAAGCTAGGGTTGGGGACAATTATGATTGTAATCGTGTAATTGATAATTAATTACAATTATGACATAATTTATAATTGTAATTTTAAAAATCTGTTGGCGTTGTAATCGTAATTGAATTGTAATTGAGTTAAAGGTAGAGTAGGCGATTTTCAAAAGCGAGCATGATTTAGAATGTAGCCTGAGCCTCCCTGATGGCTCCGCCTTTACCCCCCTCACCCCTCCCCTCTGCGCTCCGTCTCACTCACATGCATGCGCTGCTGCAGAAGAGGAGCTCAGCTCATCACTTGTATTGTGTAGAAACCTCGTTGTCTCATGTCTTATTCATCAGTAAGTAAACAATAAACTTTACTATTATCTATGTTAAAAAATGAGACCAAAAACTCTGTTTCAACTCTGTCAGCGGTGACGTGCTTTCAGCGCGAGCTCGTGCATGCGAGGAATTGAGAACGAGCAGGGAGACATTTCCATTGATCAAAGTTATTACAGGTTTACAGCTGCTACAGTTGATGGATTTTCTGCGTTCCTTTTTCAGAGAATATAAGATTTTAATTTCTGTCAGGACATAAAGACAATTTCAACCAGAAACTTTAAAAGCGTATCTGGAGGAAATCGCCTACCCTAGCGTTAATATAATTGACTTTACAATTGTAATTACCATGGAAATTAACTAAAAATTCAGTGAAGTTTCACACTCATACAGGTGGTAAGGGTTAGAAGAGTTAGGGGTTAAAAATAGGATATTTATTTTATTTTTATTTATTTAAAACTATTTTACAGAGTAAATAGTATGAATGTAACTGATGTTTTATACAAAGAGTTTACAGCGAGTACTAAATTCCAACTCTCGTCCCTAGTTGGGCCTTTACATAAGACATTATAATAAATGCACTAAAATGTAAATGTTAAAACGACATCGTACACACGATAAAACGCATACAATCACAACGCTATATAAATAAAAGTTAGTAAAATTGTAATTGAACTTTAGTAATTGAGAGCATCATTATAACTGAATTTCAGGGGGGAAATAATAATTATATTGTTATTGTAATTGAGAAAAAATGCTGGTTATCGTAATCATTAGAGGTGTCCCAATCTGATATCGGCTATGGGTCCGATATCAGCCAGAAAACGAATATCAAATTTTAGCAGACTACATCTAAAATCTCCGATATATATTATATTTATTCAATTGTAGAATACTGTAGATATTTTGTTGAAGGTTAAAATGTATGTAACCAATTGGTTAATAATAAATGGGTCAGTTTTTCGACTGTTGCTGACTATTGTTCTCTGTTTAAGTAACATCACTTGATCAAGCCTTTTCAAGCATTCACCACTACAAAATAAGTAACTAAAGTATGCATGATTCGTGCTGATATTGTATCGGATGGATATCGGTATCAGCCAATACTCAAGGCTGCAATATCAGTATCGTGTCGGAAGTGAAAAAGCTATATTGGGACATCCCTAGTGATCATAATTGAATTGTAATTGAACGTGGATAATTGAAAAAGTAATTGTAATTCAAAAATGTAACTGAAACCAACCTTGGTAGAAGCACCCCAGTGTGTGTGTGTGTGTGTGTGTGTGTGTGTGTGTGTGTGTTAGTGAGAGTAGCTGTAGGAACATCTCATGTTGTCATTGGAGGCTGAATCTCTCTATAAAAGCAGGGAAGTTCTGCGTGTGTGTGTTTTGTGGAGCGAATTTCTCCCCAACGCTGTGTTTGTTCGACCCGAAACTTTATAAACAGCTTGCACATAGCCCGAGTGTGTGCATGCGTCATTTTGGACTTATTTGGTGATTTCAAAATGTTTATTTTCATGTTTGTTTGACCGTTCAATGTTTTGACCGGACGGACGGGACCCGGAAGTTATTGGCGGGCAATAGCCGCGGCTGTGTTGAGAGCGAACGGCAAAAAAATGCACATTTCTCCGCAGATAGGGCATTATAAACGCTGATATTTTCACCACGTGCTATATAACCAAATGCGCAACTTGGATATACATGCTGAACGCAGACAGAGCCGTTTAGAGAGAGAGTTGCGACAACTAAAGAGTTCCCAGAAGTTTCCAATAGTTCCTGAAAGTTTCAAATAGTTCCCGGAAGTTTTGTGTGTGTGTGTGTGAGAGACAACCCACGGAGGAGATGGAGAAAGTCCCACATGGCAACCAGGAGGACAGGTATCAAGTCTCACACCCACACGCAGCCATGTGCGCGCACACACACACACACACACACACATCTCAAAACACGCCCTCACCACACATAAGGTATTTATAATAAAAATATACAAAATTAGTAAAATAAACCAAAAAACTAAACAATTATACAAAAAGTACACAAAATGACAACAGAAATGCACAAAAATAAACAAAAAGGCTCCAAAAATACATAAAATGACTCCAAAAATACATAAAATGACTCCAAAAAACATATCACAAAAAAATACACCAAACAACAACAAAAATAGGAAAATGACTCAAAATACACAAAATGACTCCAGAATCACACTACAATAACCACAAAAAACAATGATTATACAAAAAAGCACAACAAGACAACAGAAAGATAAAAAAAAAAAAAAAAATTTAAAAATACACATGATGATTCCAAAAAACATACATTACAAAAAAATACACCAAACGAAAAAAAAAAAACGTAAAAATTAGTGAAATAAACAGCAAACATTTATCATGCACATGTCCCATATAATTAAACCAGGGAAATCGCACACGCAAATAAACCGTTTTATAACACTACAGAGTATGTCCACCTCTTTGTACATCCACCTTCAAACACATACTCATTTGGCCATACTGTATATGACAACTCTACTTAAGTTCCTCCCACTATATGAATACATACTTCTGACTGTACTAGCTCATGTAAAACCAGGATGCCTGTAGTGGAAAAGTTGTTTAGAAGAAGTGAAAAGTCTCCTAAAGGAAAGTTTGTGATCAAACAGAAGCTGCATCAGCACCTGATTAATGATTAAGAACCTTCAGGCACCAGGACACAAGGTGTTAATCGCTTAATTGCACAGAATATAATTTCATAAATGAACAAAACTATGAATGTAAATCATCCTGCTTGATTAAATGTCGCCACTCAAAAGTCATTTTCATGATTTGAGGGACTAATTGGTCTTGAACGTGATTGGATAATAAGCTGGAATGTTACCTTCACGCGCGCACACACACACACGCACGCTCAAACACCTGGGTGTGTATTCCAGCATACCTGCCAGGAGCTGGAGGGGATCTCTGAGAATTTACCCAGTCCTCCAAAGGTGTAGCACCGGTACATGTGGTCCAAAGACTCGGAGCAGTGCCACAGCAAGCCGAAGCTCACCGAGTCCTTGTTGTTGTTGTTGTTATTGTTGTGTTGGTGATGGAGAGGATGGTGGTTCCTCAGCTGCTCCTTAACAATCCAGGCAGGAGAGATGAAGCTGAAGCTGCAGACGGCCACCAGTGCGGAGGAGAGCAGCACCCAGAAGCAGCCCACACAGCTGAACATGGTGGCAGAACATGGACCCACAGCTTCTTCTTCTTCTTCTGCTTTCTTCTCCCGGCACAGCAGTGCGCGCATCTGGAGCTCACGCTTCTCTAACTTCAGCCTCCTCGCGCGCTACATCAGCGGAGGAACACGCGCGGCACAGGGTGTGCGTGTCCACAACATCTGGGCTGGAGACAAACAAACCATGAAGAGACTGTGGAGAACGTCCTCAGGTCAAGTGCACGCACACGATGTTTATCACATGTGTGTGTGTGTGTGTGTGTGTGCTACAGACTAGAGTCGGTCACTCACTGTGAGCAGCGCACTTTGCCTCCCAGAACAAGTGCGTCTGTACCGCGTCAAGGCAACGGGACTAAGCCAAGACCAACATCCGATTTTGATTTTCAAAGTAAAACCCTCTGTGAGCAAACATGGGCAGAAGCGGAACTGAAAAGATAAGACTTTATTATCAGCCCCACAAAAATGACAAAACATTTTCTTTTGCAGGCAATGTGAAAAGAAGAAAAACATAAATCTATATTAAAAACATACACAACAACAACAACAACAACAACACAAAAACAACATACAATATTTAGCGTCAGCATATTGATTATGATCATTATAAAGCACCTGGAAGGAGGAGGATTATTGCCATATGGATTTATTTTTGACCCACCACTCATTTTCTGTGATCAGAGCGTTAGTGTGTTTATTTTAATTAAATACAAACAAAATGCTGAAAACATTAAGCTGTCTTTATTAATGCTTCCTCCACACCATGCAGTCCCAGCACTTAGTTTTCTTACTTTGTGACCAACTTTTTTTTGTTTTTGTTTATTTTAATATTCAAATCATGTGTGAGGAAAATGACTGCAGATGTGGGAGGAGTCAAATAAGGACTGATGATACTTAGTTTTTGATTTTCTGGTTTTATTGTGAAGCATTTGATTAATTTTTGAAACGAAAAAAAATGCAAACTTCAGAATAAAATAACTTTTAAACATTATGTGAAAACAAGTTAAATTATTTCCTAACTGGAGGAAAACTACTCAAATTAAAGTAAAAAAAAAGTAATTAATATGATTACTCATAGCATATACTATTATCATCCATTCATTATCTAAACCTTATTTCTTCAAAGGCTCGTTCACTCCTAAGCATCACTAATTATACTCATTAATCTTACACACATACTCTTGAATTGTGAAATGAACCTAAAGTACCTGATGAAAAGCCTGGGGAGATCATGCAAACTGGGAATCTGGCCAATATAAACACTAAATGCTGCCCTCTTTATAACATTGTTTAAACTCGTGAAATAAAAGCAAAAATATTTACCTAATTCGTTTTATTCAGAAGCCACATAATGAACATTTACTTTAAAATAGTAAACTCTTTCTAATTAGTGGATTAATAGTTTTGACATAAGGCTAAATGCAATGAACTAATAATGAATAAATATATTTCACATCCATTATTTTAGTTGTTTTGTAAACATTGAGGCTGGAAAAGGGGGGGGGGGGGGCAGGACCAGAAGTTAATGGATTTTTTAAATTAAAAAGTTTTTCAAACTAAGATGAAATTTCTTCTTGAAACTTAGTGAGTGTTGGACAAAAATAAAATCAAGAGCACACGAAAAATATTAGATTTTTTTAGTCAAAACGGGACATTTGGGTCTTTTAAGGACTGAAAAGGAGAGTTATTGTCAATGTGGTGAAGGAGGACTGCATAACAGACAAGCTTGTAGCTTTAACTCACACCAAAGCAAGTGATTTCCAGCTAAAATAAATATTTCATACCTAATTCAGTATTAAAAAGGCAAATACATAAATCAAAATAATCTGTGATAATAGACTATAATTTCATACAAAGTAAACCAGGGTGTTTGTAACAACATGAATGTGATTTTCTTCTTTATATTTATAATTTTTTTCTTTATACACAATGTTTAAAATCACAAACCCTGACTTAGACTTTGTATATTTTACAGATGGGTAATGTGTAATTCTCTATAGTGGTCACTCTATCAAAACAGAGCTTAGCTCAAACCAGTACATTTCCTGTCTGAATGAAACACTTATTGTGTCCTTTTGTCAGATTTTACCCTGGAGACCATACTGCCCCCTCATGGTTGAACTGGTAACTGTCCCTCTGTCCATCATCTGCCTAATGTTAACTTAATAAACACATAATAAAGACCTTAAGAAATAAATGCCCTGACATATATTTAATAAAAGATTAAAATGCTAATACAGATTGACAAAACTCAAACTCTTTGGTCATTTTTGCCTCTATTTACACAACCGTAAATAGCGGCAAAAATGACCAAAGAGTCTGAGATCTTATAACTTTTCTCAGAGCAGACAACCTCACAGCACTGCGTTGAAACTTTAATAATAAATAAACATTCCAGCGAAATAAAAACAGTACAACAAACTTTTATAGTATATGTATTTAAAGGAAACACAATTTAAATATATTATAGATTAGGTACACATATATCTGAAAACATTAGTGGTACATAGTACCAAGAGTTTCTTCTGGTCCTGTTCCACATCTTGGTAAGTCTCAAAACAAAATTACAAAACAAAAAAAACAAAAAAAAAAGGGGTTTATTTCACTGGGCAGACTTCCCAATCTAAGAATTCAGTCATTGCTGAATTGTGTCAGCAATGTATAAAAACAACAGCAATCACCATTTAAAAAGGACTAACAATGATATGACAGGATAAACCAGAGATCTACATAAACATCTTATATAGTAATAACTAGGACATTATAACGTGTTTAAAACAAAAGAAGCACTTGAGAGTTCATTCTGGAGTTTGCCTTCTACGCTCATGAAAAAGTGCTGGGAAATTCATACAGAAGGTGAGCTAGTCATAAACCTGCACCTATTCACACCTCCAGATGTTCCACCGTACGTGGACAACCGCCAGACAACAGCTGGCCATGAGGAGCAGGCTGAACAAGCAAATACTGTACAATGCTTTGACCCTTTGGAGAAAGTTTGGTGTAAAAACAAGGAATGCTTCTAAATGGTGTCGGAGTGAATCCTGCGCAGTCTGTGTCACGTCCTCCGAGAGTTTAAAGTTAGACAGACAGAGCAAAGGTCGTTAACAATGAAAGTTACCCCTCAGCTTGATGCAAGCACCATGATTAACGTCAGTGGACTGTATGTACCGCTGTTATAGTGTTATGGAGGTTAACGTTTGGTACACTGATCTTCTTCAGATTAATGCCGTTCATCGTGTTGTGAATTGCGTTTAATCTTCATCAGCAGCACGGTCGGCTTCAGCAAGACGTGCAAGTCCTCGGTTCACTGCAGGGGTCATAACTGCAAAAACATACAAGGGTACAAGAGTAAGATGTGTATCCTTCTGGAAAAACACGTTTTACAATCTGGGGCCTCATTTATAAAGCACTGTGTAGGATCCAAACTAAAACGATAATATGAAAAACTGCTGCGGCTGAAAACATTCTGATTTATAAAACCGTGCGTACGTAGTAGGGCTCGGCGATATATCGAGATTCAAGATATACTGTATCGTGTTTTCTATTTTGGCGATATAGAAAATTACAACATCGCCTATATCGATATATAAAGATAAATATTTTTATAGCTTAATTCATTTTAAAACACTTTTTAGAAGTCGCTTCTCAAGCCACACTAAAGAACTCACTCACACATGCTGTCCTTTAAAGGAGAAAAAGCCAAAAGTGGCACATTCTGTGCAACTCATTGATCATAAATGTGTCTCTGTGGCATTTTGCATTGGCAAATTTAACCCTGAATTGTCTTTCTTGTCAGACTTCATTAGAATTAAAATTATCAAGATGTATATTGTATATCAATATTATGAGAAAAAATATCAAATGAGTTTTGCTCGCCCAGCCCTACGCGGCACACCTGCAAGCATTTAAAACTTTATAAATCACAACCCACCATAACATTTTCACAGGTGAATTCACTTAATACCCACATTCTACCATAATAGGGCTGGGATAAACGATTATGTTTTAAAGGGGACATATCATGGTTTTAAATCCTTCCTTTTTACATATAAATCATACAGTTGTGGTCTATATAAAGCGGAACTGCAATGCTTGGGTCTGAATTCCTCATTATTATAGCTCCACAGGCCCCTTTTCTACCCCTTTTCTGATGTGCTTCTGAGAGCAACTGGTTTTGGTGCGGTGACACTCGGTTCAACTCCACCCTGTTCGGCCATTTTTGTAGTTTGATAGAAGAGATACGGCTATGTAGCGGTGCATAAACTTTTTATTCAGAAATTATTTACAAAATGTCAACAATGGAAGACTTGTCCATCCAGCTTTACATGTTCGAGCCAGAGTCTGACCCAGCGGAGCGAGATGAAAATGATGATGAACCTGCAGAACCCTAACAAGTGAGCTAACACAAGCACCGAGCTAACGCTAGCGCCAAGCTAACGTCACGAAATGCATTTTAATACAGTCTTTTCAGAGACAAAAACGGCAAAATGAAATGACTAATGAAAACTTTAGACTTAAATTAAATCACGTAGGCCATATCATCAAGGATCTAAAACGAGCACACAGTGCTAACATATGAAGACGGTGCAACTGCTAATGCTAACAAAACAATGACAGGGACGTCTTATCGTCACACTTTTTAGCGTTATTTACAGCTTACCGAAGTGCTCTGTTCATTGTCTCCAAAGATAGAAGGAATTGAACCCTCAATCAGACAAAGTCTTTTGGCAAATCCTTCTTTATACTGGCGGAGGTTGATGAAGCAGTCATCCTTGAAGTGCTTCGCGCACACAAAAATGATCTTACCCACAGATGTGGGTACATTTCCGTGAAAAATAAAACTCAACCAGGCACTTTGACAAGGTTCTGATGCTGGGAGACGGTGTAATGAAGCGTGTGGGTTACTACATCCAACAACTGAACATTTTGACTTATCCTCTCGTAACTTCGGCATCCTTGAGCTTGGACTACAAAATAAAAGCGAGAAATAAAAATGTCGGATTGCTCGAAGTGTTGGACCTGGAGTTGATGTACTAATTTGGCAGTTCCACTGCAAATACTGTGATGTAATAGTTCAAAAAACGTAATAGAGAATAGAAAAATCGAAACAGATTGAAAAATATGAGCAAAACAGAATATAAAGATATCAACGGAGCATCTGAAGAGACTAATTTGATTTTTTCTGTACTTCTAAGCACTCTAAATATACAACAAAATGCATTTAAGGGCTAAAAAAGTGAATTTAGCATGATATGTCCCCTTCAAACGATTAATCTAGCGATTATTTTCTTCAATGCATCGATTAATCTAACGATTCCTTTTTCCCGGTTCGATTCGACTCGATTATCAATTATCTCCCCATTAATTGACTAAAAGTAATTCATACATGTTGATTTACATATCTAAAATGAAAAAAAAAACATGAATTCCTTAACATTGCAATATATGTTTATTGCTCTTCAACTCAAAATTCCAAAATAAAGTTCAAGTAGGAATATAAAAGTACAAAATAATGCATTCAGAGTCAGAAAGTGCTTTTCCAACAAAAAATAAACTTTCCAACACGGCTGTCCGTCAGGATGAATGAATCACGTGTTGATGCCACCCTGTACCAAATATGTCAGATTGTAGATGCATTTTTTGGCATTTTGGGGTATTTATGATTATGTGGATCTATAACCCTGACATGTGCGGACATTAAATGTGTGATATGAATCTGGCTTCAATTTAGCACCGCACCACAAGCATTGTCATTTTCCCCACGTCTCCAAAATGTTCATACGCCACAGTCAGATTTACCGTACCAATGCGCACATTCTACTTTCATACGCTACGTTTATTTTTCTGAATCACAAACTTTGCGTGGAAAGTTTTGTGCGCACTTTACAGGCCTCGTTTTGAGTGTGCGCAACGGTTAAAAATGAGGCCCCTGGTCCTGGAGGATTGTTGTCTTGCATTTTTAACGTACTAGTACAGTGTCCGTCGGAAGTATGTATTCATATAGTGGGAACTTAAGTAGAGTTGTCACTTATGGGCATATGTGTATTTTTGTATCTTTCTGTTGTCTTTTTGTGCATTTTTTGGTATAATTATTGTTTTTTGCCATTGTAGTGTGATTCTGGAGTCATTTTGTGTATTTTTGTGTAGTTTTGTGCATTTCTGTTGTCATTTTAGTGTATTTTTTGTATAAATATTTAGTTTTGTGTATATTGAGTCATTTTTCATATTTTTGTTGTGGTTTGGTGTATATTTCTGTAATATATGTTTTTTGGAGTCATTTTGTGTGTTTTTGGAGCCTTTTTGTATATTTTTGTGCATTTCTGTTGTCATTTTGTGTACTTCCTGTATAAATATTGTTTAGTTTTTTGTTTCACGTCATTTGTGCATTTTTTTTGTATAATTATTGTTTTTTGTTACATTTGTAGTGTGATTCTGGAGTAATTTTGTATCTTTTTAGTGTAGTTTTTTGCTTTTCTGTTGTCTTCTGTGTATTTTGAGTCATTTTCATATTTTTGTTGTCGTGTGGTGTGTGTGTGTGCGCGTGTGTGTGTGTGTGTGTGTTTGCGCACAAGTCCATCCACATGTGCCTGCCTGCCGAACTTTCACTAAACTTATCTACAGTATTTTCAGTAGTTAGTTGTAGTGGCAGCTGTGGCGGGAGTGAAGCTGCAGTAATCAGGTGACCTTCACTATGTAGCATCGTCTACGTAACATGTAAACACTTAGATCTGACTCAGAGCGTAACACTACAGTCACTACCACCCAATGGACGGGTGTCATGACACAGACTGTAACCGGACTAAATAGTGGTCCGTTATACACTCACACACTCACATACCTGCACGCATGTCACGTAGATGGTGATCGATAGTGAAGCGCACCTGATCAACGTGTGTGTTTGAGACTCTCTACCTGGGACTCTAATCTCCTCCATTGGTTCTCTCTCACACACGTGCCACGAACAAATGTGCAGCTTTCAACACAGCAGCCATTGCCGTCAAAAACTTCCGGGTGAGGTCTGTCCGGTCTAAATAGCGAACGGTCAAACTAACATGAAAATAAACATTTGTAAAAAAGCAAATTACTCCAAAATAACAGATGCAAACACTCGGAGTATTTGGAACCCGTTAACAAAGTTTTAGGTCGAACAGGCACCACGTCGGGGAGATATATTTACTCCACACACACGCACACACACACAGACCATCCTGAAATTATAGTATAAATCTTGTTGCTCCAACACACCTGAACCTAATGAATCATTCAACCTTGCCTGCCCTATGGCTTGCGTACCTTAGTGGACTTGATTGGGCTGCCATGGTTTGACTGGTGAACCACGTCGTTGACGATCATCTTGGCAATCTGCCAGGCCATCTCCTCCTGGGCCTTCATCACAGAGATCACAGCACACACCAGGTTACTGGTGTTACTCTGTTCTACAGTTAGCTTTAATGAATTCTGAACTCCTCACCTCATCAGAGTTGCCTTGCACCCATTTCTTCATGGCTTGAGAAAACATGGAACCTGAGAATAAATATAAAGGTAGATTCAGACACCAACCAATGACAATACTTCACCAATATGAGCTCAAAACTGCTTGCTTTAATATTTCAGGAGAAATACCCTCTAGAAAAGTTGTTGCATGTAGTCAATGGCAGAAATGAGCAAACCTTTTGATTTTAAATGAATAACTAAAAACCACAACAAAAAACATCCAATCTGTGACACATTAAATGTGCCTACGTTAAGATTATTCACATGCGCCAAAATGTCTACAATACTCTCCTTAAAAGGCTTGTTACAGTGTTCAAAAATGATTATGATCCCTGTTTATCAGATAAAGACAGTGTGGGCCTCATTGATCAATAAATCTAAGATCATTTGCTCAAAAAAGATGTAAAAGGTTAAAATCGCCGCTTGAAAGTTTGTTCTGATCTCCACTGTAAACACTCATTGACATAGTAGGTAAATAGTCATAGAGTCCATTGAACGGATGCGCAGAAGAGTTTTAACTTCATTCTTTGCGTCATTTCTTTCAATGGCAGATGTATATTTTGGCAGTGTACACAGAAAGACCTGAATCTTGCCAAAATGAAATATTTTGCGGAGTGATGCGATATCACAGGGAATGCTGGGAAAAAACAAGAACAAAAATGGTGTTAAAAGAATCCCTGTCCTCCTTTTCTGGTGAAGAAACAAAAAATCACAGTGACAATGAAGTAAAAACACTTCTATGCATCTGTCTACGGGACTCCATATCCCATAATGCAATGTGTGAAACTTAACTGAAGGTTGTATACCTTCAGATTTTTTATTTCCACCACCGCAGTGACTGTTAATCTGTAGTTTTGTTAATACTTTTGCTCTATTGTTTTATCTACTAACATAAGTTACAATAGGCAAGAATCTAGAGTTGCCACGATACCAACATGAGGATCACAGTTCCGGGTAATATCGCAATACTGAAGCCTTTTTATTATTATTATTATTATTATTATTATTATGAACTGCAATGTATTTGTACAAGTTATAAAAACGTATTAATTACGTATAGTGTTGTTTGGTGCATGATGAGAGTACATGAACAAAAGCATATAACCAATAAAAAAAAAATAATAAATGAAGTTAGAATTTATATGGTTGAAATTAAAAAAATAATCATTCAGTTTCCTTTGCACATCAATTTATATTTAACTAATATAAATAATCAACCTGGGATAAAAAATCCACAGTATTTAAAAAAAAAAATCTTTGACAATAATGCTTCTTCCGTAACATCATAAACTACAGAGGATAAAATACAATAAACAGGAACTGATTACCTGAGGAAACTATATTTTTATGCATTTTCTGGGTGACGTCACTGGTGTTTTATGAGATTGGATGTGATCCCTCCTTTTTATGTATATAATTTGAAAATATTGTTTGTACATTGTAAATATCTCTGTAAATAAAAAAAATTAAAAAAAGATTGCTCCGAGTCCCTTCGGAAAAAAACAAAAAAAGTGTTCCCTCCTTTGGCTCCTATAGCTGGTGACAGCGCCTGCACAGTGGATCTCCCATTGCTTTACCGGCTCTGCCTCGTTTACATTGGTATGTTGACACTTATTTACAAAAATGTTGAACTAAAATAGTGTCATGAGACACTTTTTCAATTTACTGTCTTTCAGAGATATAAGATAAAACATGTATTTTTTCACTTAATCTTTTTTTTTCTTATGTCATAAATTATCGTAGATAGATTTCCGACCACATATTGATAATCGCAGTATCGTCATATCGTGAGATAATCGTTATCGTGAGCTGTGTATCGCATATCGTAACGTGAGGCACCCAGAGGTTCCCACCCCTACTGACGATGACGACGCCGCGCCAGACTCACTGCTCAGGACCGGTGCTTCTGCCATGTGTTGTCTCGTGTTTGTGACTGTAAGCCGTGCACGTGTCCAGGCGAGACAAAACTTTAGCTTGTTGTTTGTTTTGAAGCAAGTTTCTGTCAAAGTGGAACTGTCCTTCAGTTTCTGCTGGCAGAAAAACAATCAGCTGACAGACCCAGCGTGCGTAAACAGTTTATCATATCTCCGGACGTCACCAGTAACAGGCAAACAGCTAATCATTGAGCAGCTGTGCAGTTCGGCTGCAGTGGTTGCCAAGTTGGTTTGTTTTCAAGTGAGCAGTGCGCAGGGAGCTTAGATTGTGCGGTGAGAAGCCGGGAGGAGAGTAGAAGCAGCCGCTATGTAGCGAAAACTGGTACTGGGAGTATCGTAATCCAAGGTAGTACCATCGTGTAGAATTTCTAGTATAGTAGGAACCGTTACAATTTGGCACCTCAAGGTACCATGGGTATCGTGCAACATATACAAGAATCAGGACTTTTGTTTTGTTAGCTAAGAAAAGTTATAGATATGTTAGCAGATGTATATATAATGTTTTAGTAGCAATAAAAACCTTAGATGAACGTGGGAAAGTTGGACAGAGTTGATTAAGAAGAGTTATACCTTTGGATTTCTTCACATCGGGCTCTGGTTCTGCCTCCCTGATAAACTGGCCCAACTCATTCACCTTCCCAAACGTCATCTTTCTGAGAACACAAGGGACAAGCATCTGAGACTATATCTGCTCTTATGGTATGCACACACAGACACAAAAATTAAATAATGATGCACTTCATGGGAGTCAATAAAAACAAAGTAAAAATTATCTTTTCATTTAAGGAGCTCATGTTGACAAAACAGATAAAAAAACAATCGTTAGGGTACAAGTCAAAGGGAAGTGTTACTAGTCCACAGTCATGTATAAAAATGGTTTGATAAGGACATCACGTCATGCTCACCCAGCGTATGGCCGCTGGTACAGCGACTCAGGGTCCAGACTGGCCACATCCACCGTGATGGCCTCGTCAAAGTTTTTCAGGATCTTCACCAAAGCCTTTTTGGAACCTTGCTGCAGGAGACAAAAAGACAGAGTGATTAAGGCTAACCATCTTCTATTATTACCAATACAACAGAGCTTCTTATTTCTGGTGATGCGGCCTGACAGGCCTAAATGTCAACAGACAGAAAACCACGACCACAGGGGCTGGAGATTGTGGGGGTCACCTGAGTCTGAGAGCCCTCGCTGGCATTTGACGTGGAGCGCTCATTGTCTGCAGGACCACCCTGGCCTGGACCGCTGACATTTATAAACTCGTCTGCCCGCACGGAGTTGATGAGGTCACTCAGGTATTGGTAGTAAAGGTTGCTGGACAAAAACCCTGGCATATAGACCTGAACACATGCAAGGCTTTCATCAGCTTTAATCAGCAAAAGATGAGCTTGGTTGTAGACATGAGCAGCTGCTTCACAGACTTCAGGCAAAAAAATTATTCATCAAAAGAGTTCGTTTTGGAGACAAGTGCATCTGCATCTGCCTCAGACCTTCTCACCCCAGTCATATTTTATTATTATAGTAATTACAGGAAAAATTATGTTCTGAAAATGTCAATCTCCCACCCTCACATATCAACAGGAAGGGTACAATCAATCAATAAACCAAAAAAAACTAACAAAGAAATAAATATATAGATACACATACAAAGACATTATATGCACTAAAAAAATACACAAGTAATCCAAAGTTCATCACATAATTTCAGTCCACCTCATCTCATCAAAATCGCCCAGACTTTTCTTTTTACAGTGCATACGGAAAGTATTCACTGTGCTTTGCTTTTCCCACATTTCATCATGTTACAGCCTTATTCCAAAAGGGATTCAATTAATTTTTTTCCTCAAAATTCTACACACAATACCCCATAATTACAACATGAAAACATTTTTTTTAAATGTTTGCAAATTTATTAGAAATAAAGAATGAAAATATAACATGTACATAAGTATTCACAGCCTTTGCTCAGTACTTTGTTGTGGCACCTTTGGCAGCAATTAGGGCCTCAAGTCTTTTGGAATATGAAGCCACAAGCTTGGCACATCTGTGGCCACTTTGGCCCATTCCTCTTTACAGAACCCCTCGAGCTCCATCAGGTTGGATGGGGAGCGTCGGTGCACAGCCATTTTCAGATCCCTCCAGAAATGTTCAATGGGATTCAAGTCTGGGCTCTGCCTGGGCCACTCTAGGACATTCACAGAGTTGTCCTGAAGCCACTCCTTCGATATCTTGGCTGTGTGCTTAGGGTCGTTGTCCTGTTGAAAGATAAACCGTCGCCCCAGTCTGAGGTCAAGAGCGCTCTGGACCAGGTTTTCTTCCAGGAGGTTTCTATACATTACTGCATTAATTTTTCCCTCAATCTTGACTAGTCTACAGGTTCCTGCTGCAGAAAAACATCCCCACAGCATGATGCTGCCACCACCATGCTTCACTGTAGGGATGGTATTGGCCAGGTGATGAGCGGTGCCTGGTGTCCTCCAAACATAACGCTTGGCATTCACGCCAAAGAGCTCAATCTTTGTCTCATCAGACCAGAGAATTTTGTTTCTCATGGTCTGAGAGTCTTTCAGGTGCCTTTTGGCAAACTCCAGGCAGGCTGCCATAAGCCTTTTACTAAGGAGTGGCTTCCGTCTGGCCACTCTACCATACAGGCCTGATTGGTGGAGTGCTGCAGTGATGGTCATCCTGCTGGAAGGTTCTCTTCTCTCCACAGAGGAACCCTGGAGCTCTGTCAGAGTGACCATCGGGTTGTTAGTCACCTCCCTCACTAAAGCCCTTCTTCCCCGATCACTTAATTTAGAGGGGCGGCCAGCTCTAGGAAGAGTCCTGGTGGTTCCAAACTTCTTCTATTTATGGATGATGGAGGCCACTGTGCTCATTGGGACCTTTAAAGCAGCAGAAATTTTTCTGTACTCTTCCCCAGTTCTGTGCCTTGAGACAATCCTGTCTCGGAGGTCTACAGACAATTCCTTCGACTCCATGCTTGTTTTGTGGTCTGACATACAGTGTTAACTGTGGAACCTTATATAGACAGGTGTGTGCCTTTCCAAATCATGTCCAATCAACTGAATTTACCACAGGTGGACTCCAATTAGGCTGTAGAAACAGCTCAAGGATGATCAGTGGAAACAGAATGCACTTCAGCTCAATTTTGAGCTTGATCTCAAAGGCTGTGAATACATACTGTACGTACAAGTGATTTCGTCGTTTTTCAATTTTAATAAATTGGCCAAAAATCTCAAACAAACATTTTTAAGTTGTCATTATGGGGTATTATGTGTAGAATTTTGAGGAAAAAAAGTGAATTTAATCCCTTTTGGAATAAGGCTGTAACATGATGAAATGTGGGAAAAGAGAAGCCCTGTGAATATTTTCCGTATGCACTGTAAGTTGTACACTATTTTCTCTGGTGTAATATAAGACGGCAGTTCATTCAACCACATATTATAGCATGGAGGTGCAACACTTTTCCATTTTAGGGCAATAGTACACTAAATTGCAGCTATCAAAGCCATTGTAAACTAATCTGATATTATATCCAAAACTTAAAAGTAACATAGATTAATCTCCCAGAAACGGCAATCTTGGATTTAAAGCAAACACAGAACCTATTACTTTCCCAACTGTATTCTTAACGATTTTCCAAAACTCGTTTAAATGGGAGCATGACCAAAACATATGAACAAGAAACCCAATCTCTGTTTTGCATTTAGGGCATAGAGCCGAGTAATCAGGATTACTGTGGTGTATAATTTATATGATGAATTAAACCTTCTCCATGGTTGTCCAGGCCTGTCTGAGTGGAGTGGTGAAACAGACAGGAAGAGGCCCGCCCTCTCGGCAGATATTAGACTCAATCTCCATCCGCACAGAGTCACCGAAGCCGAGAGGGTTGGTGGCCTGGAGTGAGAAATACCTGGAGAGAAATAGGAGTGAGGAACCAGTGAGCACAGACAACAACACACCAAAATAATCAGTGACCACTTTGTTAGGCACACCGAAACTAGTGTTATTAGTATATTTAAAAGAACTTAGCGACAATGATAGCCCATAAGCTTCAAATGACAGTATCCAGTGAAGTGAGAAATGGTCTTTAACATATCTGTGTTGAATTATTATTGCCTTTGTATCATCTGGATCAGTGCTGTGTACACCTTGGTTTTGTGTGGGAACTTCAGCCTGTCTGTCACCAACAACAATGGAACGCTCTGAGGCACTTGAATCAACTTTCCTGAATGTGTAATGTAATAACATTTTGTCAACAGCCTAAAGCACAAAGCATGACATTAAATCCACTAAATTATAAATGTAGCTCCCATGTGTCGAACTCAAGGCCCATGGGAAAAGATTTCATATTATTTCTGAAAAATGAATAGGTGCGAGTGCGTGTGTGTCTTATAATAATAATATTTTCATAGGTAATAGTAGTAATGGTGGTAGTATTTAGAGTGGCAAAAAGAAGCAAAATGTCCCTTAACTTTGTTTGAGAAAAAATCATAGTGTAGGCCTCATAGATCAATGAATCATACATCATTTACTCCAAAAAGAAAGGAAAAAGGTCAAAATTGCCACTTAAAAGTTACTTTTTATCCCCACACTAACACATTTGTTGAGAGAAACGTTTTTATACCCTTAAAATTTTAGTTAACAGGAAATTGGGAGTAAATATTCTGATATTTTAGATGATGCTATATATTTTCCCAACTATACCCAACAACCCCGTTAAGAACCAAACTACAATTTTAATACATTCTTGTTCATTTTCATGGAACTTTGAAAATTCATGTATTTTTCAACTCAAGTTTATTGATGCCAATATTTTTCTTTGGATATGATAATTATTTAAATGACTCCCAATTTCCAGTTAAATCCAATAAATTACCCCCATGAATGGTTTATATTTTTCAATATTGCCGAATCCCCAAGCTTATGTTCCCGTGGAAATTTACCAAAACTTTCCTGCCACATTCCAACCTGAGTAGTTTTGGAAAACTGCAGAACTAAAAAATGTAAACAATGTTATTTATTATTTTATATGTTAACACCAAGGCAGATTGTTATCATTAAATCACTGTAAGGGGTAGAGTGGTGAAGATGGATGTCTGTTTGGAATTTGTTTGTATGGCAGCTTTTCTATTTAATCTCTAAAATAAAATTACTTTCATCAGATTCTTGCGCCATTTTTGCATCAACATCTAGATTAAAAAAACCCTATAGCACAACCCAAAACTTAGGAAACCGAGGACCTACTTGTCGTAGAGGATCATTGCATCATTTTGAGCCTCCTGGCCGTCATACTGGCCTTTCTTAGCTGCCAGTTGGTTCTGGAAGTTATCCGCTGCCAGCCAGAACTGCAGCACATTCATGGCCTCCTCTTTTTCCATGTACTGTGAGCAGGAGACAATGTGAATGAGTTCCACTGTAGCTCTAATAATGAAGTTACTCAAAAGATGTGCTAACATAGAAGACCTGGATGTGTGTCTACACTCACCACCATTAAGTGTGTTTGGATCGTATTATGTATTGAGGAAGAATAACAACAACAAATGAACTGTTTTTTACACTGCTTTCAATTCACTGCTTTTAAAGGTAGGTGTAAGATCGAGCAGAAAGGATGAACAGACGACATGAGACTTTTTCAGCCCACATGTAGAAGTGTGAAAAGAAAAAAAGAAAAAATATTTACAAGCAGCTGGATCTTCTTACCTCAGAGAAGTAGAAGAGAGCCGACTCACAGAACAGGATGTCAGCCAGGAACACAGAGCCGCTAGTCAGCACTTCTATCTGGTATTTACAGAAGTGGTGGCTCCGCAGGAATTCACTAAAGTGCCTGGAAATCAGAAAATGTGTGGGAGGGGGACAGCAGCTGAGTTTGCACTTTTATCCTAAAACGGTTTCAAGAATTGCCCTAAACTCGACAAAAACTCACTGTTGATCCATGATGGCAAAGACGACGGACTGTGCAATGACAAAGCAGTTTGGGTCCACCATGCCGTCCTCTCCACATATCTTAGCTACACACAGAAGCATGTGTCATCAACAACTTTAAAATGCTTTGCTACAAGTTTGCTTTCTGTCTAAACCCTGAAGAGACAGAATCATCCTTGTTCTCTCTGTGACCACCTGAAATCAAACGATACCCCACAGAATAAACACAAACTAAACAGAAATATTGCTTTATGTGTAAAGAACCATACTTTGCATACTTTGTCGCATTTTGAGACCCACATAAAACATATTGAGCCCAATGAATAGTGTACAGTGTAGTTGGAGGCTTTTCAAATGGTAGTTCGTGGTCCAGCATAAAAACAGTGAGTAAATACATGACTTTTATGTTTGAGTCGTTTTTAATCTTGATTTATTTACCATATCGTGTAGCACCACTTGCACTGTGCAAATACAGTAAATGCCAAAATTAATGCTTTATCAATTCTGCATATTACAGTTACAGTATCCAATCTGTATTCATCTTTAAACAGTGTTATTCTATACAAAGTGTGTGTTCTGTTGCAATTCTCATTTAAAAAAATATTTATTAATAGTTTATTTGTGTTGATTTGAAATGTAGCCTAATGGGAGTGGGAATACACTGGCACGGCTTAAAATGTTGGTTTTTAAAAAATTAAAAGATATTTTTCAGATCATATATTACATTGCAATGCACTCCATTTTGACATACAGTATCTTTTTATTCTTTTCATCATTAGAAATCATTGTCATAATAATTTTTTTATCACTATTTTTTAAATTTAGCTAGAAACACACTAAATATGGAGCATGTTGGAAAAATAAAATAAGGCGTGACTCACCGACGATGTCGTTTCGTGCCTGTTCTGTGATAGGGATTGGTTTCAAAGCGTCTGGAGAGATGTACCTGGTAAAGATGGTGATCGCATCCTTTTCTATACCTGCAAAAACACAGACACACACACATAAACGCATATAGATTAGATTTTTGCCCAAATTACAGAGGGACAAATACATGCAAAAAAAACAAGACAATTGTTATATGTTTGTTTTAATTAATTACAGATCAAACTGTAATACAGGCATTATATATTAGTCTTTTTTTAATAATTGGCAATGTTAATGTGCATTTTACTGATTGCAAACCTCAATATTTCAAATGTTCCGATTCACTGATGCTTCCTGGTGTACACTTACTTCTACGAGTCAAAGGTTTGGACAAGGTGTTTCCAAACTTTATCCATGGGGAAGAGTAAAGCCTAAAGAGTAGTTATTTAGTATTTAAAGAAAGAGTGCCCTCTATTAAAGCTGATTATTCATTTTTACCTTAACTGTGCCACTGAAAACGGTAAATACTACGTTCACCAAACCACAGCGCTCTCTTCTTAAATAAACATAAGCAGTTTTTAGTTAAATAGTAATAAACCCCAGAACCACTGCGAGAAACAAATGTATTTGCGTATGAAGTAATGTTGATTAATTCTTGTCCAATTCTTGACATTTTAGTCAAAAATGTAATAGTGACTGCCCTCTATGGGTTGAACCCTGACTGTTACAGTCACATTTTGCTATTGGCTGAGAATGGTGGTTTGTGACATTTTGGTGGCTTCTTCCATTACCAAACAGCATCGTTAGCCCCGCCCCTTCTATAAATAATTGCACCTGCAAACCTCTGCAGTTTGTGTCAAGTAGGTTGGATTGAGATAATTGTGAACAAATAGGTACAGCAAGTGTTGGGTTAGCATAGCATAGATTGTTCTCTGGAGATTTTATAGTATAGACTGGGCATGTCTTAACTGGAGCCCCACCCATTATCAAGTCTTTTTTTGTTCTAACCCGACACATGTCAGCTACAACCTCAGGGTTTAGTCACTTTTTTAATTTTTTAATTTTTTTTACAATAAACAATTTTAAGATTGCCTGAAATGCAGTTATGTTCAAATCTATTGTAAAGCTCCTTAAAGCTGATATCCGGAGTTTCGGAGAAATCTATGTTTATGTACGATTCTTTTGAAATGAGAAAAAATAGTGAAGCTGTTTAGGCCGAGACATTGAGATTTTTCTCAGAAACTCCGGATATCAGCTTTAAAGAGTAACTAAACTAAATTAAAAAAATGCCTCGATTATGGGCGGGGCTCCTGGAGCAGTTAAGACATGCCCAGTCTATACTATAAAATCTCCAATGAACAATCTATGATATGCCAACGAGCTACTCATTACTCAATTAACCTCTCTATTCACACCTATCTCAATCCAAACTACTCACCACAAATTGTAGAGCCCACAGGTGCCAGTTTTTATAAAAGGGGCGGGGCTAAAAGTGCTCGTTTGTGACACAAGATGGTCCCAAAACATCACATGATCTTGTTCTCAGCCAATAGCAAAAATCAATTGCAATAGCTGGTTTCAACCCATAGAGGGCAGTCACTGACATTTTACAACTAAATATACTAAATTTAAATACTTTAACTAAAATATTGAGAGTTGGACCAAGATCAATCAACAGCGCTACTTCATACCACTTCACTCACTTTTCATGAGTTTGTCAGAGAGTTCTCTCAGGGTGCTGTTGGGCTGTGTCTTAAAGGGTGTCCCTGTCCTGGAGGAAGCCTGGCTGGTGGGGGTCTGTGTACGAGGCGTGCCGGGTCTGGGTCCTGCATGTGTGCTGCTGGAGTCCTGCTGCTCAGCTAACACTGTGGAGCCCTCACAGCTGCTGTGCTGGGACAGAGTTCCAAGAGAGTTCTGAATGTTCTGGTATTCGAGTCCGTCTGAAGAGGAGGGAACGGGCTCTGCCAGCGAGCTGTGCTTCACCGAGTTCAGACTGTGTGTCCGGACACTCGACCAGCTGTTGGAGCCGAAACTCTCAGCCTCCAACCAAAACTGAACCAGGTGCTCCACACCACGCTGTTCCATGAAGTGCTTATAGTGAGGCAACGCCACGTTATCCCGGAGAACATGGTCCACCGTCTTAGAGAGGCGGGAGCGAGTCTCCTGGGACTGATAGTTCACGCTGGAGTGACCTGGAACACACACATACATCTGAATCACTCGTCCATTTGTATGTAATTCACGTTAAAGGGTTGGCGTTGTTTGTTTTTCACAATAACATGTTACAAGCTTTGTTTCAAATCTTTCAGAAATTCTTGTCAGGATATAAAAGACACTAGTACCTTAAGAGCCCAATAAATGGCATGATTAGGTAAAAAAAAAAGTAGTTTAAGTTTTATTTACAATAACAATTAATACGCAACAAACTAGAGGTGAGCGATATATCAAGATTCAAGATATATCAACTTTTCTATTTTGAGGATATAAAAAATTACAATATTGCCGATATCAATATATACAGGTGCTGGTCATAAAATTGGAACATCATGAAAAAGTTGATTTATTTCAGTAATTACATTTAAAAAGTGAAACTTGTATATTATATTAATTCACTACACTCATACTGACATATTTCAGATGTTTAATTCTTTTAATTTTGATGATTATAACTGACAACTAATGAAAATCCCAAATTTAGTAGCTCAGAAAATTTGAATATTACTTAAAGGTCCCATATAATGCTATTTTTCACCAATCTCCAATTGTTCTAAGAACCTCAAAAACACAGTATTTGAGGTTTATTTTCCCAAACTCGCCTGTTTTCCAGTTTTAGCCTCTGAAAAGTCACTTTCTGACCAACTCCACACAAACAGGCTGATTTGTGGCCTACTTATGCATATTAATGAGTGGGTGTGTCTATAGACGGGACACTGACTTCCTCCTCCCCGCACGGTGATGTAGGGCCAGAGGAGGGCCCACCCTCCTACCACCCACTCCGTAGCTGAGCTCATGCAGCTTTATAAACATGAGACAGAGCGTGGGGGCGGGGCATTCGCCGGTACATACACAGCACAGCGCGAAGCTGAAACGCTCACCTTCGTGGGAGTGTCTGTTTACATGTCAATCACGGCAGAGAGCTTCCTGGAGGCGTGGCTTCTCCAGCTCAGTGCTGCGTCAAATTTGTCATCAAAGTGGGAACGCATCATTAAATTGGAGCGAGGAGCTTGGGCTCGCCCTGCAGTAAGAAAGGAGCAAATCACCCTCTAACTAATGATTAAGGGAATCAATAAAAAACACTTTGGGCATGTGTATGAAGCCCAAATAGTACTTTATGATGTTTAAAGCACAGAAAAGTTGATTTAGCTTTAGCCCTTTAAGAATGATACAAAAAAAGATTTCTAGAAATGTTGGCCAACTGAAAAGTAAGAACATGAAAAGTATGAGCATGTATAGCACTCAATACTTAGTTGAGGCTCCTTTTGCCTGAAATACTGCAGCAATGCGGCGTGGCAGGGAGTCGATCAGTCTGTGGCACTGCTCAGGTGTTATGAGAGCCCAGGTTGCTCTGATAGTGGCCTTCAGCTTTCTTCTGCATTGTTGGGTCTGGTGTCTCACACCTTCCTCTTCACAATACCCCATAGGTTTTCTATGGGGTTAAGGTCAGACGAGTTTGCAGGCCAATCAATACCATGGTCCTTAAACCAGGTACTGGCAGCTTTGGCACTGTGTGCAGGTCCCAAGTTTTTTTGGAAAATGAAATCTGCATCTCCAAAAAGTTGGTCAGCAGCAGGAAGCATGAAGTGCTCTATAGACGGCTGCGTTGAACTTGGACCCAAAGAAACACAGTGGACCAACACCAGCACATGACAAGACACCCCAAACCATCACTGACTGTGGAAACTTTACACTTGTAGTCAAGCAACGTGGATTCTGTGCCTCTCCTCTCTTCCTCCAGACTCTGGAACCTTGATTTCCAAATGATATGCAAAATTGACTTTCATCAGAGAACATAACTTTGGATCACTCAGCTGCTGTCCAGTCCTTTTTGTCTTTAGCCCAGGCGAGACCCTTCTGACGCTGTCTCTTATTCAAGAGTGGCTTGACACATGGAATGCAACAGCTGAAACCCATGTCTTGCATACGTCTGTGTGTGGTGGTTCTTGAAGCACTGACTCTAGCTACAGTCCACTCTTTGGGAATCTCACGCACATTTTTGAATAGGTTTTGTTTCACAATCCTCTCCAGGGTGTGGTTATCCCTATTGCTTGTACACTTTTTTCTACCATGTCTTTTCCTTCCCTTCACCTCTCTAGTAATGTGCTTAGACACAGAGCTCTGTGAACAGACCTTTTGTGCTTTGCCCTCCATGTGCAAGGTGTCAATGGTCGTCTTTTGGACAACTGTCAGGTCAGCAGTCTTCCCCATGATTGTGTAGCTTACAGAACTTGCCAGTAGACCATTTAAAGGCCTTTGCAGGTGTTAGTGGGGCACCAGGTGTCTTCAATATTGAACCTCTCCACAATATTCTCATTTTCTGAGATATTCAATTTGGGGTTTTCATTAGTTGTCAGTTATAATCATCAACATTAAAAGAAATAAACATTTGAAAGTCTGTGTGAAATGAATGTATACATTATACAAGTTTCACTTTTTGAATAGAATTACTGAAATAAATCAACGTTTTCATGATATTCTAATTTTATGACCAGCTCCTGTTTGTATGTATATATATATATATATATATATATATATACATAGCTTATTTTGTATTAAAATACTTGTTTTAGGAGTCGCTGCTTTCACTACTTCTCAGAACAGCATAAAAAGCACAATTTGATGGATTTCTAAGTGCTTCCTAGGCCAGACCTTCCGTTAAACAAGCCACACTACGGAACACAGTCACACGTGCTGTCCCTTACAGGAGAAAAACACTAAAGTGGCACACATTGTGCAGCTCTTTGTTAGTAAATGTGCTAGTGTGGCATTTTTCATCAGCAAATTTAATGTAGAATTGTCTTTCTGGTCAGACTTCATTTGAAATAAAATTATCGAGATTTATATTGTGTATCGCTATTTTAAGGAAAAATAAATAAAATAATAAAATAAAATAAATAAAATGTCCCTCTGTTTTATAATTGAGTAACTTGGTCAAGAATGAACAAATCTTCAACTGTTAATGTTTTGTCTTCCTGTTTTATTCTCAGTTTCTGTCTCGGCCCTTGTCAGGCTCAATTTCTGTGTTTCAGTCCTCATCTGTCCACAGATGTCAAACAAATTCAGAATATTATGAGATATTTTATTATTTACGATGTACATCATCATGTGAACATATGCAGTAACTTGAAAGGACTATAGAATTTTTAGCTACATCGGACAGCACAAATCAACACTACTTGTTCCTGAAAACCACTCCTCACATTGTTAGAATACAACTACAGTTACACAGGAGTAGTTGTGCAATTTTTACCCACGTGTCCATCTGTTTGTCTGTTATGAAACACAATACATGCATCAACTGTATTTGGCTTAAAGTGCAGGAGGAGGAGCTTTGACTTTAATCTGTTCAGATTCCACAGCCACCTTAATATTGATCATGAACAACTAGAGTTAAATGCTGGTCTAAGCTGTTAAATGTGCAAAAATCCAAGACGAAAGAGGAGAAATATGTTTCTCAGTTTCAACATCATGCTTTTTCACTGTGCTCTAAAGTGCTGCCCTCCACTGGCTGTCACTTCCTCCTACCTTTGTAGTCAGAGCTGAGCCACAGGTTGATCCACCTCAGTCTGACTCACTTTAGCTACTCTGAGGACAACTTGCTCGTACAGTTCCTGTCAATGCTTGAACAAAGCCCTAACTTCCTATTATTGCATTAACTCCTCAATAAACCACACTTATTATAATTCCAGTTACTATTTCATTTAGGAACAACAGAAGCAGTTCCTCCAGTTTGTGTCACAAAAGAGGAAGAAAAAAAAAAGTGTTTGTATTCTTCTGTGTGTCTGTTGAATATAATGCATGATATCTAAAAAAATGAAAAAATAAATAAATACAAAAAATAAAATGTAAAAAACTTTGGTAAAAAACGGATTAAAAGTGTATTTTTAGAATTTTTTTTTTTTTAATTATTATTTTTCAAATACATGTCACACACAATAAATATCAAATAACTGTTTCCTTTAACTTTCTCAAATATAAATCTTGTTCAAATATAATGCAGTATAAAAATAAATCATCACTTGTCACTTTGTGCACTAATCCCATGGCTACTCTATATTTGTAACACACTTTAATAAACATGAACTAATTCTCGAAGGGAAAAAAAAATCATCTGGGGTCACTGGACATTTGTGATATTAAAATGGAATCACGACCCAAAAAAGGTGGAGAACCTCTGCCAAATATAGATCCTGTTCTGCATGTGCCTGGAATGGGCTAGAAAAGATCACCTAGTGATGTTTCTCCTAATCTGGCACATCTTAAGTTGTGTGGTCCAGCTTCATTGAGTGTTTTGTCTAACTACCACAAGACACCCTGAGCTGACACCGACCCACCGCAGGCTGATCACACCTGGGTGTGAGTCACATGGGACTGAGCGACCGCTCATTTGGCTCCATACGCTGTTTCCCCTGTCTTCTTTTCTTCTCAGCCACACCCAGTGACTGCTCTTTACAGAGGCTGTGGCCAGATGTTTGATGGTCGTCCTCAGATGTCACCTTCTTTCAGGAGCATGCAATAAAACCTCTGCAGCTCTCCTCCACTGGGCACCCATCATTACCCTTATCTTCACCAAGGTCACCCTCACAGCCTCATTGAAGCTGAGCAGATGGACATTGGGCTGCTTTAATGTGTTCATTTGAGCATTCACCCTTTCCATCATGGATAAGGATCATGATGTTGATGCTGAGGTGTAACGAGGTATAAAAACTGAATTATGGGTAAAAACCGTTTATCTAAAATAAAACTAATTCACACACTACAGCCAGATTAATCAGTGTTCAGGGGTGATGCGCCGAAACTGCAGCCACTGAAAATTTGCGGCAGAAAATGGCTCAAAAGCATTTTGCCACCAAAAAAAAGCCGACCGGAACAGGATGTTCCGAAGACGCGAGCAAACAGCACGCTCAGCGCGCCCTTGTCTGTAAACGGGCTAACTTGTCCGAGGACTGACGGAGCGGCTGTATTTCAACACATTTAAGCACTAAAGCGTTTTCTGAGGAGCGTTTTCAGACGAGGGACGTAAGTGTGATTTACGTTCATGGGTCGTTACGTGTAGCCCTCCGTTAACATTATACGTGCGTTATCCTAGTATAAAGATCATTACTTGGATTGAATTGTCTTTGTGTACTTGGATAATAAATACAGCAGAGAAGCTGTTCTTCACCAAGAACTTCAATGCACTTTGTGTTTTCATGAGAGAACATATTTAATTGGACTTTCTTTCAGCAGCCCAGTCAGTTATAGGCCTGTATAATATTATGTAATGGATGAGTGGGGTCAAGTTACAGTTGGTTTTCGACCAAGATTTGGTGAATCCCTGGTGTTCAGGATACTTCTTCATGACATTCATTTTACGTTCTCATTTGCTTTCATAAATTATTTGAACTAAAAATGAAAAACTATTTAACCAGAGTAAATGGAGTAGTAGCTACTGCTGTAAATGCCAAAATGTGAAATGCTTGCAATGGCATTGAAATCCTAACAGAACAAGTTAAGGAAAAACTCCACTTTTTACTTCATGCTCATTTTAGCTACATTTTCACCAACAGGCCGTTGTGTTTTCCCGTCATCTCTAAACCTAGGGATGCAACAGATTAACGTGTGTTCTCATCTTTATTTACCGAGGTCGCCAAAGTGCGCCGCCTCCATGTGACTGGGCTGTTTCTTGAGGATGGCGGTGCGGCCACGGGCAAAGGAGTCCATGTTGGCGGAGATGGCGTTGATAGCCACGTGGCTCGGCCCGGCTGCTTCCTGGATGGCATTCTGGTTCCGCTGTCCCAGTGACGGAGAGTGCGGGCTGAGAGGAGCTGCAAAGGTAGAAAAGGCACAACTTGGGCAAAAGGAGCAAACGGTGTCTCCTATCTGTGAACGTGACAATAAAAATAAAACCTATTAAATGTTAAAATGAAGGAGGCATTAACACAATCATCTTTTAATGCATATCATCATGGACGGATTCTTTCAGTGAAGGGTTTCTTAGAAAGATGAATGTGGTACAGAGGCACCAGGGTGTGTCAGAGGACAGACTCCTCTGTGTGTGACTGTGTGCGCTGCCTGTTCCTTAAATACCTCCAGGTCACAGCTTTGCCTGTAGTGACAATAAATCCAGCAGTGATCAAACACAAGACAAACCTCAGCAAGCACTCAATCACTCTTTCTGTGCGAGGCAGAAGGGGCTGAGAACAGAACATCTCAGACGACTAACAAGACGCTCATGTAGCATTTACAGAGGTCCAATAGCAAACTACACCAAGTGAAGCAATCACTCTTTCCTCTGTGTGAAACTCTGAGTTTCCATCTTCATTAATATGTCAAACTTACAACTGTTTGTCACCTTTTAAAAAAGTGTTGATAGAAAACAGGATCAAGCTCTTAGAAAGCCTGCAATGCCATGTTTTCACTCCCATCCTTAAACTTTCTTTTACTTTTATTGTAATTTCTTTATTTTTCCTGTTTTTCTGTAAACCTGTTTTGAGTCCCAAAAAAGAGCTATATATAATTGATGCATTATTATTATTAAATATAAAAGTAGCTTCTGAACAGCATTTGGGGTGTCAAGATCCAACAGTGATATAAGATATCGATCTGATATCAGCAAAAAGTATTAGATTATATCAGGCTGGATCTAAAATCTCCAATAGAAACACTCTGATACATATTTATGCTTTATTGAATTTATTGAGGTCTTTTAATCTACTTGTCTTTCACTTTTTCAGTTGTAGAATATTCTTATGTTTGTTAGATTTGATGTAATAATAATATTAAATGGGTCAGGCTTTCTACCTACTGATGAAAAAAAAAAAACCAATGATGTGATTTTTGTTCTGAATGTCAAAATGAATTTCTGTGTTTGCAACCATGTCGGAAATGAACTGAAAAAATAAAAAATAAATGATTATCATTATCTGTGTGAAAAATGTCCCTTCATTCAGCCTTTTCTAACATTACACACTACAATATAAATATGATCAAATAAAAATAAAAGTATGTATGATTTGTGCATTGGATCGGTATTGGCCAAGACTTAAGGCTGTGATATCGGTATGGTATCAGAAGTGAAAAAGTTGTACTGGGACAGCCCGTGTACAGGACTATTACAACAACTATAACAACTTGATTTTTGAAGTATTAGTCCTTTCAAACTACAAATAATTACTTTATTATTTTATCTGAAACCACATAAATAATTCAATGTTAACAAAACCATTGTTTAGGATTTTTTATCTTAATTTTAAAATAAACATCAATCCATAATGGTGTTTAACATTAGTAATAGGGATGTCTCGATACAACTTTTTCACTTCCGATACGATACCAATATTGCAGCTTTGAGTATTGGTCGATACGATACGATAACCGCACAAATCATATATAATTTTAATACTTATTTTGTAGTGTGGAATGTTAGAAAAGGCTTGATTATTAAAAAAACAGACCCATTTATTATAAACCAATGGATTACATATAATTAACCTTTTAGAATAATAATATTCTATGATTGAATAAATTAAAGAAAAAAATAAAATAGAAGATATTAAAAAAAAATAATTAAAAAAATCCAATATTAATTATATCGGAGATTTTAGATGCAGTCTGATAAAATCCGATATTCGTTTTCTGGCTGATATCGAACCGATATTCAATATCAATATCAGATCGGGACACCCCTAATTGGTAAGTTTCTGTATGATGTTGCAGTAGTGATGGTTACAGTGTTTTATGGAGAGAAAAAAACACACCTCTAATTCAATGTCTTCAGCTCACGATGAGGTACAAAATGAGAACTAGCACTAAGACTTTAATAGGAGGAGAAGCCTGAACCACTAATTCTTACCCAGTTCTCTAAAGCAAGCTGGAACGCTGGAGGGTTTCAGTGAAACTTCATCCAACATTGTGTTTTATGGCTGACATCATCTCATTATTTCATACTTCACAGAAGTGATGATGAACTCACCTCTGCTGACTTTAGCTTCTGTCACTTTCTCAGATTCTTTGCTTTTGGCTGTAGGGAGAAATAGGAGACACAATAAGGCTTTTATAACAATACAGACTGGGACGGGATGGTTTCTTGTTATATTATGACTAGTGGTATGTTTGTTGTGACCTTGGTTTCTCTGAGCTGCTTTTCCCTCAGCTGAGTACCGTACACGCTCTCAAAGCCAAGGACACAATCTGTCCTTTCATTTTCTATTGTGTACAGACAATAGAATGAACTATTCAGAAACCATGTTACAACTAAAAAAAACTAAAATGAGAAATAAAAAATTTATTAATAAGACATATGGAACAAAGCTGTTTGTGAATGCAACAAAGGAGCTGAGTAAGCAAACACTGAAACACGGCTGTTGCCTAAAGCAGATGAGATTTAAGGTCTTAACTCTACTAGAAAGCTCTAATATTTTATGTCTTTACGCTTAAGCCCTGTGGATGTTTGAGCAAGAGATGCTTCAAATGCTTTTCACATGAATCAGAACTGAGACAGGACTATAGAACTACATTCTGCCCTAAAATAAACTGATTTATAGCTTTAAAAAGGGTGGTCTCTTGGTATTTCCTCTTTTAGGGGGAACTGCAACAAAATAAATGTGTAATTAATGATTTTTTAGTTCACAACACGTCTGTCAGTAGGTTTTACTTGCTGTCGCACACCTGAATCAAAGAAATAGACACACATTTTCACTTTACACTGGTTTTTATTTATGAAAAATGAGTGTTGTTGAACTAAAACCTCTAATCACACAAAAAAACATGATCAGGACCAGGGAAGGAACAGAACAGATGGATGGCTCCTGTTTGTACGTATGATTCAGGAATAATAATGCAACAAAACTACAAAAAAAAAACCCAGCAGCATAAACAATAAACACAGATTATCCAGGATATTTACTCAAAGTGCAAATCCTGTTGTTTGTTAAGTGATTCTACAGTTGATTCATTACTGTTTACACTCGCCGTAGGCTGTTTATGGTCTGCAAACTACTCAAGAAGAATCAATCTGGCTCCCTAACTGCACTGGGTTCCTCAGTGTTTATACTATGTTCGTGACAGCTGGGATGATGAACAGGGAGATCAATAACCATGGATTTATTTAGAACTGCATCGTCTTTACTAATCTTTTCAGACCCAAACTTAATTGTGTAATCCAGGGGCAACAAACCCATTTTCACTCAGCGACCAAACATGCAAATTTGATATTAATGTGCCCTAACTTGCTTCCATATATACAATAAATAACATATACATTATGTAAGGCACCCACGATACACTAGCAATAACAATTTAGAAGAAATTTGTGGAATTATTTGTGCAAAATTTCAGGATATTAAAAAAAAGGCAGTGGCTATCCGTACGGTTACCGTATCAATATAGCGACATTCTATCCGTATGCAGCGGCCCTCATTGGCCAGTTTAGGTCACGTGACTAAGACTAATCCTAGGCCTAACCCTAAGACGCTCCGTACTTGTACTTCAGTAAATGTACCAATAGCACCGAGGGTTGTCCGTACAGCAAACGTACAAATAGACACTTTAAAAAAAAAAAAAAAAAAGTGAGAATTCTTTTAACAATTTGAGATTAAATATAACTGCAGTCATGTAACATAAGCACAGGCAAAAATCGAGATCCAGCAACAGACACTTGCGACTGACGTCACGGCACATTATCATCTTGGATGATGTCGGCCCTATACAGATGCACCTGCGTGGGAGTGTTTACTTGAATAATAGTGTTATTTTTTGACTTATTGAAAGCAGCCCATGTGCGAAAAGGAATGTCGAAGGTCATCTCCGTTTGGCCTCAATATGTCGGAGGCCCCGGGTTATGTTGACACTTTACCAGAAGCAGAGAGAAGTCGGTCACTGGGTCTGATCGGCGGGAATGACCCCTACAACGTTCCTGTTGATAAATGGAATGAAGATGTTTCTTATTTCCTGGGAGTGGCTTATCCTGACATTGTGAACTACCTCGTCTTTACAACAAGCTCATACACAATGGACCACATGAAAAGTTACAAGGAACTGGAAGCTTACAACCAGTTTGTTTGTGGCTGGATTTGTGAAGTAGCTGCTTCTATTCATAACGTACGCCATGTGGTTAAATCCAGGGTAAGAAGGCTAATTTTTCATAATTAATCTCTACTATGAGTTTGCAACGCTGGTTTTTCAGAATCTGAGCTATTTTATTGATGACATAAATGTGTGTGAAAAACAGATCTGCACACGTGGATCAATGCAAATAAAACTATTTAGTTAATTTAGTTTAGTTTCATTTAATTTCCCAAATAAAGACTTGTGTACTCCAGTCCCAGCCGTGTTAGAACACCCAAACACAGCGTTTCCTACGGTGGCTTGTTCTTCCATCATGGCGGAGGGCCGTACATCACGTGACCTGTGAGGTCATGTGGCATGGGTCTATTATTGACAAGTTTCATTCAATTTGTGTATTTGGAGAGACAAATATCCTGAACTGAATTAGATTGTTGTTTACACAATGAATCATGTTTTCTGTCATTTTTACTTTCTCCAGTGGGCCAAATTCAATGCTCGAAAGGGCACATTTTGGCCCCCGGGCCTTGCGTTTGATACGTGATGTAATCGATCAAAAAATGCTGCTATTTTAACCAGCATAGCTTACAACACTTGTTTTGTATTTATCTATATTTACCTAATTGTCAGATTCTAGTGTGATTGATACAGTCCGGTGTTAGGGTTCAACTGGTGACCATTTCAACTGGTGATCAGTGTTGCTGACAGTTAACAGCAGATGGTAAATACTGCTAATTAAGCTCACAGAGTGCATTGATTCATAGAGTTTAAGATGAGTGAACATGTTTCATAACCTCAGGTTAGGGAATGACCCAGCAGTGTATAGAAATGTGTCACCAGTTAAATTGGGCACCAGCAGAACTGTAACACCGGCTCGTGTGGCCTGAGCATTATTGTTTGATTTTTGATTTTTTTTTTTTTTTTTTTACTTGTGTGTTGCCTCAAATTCCGACACACGAGGGACGTGGTGTGGCATTAATAGTGCTGTGCACACATCACAGATAAACTGTGTGTGCTAAAGCTCTGCTCCGCTTCTGGAGCCGCTGTTAGCTTCATCTTCGAAATAAAACAGACGGAATGGAGGGCTTAGCAACATGCTAACAGTGTTACTGCAGCCAGCTGAGTATAAACTCATCCCTGTTGACCACATACTGTCGTCTGCTCACTTATAAGCACTGTGTGTTTCTTTTTTTTTTGTCAGTCCTGTCTTCCCTGAGCCGGGGCTACGTAAACGCTGCCGCCGCCGCTCTCTTTCCTTACCTTTCCTCCTGAAAAACGACATGACGGCTGTCTCTGTCTACGTGTCCTCAGCTCACTGACACCATGTCTTCATTCAGACGCATCAGTGCTCTTCTCTTCCAGACCGGACACGGGCTTTCACCGCAGCCTGGTCGAGTGCTGTCAGATTTCAGTCCTGCTCAAGCCCACGGACAGCTCAGCGGCCATGTTGTCAATAAACGTCTCACTTCCGGGCTGGTGCGGCAGCAGCACTGTGGGAAATACCGCTTTACCATAAACAGCCAGCAGAGGGCGCTACAGGCTAACTTCTCAGAGTACACGAGTTTCAAACCCATGCTTAGATCAACATAAATGTTCTCCTTTAAAATATTACATAATCAGTGTTGGGAGTGACTAGTTATTTTTTGTAATATATTCCTTTTTGAAGTAACTCAGTAGTGTAACTCATTACAAAAGTGAAAAGTGGTAATATATTACAAGTTACAATGAAAGTAACTCAAGTTACATGCATAACTACTGAAGATTCCTTTTCTCACTGTTTGAAATTATTTGAAGGGGGAAAAAATGATCATTATAGTTAAATATAACTTATGGGGAACAAAAAAAGAGCTTTCTGCTTTTGAAACAGCAGAAGTATTTGACACAAAACTTAGATGTTATTCAAACACTATCAGTGTGATATAATTAGTGTTCTGGACCAAAAGTAACTCAAAGTAGTGTAACTCAGTTACATTTTAAAAAACAGTAATAATGGAAAACAAATATATTACATTTTAATCCCAGTAACTAGTAATGTAAATATATTACAATTTTAGAGTAACTTACCCAACACTGTACATAAGTACTACCCAGCCAACCATCTAATGACCAAGTTTAAAAGAGACATTGATGTGATTTGTTGTTTTTGTGGAACCCACCTGGAAACAGGACAACATCTCTTCTGGTCCTGCTTTTCAGAGAATGTATCATTGTTCATCTTTACAAAGACTTTGCACTGAAATGAGAGGATATTTTCTTGTGTTTTTTAAAGAAAATAATCTAAAGCAAATGTTTTTTTTGTTTTTTTTTTTGTTTTTTTTTTAAATAAACCTCTTGAGTATTTTGGCAAAATATTACATCCACAAGTGTAAGTACAGCAAACAAAAACCAACCTTCATTCACTTTCATATTAATATAATAAATTACATAAATCTCATTAAGAAATCCAAAAATAAAAAGGCTCAGAAAAACATTTACATCTAAAATATTTGATTGTATGTGAACCTCCTGGCACTCCATTTAATATTGAGCCAAAACAAAACCTCAACTAGTATTTTATTTCTTTTTTTTAAAATTTATTTGGAGTGAGGTAGGTTTATGCTGATGTTTAATGGAACAAAGTTTGCAGTATGACTAATGTTTAGTCTGAACATCAAGATCAATACATGTGGACAAAGAAGTTGAGTTAAAAATAAATAAATAAATAAATAAAAAATCGTGTTACACACATTCATGAATACGGTTTTTTATTACAGAGTTTTTCTACCATAGGGTCGCCTGAAATGTTTAATATTTAATGAGAGAAAAAAAAAATTAATTAAAAATACAAAAAAAAAAAAAATGTAAAAAAACAAATTAAAACATAAATCTAGTTCAAATAAAATGCAGTATAATAGGTGAGCTGGCGCATGTTGTCACTTTGAGCCCTAATTCTGGCCTACTCTATATTTTTAACGCAGTATTACAAACATTATCAAAAAATAATTCTAGGGGGAAAATATGTGTCTGGGGTCACCAGAAATGTGTGATATTAAAATGGGGTTACAACCCAATAAAGGTTGGGAACCACTGCTTTAGCCACACTTGACAAAAACAAATAATTTGCTTTAAAAAAAAAAAGGAAAAAAAAGAGCATTATTTAAAAACACGTTTTCCATGGCAACTGTGGAATCTCTCACCCTATATAAGCAATTAGTGTGTGTGTGTGTGTGTGTGTGTGTGTGTGTGTGTGTGTGTGTGTGTGTGTGTGTGTGTGTGTGTGTGTGTGTGTGTGTGTGTGCGTGTGTGTGTGCGTGTGTGTGTGTGTGTCTAAGGTGTTGGTTCCCATGCATGAGCCTCAGCATCTTATTTATTCTTTTTGTCTCCTTGTTTATTTCTGTGTGGCATTTTGCAGCAAATTTAACCTATAATGGTCTTTTTGGTAAGATTTTATTGAGTTGAAAAAAATCAAGATTTATATTGTGTCTCGTTATTTCGAGAAAAAAATATTGAGATACGAGTTCTGGTCCATATCGCCCAGCCCTAATGCCCATACATTTGGACCTACTGTATGGTTATTAATGGGAATAGTGTGTGAATGATCATGGTACCATGATCAGGATCATTGATACAGATAACTGACAAATATCTGACAAAGAGGATATTTAGGTCTTGGTGTAGGTTTTGCTCTTGTTTATCATTTATTCTGATCAGGCATATTTCCACCCAACATTGATGGAGTGCGACCAGTACAACAGGAAGTCAGGGCAACCGTGGCTCCGCCCCTTCTGCAGGTGTCACTGGTCACAATTTTATGACTGAATTGTTTTGTGTTAGCGTGTGTTTCAGTATTAGTTCTTAACAAAAATTTAAAGAGAATTTACAAACCTGCAAATCCAACTGCAGCGGTGGTGGAAGGCTGTTTTTGATTTAATCTAACAATAAGCAGTTAGATCAAATCTGAGTCAATCAGAACACCAAGGTTCTAGCGTTTTCCACCTGTTCTTTGATCACCTCCAGTTTAAGTCACTTATTATATAAAATTAAGAGGCTCTTAAACTACAACACAAACATGGAACAAGAACAAAAGAATAAATATTTACATGTTTATTTGTTAAATATAAAAATATAAAAAATATATCTGTGAAATTCCAAATGATCTAAAACCAACTATTGAACATACAGTATATGTATTTACATGTATAAGGATTCACTTCTTGACAAAAAAAGTCCTGATTCTTCGGAAAAGCCTTCGAATCCTCTTCACCAAAGAACGTTTTTTTGTTCCACTTGAAGACTGATCCAGAACTTGATCATTTGTATGAGTGGGAACAGAAACCAGGTCCACATCAGTTACAGGAGGGAGATCATGTGAAGCTTCTTCAACCAAGGCATCACAACTGATTGAAAGTTCTTCTTCTGGCAGAGTCACATTGAACATATCCCAGGATGTAGCGGCCAAATTCAGTCTGTCACCATCGTTTGATTCTGTCACACAGGCTTGATCCAGAACAGACTCTTCACCAGATGCAGGGCAGGTTGTGTTATCAACCTGTGAGGAGGGTTGATAGTGTCTGCTGGTCTCCTGCTGGTTGAGGTGGGATGTGGTGAAGAAGTGGTGAAACTGAGCCTGACAGGGAGAGATCCTTTCATCTCCATCCAAGCGCAGGAGATGCTTCAGCAGGTCGACAAAGGCTTTTCTGTCCTCAGCCTCACCACTTTCTTCTCCTGGATGAACCTGCATTTTAATACAAGACACTGGTTATTACACAAGCTCACACATCAGGCATATCAGTGAGTAGTTTATGGTCAGGATATCTCACAAGCTTCATGGCAGTCAAGACTTAATAACAGGACAGTGAATAGATTTGGACACTGCATGAATTTACATCAGATTTTGTTTAAAGGAAATTTCTCATGCATCATGAATAGCATTTTCCAAATAAATGATCTAGAATATTTAAACAGTAATCTATGTCATCCATGTTTTAAGAGTTATTAAACTTAAAAACTTGCTTTTTTTAAATTGACAAAAAACAAATGTTTAAATAGAAAATGTTAATTCAAAACTTACATTAACCAGATCATCCAAAGAAGAGAACTCAACGAAACGTTGTTCCTCCTCAGGTACGATGTTGTTCGCAGCTTCATATTCCTCTGGTGTCTGGGAAAACAAGATGAGTGTCATGAAGTTCATTGTAAAGTTAAACTTTGGTGAACTCAGGTTTGCCGAAAAAAAAACTTCAGTTTTACCATCAATCGCCATTTTGGGCTTCTCTCAGCCTCACAAAAGAAGCTCCTGGTGTGAACCCCGGCCTGGAGCTGGTCATCCTTTGGTAGACCAAGAAGCTCTGAAACACGCTTCATCATCTGATAATCGCAGGACACAGACAAGAGGTTTTCTCCAATGTAGAGGAATGTGAGCAAACAACCCAGGCCCCACACATCAATGGCCTCGCTGAAGGGAAGGCCAATGGAGACTTCAGGAGCCCTGAGGAGCAAGGACACGAGTTAAGAGTGAGAATCTGTGACCAACATATCAATACAATACAATACAGGTTTGTCATAACCACAGCTAAGCCATGTGAGGAGAAATCCTCCTACCTGTATCCTAGAGGCTGAATGTCAAGGCCAGGCTCCATGCTGGAAGTTGTAATAGCCAGACCAAAGTCGATTAGTTTGACTTTCAATGGCTGGATCTTCCCACTGACCACCATGACATTGTCAGGTTTTATGTCAGTGTGAATGATTCCAAGGTCTTTCAGGGAATCTAAAGCCACCAGTAGCTGCAGAAACAAGATCAGAAGACACAGGATTAGAATAAACATTGTCTGTTTGCTGTATAGGCTTTACACCAATCTGATTGGCCTTTCACCAACCAATAAGAAAGGGTTTGAAAATACATCATTTCCGCTACTTGACTTCCGTCATAGTCTAAGTAGAAGTAGAAGTAACCCTAACCCTAACCTAACCCTTTTGCTGCTGGTCAGATGAAATACCGATCAAGACCAGACGTTAAGTTACAATTCAAAAATGAATGAGAAGAAGGGGGTGTATCTGTCTTTAAAGGGGGTGTACCCGCTTACAAACCAAAACGCCCCTTTTTGCTGCTGGTCGGATGATATTGCATTAATTTGTGGTTAAAAGGTCACACACACACACACACACACGCACGCACGCACTCACGCACACACACACACACACACACACACACACACCCACACTCTGACAACAAATATTATAAACTATACCTGTTCAGCAATAGAACGGATTTCACTCAGACTCAGGTACTCCCACTCTCGGTTTTCCATTAGAGTGTAAAGGTCGATGTCCAGAATCTCAAATACCAGGCAGTTATAGTTCATGTACACAAAATGCTCATAAAATTTGAGCAAATTTGTGTGGTCAGCATCAAGGACACTGATTAACTTCAGCATGGAAATCTGTCAAAAAAAAAAAAAGAAAAAAGAAGAAGAATCCACAGTTTGATTTAAAATACATCATCTGGTTCCAACAGGTCTTAGATAATCTTATATTGTTATTTTGCAAATATCAAAAAAGTGCAAATGGTAACAAAGTTTGTTTTCAATGTTGGATTAGATATGAATAAATATATAGAGTAATAGGTACAAAAGCTATATAAACAAGTGTAAATCAGCTTTACATTTACATGTATATTGATATGATATGTACATGGAATATTAGGTTATGAATAAATAAAAATAGATATGTTTATTCCCAAAATTGCATTGAAGAGAACAGAAGTCCTGAAATGTACATTGCTATGTTGAAGTAATTACACATTAATAACAAAAAATATTCTTCATAGAGTTTAGAAGTAGCAAAACCTGAGCCCTCAAATATGATAGAAGGTACAAACAAGTACCTCATGCTCAAGATCTTCTTCAAAGCCCTCCTTGATTATTTTTACAGCCACCGTCTCATTGTTGCTGAGGTTCTGGCACTTGACCACCTTCCCAAAGTTGCCTTCACCAACACACTCCAGGATGGAGTAATCCACAGTGCTGCTGTGGAGAACCTGAAGTTCAGCTGCTGCAGTAGAAAGAAAGAACAGAGGGTGAGTATAGACTAGTTCAGTCTGTGTATGTGTCTGTAGTGGACAACATATTTTCTCCATAATTGTATTGTGGTTTCCACAGTCAGTGATGGTTTGAGGTGCCATGTCATGTGCTGGTGTTGGTCTACTGTGTTTCCTTAGGTCCAAGATCAACGCAGCCGTCTACCAGGAAGTTTAGAGCACTTCATGCTTCCTGCTGCTGACCAACTTTATGAAGATGCAGATTTCATTTTCCAACAGGACTTGGTACCTGGAAGGGACTCAATGCAACTCATACAACAGTTAGTAATTTGATTGGAAAAGAGACGTCACATTCCATGAGTGCTGATCAGGGTTGGGGTCAATTAAAATTGTAATCGTGTAATTGATAATTAAGTACAATTTTTGTTTAATTATAATTGTAATCCCATTTGAAAAATTATGTTGCTGTTGTAAGAGTAATTAAACTGTAATTGAATTCAGAAAATGTAATTTTGTAATTGTAATTACCACGTAAATTCTATAAAAATTGTCAATTATAATTTGACACAAAAATTAAAGAACCATGTTACAGTTTTATGCACAGTTTTACACATATGTAGTTAACAATTATGAAAATATTTTTCAAATCCAGCTTTTCCACATTTTACCATTAAAAAAATATAAAAATTGAGGGGTACACTGACACATAAAAGGCTCAGATGCCCACTACAAAAATATTAGAACTTATATTTTCATTGATTAGGAAGCCTAACAATGTAACCAATGGATAGGAAATAAATTAGATGATAGAAATAAATTTTTAGTGTGTTTTAGCTGATTTAGGACCTGTTATCATAAGAGATGCTAACAGAAAGCTAACACAAGGTTATTTATTTCAAGCTCAGTAATTGTGATTGGACTTTAGTAGTTGAAAACACAATTGTAATTGACTTTCTGAGGATAAAAAATAATTGTAATTTAATTGTGATTAGGAAAAAATACTGCTCACTGTTATTGTAATTTAATTGTAATTGAACATGGGTAATTGAAAACGTAATTGCTGATATAGATCAACAACAGCACTGGGACTTTATACAGACATTAGTCAACGGTCAGTTAGGAAACGTTTATGTGTTGCCTGGCAACAGCTAATATCACACTTGAGGTGGTGCTGTTGGGTTAAATATCAGCACTGGTATGATTATCAGAATCAGAATCAGAATTCCTTCATTAATCCCAGGAGGAAATTACTTTTGTTACAGCCACTCAAGAAATAATCACAAATAAAAGAATAAACGTTAGAAAGAATAAACGTTAAATAAGTGTATACAGTAATTAAGTAAAAGACTGTTAAAAATAAGGATTAGAAAGATACAGATATTTACAACAATCAAATCTACACCAGTGCTGATATTTCAGCACACCAGCACTCCCTCTGGTGTGATATTGCTTAATTATCCATCTCAGGAATAAAATACAGGAACTATTTTTATGAGGAAACATAAATACTTGCTGCTACACCACTGTAATAACACACACTTTCCAGTCTAAAGGCCCTCTCTAAAGTATAAAAGCCCTGTTTGTCATTGAGTCTTTCTTACTTGCAGCAGCTGAAGTTCCAGAGAACAGAAATTGGGACATTTTCCACTCAGATGCTTTAAAAGTCACATAAACAGTTGTCTTCACAATGCTCACTAACTGCAACTGCTCTGTCTTCACTGACAGCTCGTTTTCATCTCATACCTGCTCCTGATTGGTTGAGGACGTAGTGCCCTCTGCAGCCAATCAGATACGACTTCTCATCGGTTAAAAAACAATCACGTTGTGATGGAGAAGCCCTATGCTAATGACCTAATGCCCCGTTCTGAAGTGCATACGATACAGTAGGTGTAATGTAGTGACATCTATCTGTGCTTATTTTCCGTTTATTCCCGTTCTAATTCAATAATCTAACCAAATACACATAGGCGAAGGCTTTAGTTCTTTTCTCCTCCAGTAGAGGGCAGTAGTGCAGCCTCAGGTTAAATCAACCTCATAGAGAAACAGTAGAAGAAGAAAAAGGAGGCGGAGCTTGAGGTTTGAAATTCTCGGGGCTTGACAAACCGGAGTGAAAAGACTTAATAATATGGAGGACCAAACCTGAAAAAAGTATAAATAAATAATAGTACAAATAAATTTAAGACATTTAATTATTTATTATTATTATAGATTTATAATAATTATAGATTGTGATTTCTGGATTTTTCTTTTTAGGTTATCTCTCATACAGTGGACATGCACCTTCCATGAAAATTCCAGACCCCTCCATGATTTCTAAGTGGGAGAACTTGCAAAATAGCAGGGTGTTCAAATACTTATTTTCTTCACTGTATATATATATAAAAAAAAAACAATTATGGATTTGATTTCTAATTAATGTTGATTATTGAACTTCCATTTAACAACAGTAAGCTGCTGAATTAATTGATTACAATTTGATAAATTTAATAAGAAGAATGGATTATTAATAGTCTAGAATAATAAAATCAAGATCAATTGATTTTATTTCCACCACCACTAGAGTCCCTGTTGTTTTTGGTCAATAATTATTATGCTTATTAGAGTATTATGTTATGATAGCATTTCAAATGTTTTTACTGATGATTCTAAAAGTTTTTGCTGCCGATTTTAATGTTCTCATTGATTTTTAAGCTGTTTTCTGTTGCACTTTTTAATCATGTAAAGCACATTGAGTTGTCTTGTGTATGAAATGTGCTATGCAAATAAATTTGCCTTGCCACACCTAATTATTCTGCCCTTGTTCTTCATTTTTATTTCATTTATTTTATTGTGTTTAGTGATATTTCCTATCCTCTTCTTGCTTCTATAATAAACCTCATTGCCCCACCGTGGGATGAATAAAGCTTTCTATTCTTATCATAGCAGGTGAACACTTTGTTCAACTATAAGGTGACCAGACGTCCTGATTTACTTTACCCACATTGCCTTGTATGAATGGGTATGAATTGTGCATTAATATTGGTGGTGGTCAGAAGGTGTGAAAAAAACAGTCACACTTCTGTCAGTATGCCCCAGGGCACCTATGGCTACATTGTAGTTTGCCACCACTGTGTGTGGAATGAAAGATTAATGCACATCAATGTAAAGTGCTTTGAGTGTCTATGAAAAAGCGCTATATAAAATCCAATGCATTATTATTATTATTACTATTATAAAAACTGTCAATTACATTTTAATTTAACAAAAACCTGTGGAACCATGTTACAGTTCTATGGCTTACACATACATAGTTAACAATTATTAAAATGTGTTTTCAACTTTTCCCAATATCTGTCAGTTGTCCCTAGTATCATTTGACCATTTATTTAAAAATAGAAACAGATAGAAAATAGGCCCAGATGCTCACACCAAAAATATTAATACCGATATTTAAATGGTTAAGGAAGCCTACAAGGTAACCAAGAGATGAAAAACAAATTAGATGCTAGGTAATATTTTTGATTGAAGACATGGGTCAAAATGACCTGTTATCATGAGATGAAGTGTAAGGTTTTCTCTGCCTTCTTCCCGGATCTTTTAGTTGAGCAGCTCTGAGGACAGATGACAAGAGTAATACTATTTAAATTAAGTTTATAAATGGAATAAACCTGTTACAGTTGTAATTGTAATTCCATGCCAATTACAACTAGAAACAGTTTTTCTTTTTCTTTTCACAATTATAACTTATAATTCTGATTATAATTTACCCCAATCCTGGTATTTATAGATGACAGTAATAAAAATGTTTCAGTCTTGTTTTGTTGAAATAAGAGGATTTATAAGATAATCCGTTTGACTATTTTTTACAATTTATTTACAAGAGAACAATAATTTGGCATCAGGAAATTCTGAAACCAAGTCCTGAAATAATGACACTTTTTTTTTTTAAATACACATCTTTAATTCTGAAATACCTGAATTAACTGTTAGGCTGAGTCATTTCAATACATCACCACAACAGGAAATAAGAGGTTTGTGGATTCAAAGTAATAATAGCTATAACTGCATTATAAATGTGGCGTTCCGACCCAGTATCGATATCGGTCCGATATTAGCCAAAGAAAATCGGATCAGATTACATTATATGATATTAGCACTCTGTCCATTCCAGCAACTGACAGAACTAAATACTGACAGTAAAAAATAACTGAAGTGATTGATTTAGGGAAATGGGCATCTCAACAAAGCAAAGGCTTGTTATTGAAAGCTTCAGCTGAAATATAAATTCAATGTCAGTGCCATGATTTAACTGTATTTGAATAAAATAATCCATAAACCCTTTATTCTAGGTGTATTTGATTTCCTATTGAGTCACAAAAAAAAAAATCACAGTTTGTATTATGTGTTTATTGGCTTTGATTTAATAATTTTCTAAATGAAAAACATTAGATCTACATTAACATGAATAAATGACTAAATAATCATCCTACTATCTGCCAGATTTGTAAAATTTAAAGAAGCTCTGTTGCAAACATGACTCCTGTGTTCTTCAGTCTCGTCCCACTCCGTGTGTTTCTTTCGGCCTGTCAATGCGATACACAAACTCAGCTGGCAGGAAGTAGCCCACATACTCCACGCTGTCTGGTGTGGTGTCGATGTAATAGTGGCCGCCTTCTCCGTGGTGGCTGAAGCAGTGAGTGTGTTCCACACGCAGATCCAAACCCTGAGTGCACAGACGGAGGAGGAAATCATTCATCAAGTCCGATTTAGTCTCCTTTCAGTGTAGATCAAGTGTGTACTGTATGTTTTACTTACAGGGTCTCTGGACACCAGCACTGATTGGCAGATGAGCGGAGCGCTGACCTCAAAGTGTTGGAGCCACTTGTTGACGTCATCGTTAGTGTTGAGAGGGCAGACGGAAAACTCTCTTGGCTGTCGATGAGCCGATCCAGAATACATCAGGATGTGTAACAACACAGGTGTTATGTGAGTTAACATTGAAAGGATAATTCTCCACTTATGGTGAAGCTAAGGTAGCATTATTTTTAAAAAAAAAATTAAAATAAATATATATGTTGTATGTGTGTATGTATATATCTGTACATTAAAAAAAAAAAAAAAAAAAGGCAAATAAAAACAATAAATACATTTAAAAAAAAAAAAAAAAAAAAAGTGTGTATGTATGTGTGTGTGTATGTATATATGTATACATATGTATGTATGTATGTGTGTGTGTATGCATGTGTTTATATATGTATGTGTATGTAGATGTGTGTGTATGTATATGTATGTGTGTATATATATATATATGTATGTGTATATGTTTATGTGTGTATGTGTATGTGTGTATATATGTGCATGTATATGTATGTATGTGTGTATGTGTATGTATGTGTGTATGTATATATGTATATGTATGTCTATGTATATATGTATATATATGTTTATATGTATGTGTATGTGTGTATGTATGTATGTATATACATGTATGTATGTATATGTGTATATATATATATATATATATATATATATATAAATAGAGAAAATATATATAAAATAATGATAACTACATAAAAAAAAAAAAATAAAAAAAAAATATATGTATATATATATATAACAATAATAATAATTAAAATAAATAAATACATAAAGATAATAATAACACTAAAATAAAAACATGGATAGGTATATATAGACACGTATGTGTATGTATGTTTGTATGTATGCTACATATTGGCTTAGATTTTGGTAAACACTTTTTGGCACGTACTCTCTCACAGGACACTCTCTACCCTCATGTCAACTCACTCGTCTCGAACCCCTCACTCTTTTTTTTGTTTCACACTCACTCAACACCCACAACACCCCCCACCTCCTATACCTCCTATAATTACCCCTTGCTCCTTTTACTCTTTTGATATTGGTTGTTGTCATTGTATGTTTGTGCTTTTCACTAACCTATTCAATCCAGTCCTTTACCCCGTGGTGCTATCGCATGATAAATATGTCTCCTCTTCTTTCTTTCCTTGCATCCAAGCTTTTTACAACACAGTGCACAAATGCTCACAGATTCTCACTTATGCTCACACCTGTATGGACTAACACTCACCTCATTCTATGTATCAGTTTACAGTAACTTCTTGGAATGTGCGTGGCATTCGCTCACAGGCTAAAAGATTAAGATATTTGACTATGTATCAAGATTAAATGCAGACATTGTCTTCTTTCAAGAACTCACTTACTTAAATCAGAAGAAAAATCCCTGACAGATTCAAATTTTAACAAGATATATAATTCATGTTTTAATTCCAGACAAAGAGGAGTCTCGGTTCTTCTCAACAAAAGGTTACCCGTTAACATAATCAACTCCGTCATAGACCCAGAGGGTAGATATATTATTATCAAAGTAGTAATCTATAATAAATGTTTCACAATTCTTAATCTATATGCCCCCAATAATGATGACCCTGATTTTTTCCATAGAATTTTCTCAGAGCTTTCAGACCTTTCTGCAGACTCGTCTCTAATCATCGGAGGTGACTTCAATCTGGCGCTCAACACATCATTGGACAGATCTAGTAAGTGCTCAAATACAAAACCATCTCGATCTGCTAAAGTATTAATGGATTACATGGAAGACCTTGGAATAGGAGATGTATGGAGACTGAATAACCCAACTAAAAAAGAATATACCTTCTTCTCCCCTGTGCATAAATCCTTCTCCCGAATTGACTTTTTTCTTTCAAATAATTCCATCATACATAAGATGTCCTCTAAAATACATCCTATAATTATTAGCGATCATGCCCCAATATCCCTCACCCTGCAGTGTGACTCTAATCAGAAAGTATCCTCTCTATGGCGCTTTAACACTTCATTACTTAATGACAGTAAATTTGAAAAAATTATAAGAAAAGAATGGGAGGACTTTCTATTGACAAACGACTCCCCGGAAATATCACCGTCCTTACTCTGGGAAACTGGCAAGGCTGTCATTAGAGGGAAGATTATATCATACTCTTCTTTTAAGAAAAACAGGAACAGATGGCAGAAAAAACACTTGAAGAAAAGATCAAAAAACTTACGGAAGAATACGCAGCTAACCCTTCTGAACTTTTATGGGAAAAACTCCAAAATACAAAACTTAATCTGAATATCATCTTATCTAAAAAAACCGACTTCATTTTGCAACAATTACGATACAAAAACTTTGACTACAATAATAAATCAGGCAAATATTTAGCAAATCAGCTCAAACATAGTAAAGAAAATTCCTTTATAGCAGCAATTTCTGATAACGCAGGTCAAACTTTAAACTTACCTCAGGACATTAATAACATCTTTCATGATTATTATCAAAACTTATACTCATCAAATTTAAACCCTGACCCTGAAGATATTAAAACCTTTCTTAATAAACTAAACCTACCACAGCTCACTATAGATCAGAAAACCACCTTAGACTCACCATTAACCTTACAAGAATTACAAAATGCTTTAGATAGCATGTCAACAGGCAAAGCACCAGGTCCAGATGGGTTCCCTGCTGAATTCCTTAAACATTTCTGGTCAATGCTGGCTCCACTATTTTTCAGAGTAGTAACAGAGATCAAAAATAAAGGGCATGTAGGAGGTCACATGAATACAGCGAACATTAAATTGTTACTTAAACCAGACAAAAACCCCATATTACCCTCAAGCTATCGTCCCATCTCACTTATTAACACAGACTTAAAAATTATTTCCAAAGCACTCACATCCAGGTTAGAGAAAGTAGTACACTCAATTATACACCAAGACCAGACAGGTTTTATTAAAAAGAGACACTCCACAGACAATGTGAGAAGACTGTTTAATGTGATCAACATGGCACAGAACTCTAAAAAGAAAACAATAATCTTGTCACTCGATGCAGAAAAACATTTG